>NW_008338999.1:1719960-1780007 GCF_000622305.1 Nannospalax galili
TTTATTTTTAAATAAAAAATAAAAGATAAGTACTATACACTGCATTGTGGTAGGAACTAAATGTGTAAGAATTAAAGAGTTTAACATGGTAGAGAGGACAAGCCTTGTGTGAAGGGGATGAGCCTAGGTAAACAAAGGAAGGTCCTTCACAGTCTCAGGGCAGAGCTATGGAAAGCCATGCGCTGCTTTTGTTCTCTGTCCTGTTATGCCTCTCCATGTTTTATTTGGTAAATTATATCTCATTTATGGTAAAGATCCAAGTACGATGAGACATCTGTACTATGAATTCTGAACTCCAGGCTCCGGGCCTAAGACATATCACGTTTTATTTGGTAAATTATATCTCATTTATGGTGAAGATCCAAGTACGATGACACATCTGTACTATGAATTCTGAACTCCAGGCTCCGGGCCTAAGACATATCACCACCCATGAGCAAGTCCACCTGACTCTAAAGCATATCACCAGGTCTAAATGCATATCACCACCCATGAACAAGTCCACCTGACTCTAAAGCATATCACCAGGTCTAAATGCATATCACCACTCATGAACAAGTCCACCTGACTCCCCTTCTTAAACACATTCATAGTTAATGCAGTACTGTATTATTCACCTGTGTCCCCACAAATAACACATTGAGACTTCCGAAAATGTTGAGTAAGACAACAAATGTCCATGATACTGCATAGCTCATGTTATGCCTTTACATTGATCTCCACACCTCCTATTCCTCATTACCAGGACACCACCGTTCTTTCTAGGTCAGTTGCCGTATGAGTCTTGCTTACCTTTCCCCTCTTCCTCGCTATCTCATCGCTGGTTCTAATGATCCTCTCCGTTCCATCTGCTACCCCACAGTCCATATCTGATCACTGTGTAACTTAATGGCTTAATGCCCAGACTCTTTTGGTTCTCATACCATAACCACTTATCAATTTCCCAGCTTAATATGACATTCAAGGCTCCTAACATCTGCCTCAGTTTCTTCTTCCTGACTTTATTTCTTCACTGTCCATATAGTTGTATGAGTTCTTCATCTCACTTTCTCTTAATATATACAAGTGGTCAATACTGATTTATTTTCACTAACAATGTTCTCATCCATTCATAAATCAGTGTATATTAAATACCTTCAATGCCTAAGATCTGTACTGAGACCTAAGAAGACACATTGGACCGAATAAACTGTTTGTGCTCCTAACAAGTTTGTTACTCATTCCCTCTCCTCATCAGTTTCGATCGTATTCAGATTTTCAAAAAAAAAATAATTTTACAACCTCTTATATGCCTGTGTATATGTTGTGTGTATATGTATGTGTGTATGTTCATGTGTGTGTGTGTGTGTGAGTGCTGATGTGTGCATGCTATAGCATGAGTGCACAGAGGTCAGAGGACAGCCTCTGTGGCATTGAAGCTTGCCTTCTACCTTGTTTGAGACAGGGTCCCCTGCTTGGCACTGCAGGGTTAGCTGTCCCCAAACCTTCCAAGGATTTTCCCGTTTCCACCTATCTTGCTAAGGAACACTGCAATTAGATACCTGGGCTATTGCACCTTGCTTTATGTGAGCTCTGGGAATCTGAACTCAGGCACTTCTGTTTGTGTAGCAAGTGCTTTACCCACTGAGCCATCTCCCCACCCCCGAAATCAACCTTTAAGATTTATTGGCTTACCGAGGGCTGTCACTGATTTTTCTTCCCAATATCACATTGAACTTTCCTCTGCATCTTTTCTGTGTTACTGTTTATGTATCATACTTTGATACATGGTTCATTCAGTGAGCAAACGCTTCCTGAAGTACTCACCACATGCCAGAGACTTTACTGTTTTCCAAGATAACTATAAATTTCTGAGTCCCCACCATATTCACACACCCAATAACACCAGCAAGTGGTGGTGTGCATTAGAATTCCCATCACTGCAGGGGGCTGTGTGCCAGGAGTATTGCATATGTGTTTAGTACTTTAGTAGCTCCCACCTACACACAGCAGGTTGTAGAGCTGGCAGGGGACCCAAGTCTATTGGATGCCATGGTCCAGCCTCTTCCTTAACAAATTCAAGGCCAGCGGTGGATTGCACTTTCTTTTTGTAGTTCCCCTGAGTGCTGGAAGAACCTTGGTTTAAGAAACATTTATAAGATGAAAGACTCCAGCCCTGTTTTCATATTTTCTTGGCTCAAACACCAAATACACCCCAACCTCTCTTTTGCAGTGGAAGAGGCAACTGGTTTCTAGAAGGTTCCAGAAGGTATAGTGCCTAATGAGTGGCATTAGTCAGGGACAGGTACTGATTTTGTATTTCTCAATAAAAGGACAGGTAAAAAATTGGTAAAAAAAAAAAAAAAATAGTATTCTATTTGCTTCCAATTATAGGCCTTTCCAAAATTGATAATAAATTTAGAGGACCTTCTGGGCTGATGACTGCATCAAAGAGTTAAAGGGTGATACTCAAATAACCTGAGGCTCCAAAAAGTTTTTTTTGTTGTTGTTGTTGATTAGGTTGTAAAATTTTACAAAGATTATTTTGTTCAATGACACAAATGTTTAGGATCACCCACTGAAAACACACACACACACACATACACACAGAGTCTTTGGTATTGTGTTTAGGGCACCAAAACTAAAATTATAAAATATTCACTAGCATTATATAAGATAAGGTAAACAAAACCGCTTCTGATAACCTAAGACATGACGTAATGGAGCTAAGAGGAGTAAAAGCATTGGAGAGTGAGAAATCACTTTCAGCTAAGGAAAGCTTAGATGACTTAATGGACGGGGCAGGATTTTAAGTGTGTGATAAACTCGGGAAGGTCAATATCCCATGAAAAGGCATGGTAGGTAGAGAAGGCAGCCGGACAAAAGCTGGAACGAGGTTCAGGCAAGAAGCAAAGCACCTTCAGAAAAACCAGCAACGGGGGCTGGAGAGATGGCTCAGCAGTTCAGAGCACTGGCTGGTCTTGCAGAGGACCTGGGTTTGTTCCTAGTACCCACATGGCAGCTAACAACCATCTGTAATTCCAGTTTTAGGGGATCTGGCGCCATCTTCTGGTCTCTGTGGGAACTGCATACACCTACAATGAGTGCACCTACATATATGCACACAAAACACTCCTACACATACAATAAAAAGAAATAAAATTATAGCTCAGTAACATAATTTGAGATCTGGAATAGTGATCCTCCAGCATTGTTCTTTTTGCCCAAGATTGTTTCGGTTACCCAGGGTCTTTTGTGATTCCATATGAATTTTAGTATGATTTTTTTCTAGCTCTGGGAAAAATGTCATGGACATTTTCTTAGGAATTGCATTGAATATATAGTTTGCTTTTGGAAAGGTGGTCACTTTCACAATATTGACTCTATCAGTCCATTAGCATGGTATAGGTCTTCCCAACTCCTAGTGCCTTCCTCTGTCTCTTTCTTTAAATATTTGAAATCTTCATTGTAGAGAACTTAGTCTCTGGTTGGGTTTATTCCTAAATAGTTTTTGAGGTTACTGTGAACGGGAGGGTTTCCCTGAATGCTTTTCTGATTGCTTTTTATTGGTATATAGAAAGGCTACTACTAATTTTTGTAAGTTAATTTTGTAACCTGACACTTTACTGAAAGTGTTAATCATTTTAACAGTTTTCTGGTGGATATTTTGGGATCTCAGAGCTATAGTCAAAATACATACAATTTCAGCCGCCTGATGTTTGACAAAGGTGCCAAGAACACACAATGGAGGAAACACAGCATCTTCAACAAATGGTGCTAGCAAAACTGGGTCTCCACTTGTAGAAGAATGAAATCGGACCCTTATCTTTTACCCTGCACAAAAGTCAACTCTAAATGGATCAAAGACCTCAATATAAAACCTGGAACTCTGAAATGAAGAAGTAAAAATGACCAAGAAATGCCTTAAAAAGTGCTCAACATCCTTAGTAATTAGAGAAATGCAGATCAAAACCACTTTGAGATTCTATCTTACACCTGTTAGGCTGGCTAAGATCAAGGGAATGAAAGATACCAAATGCTGATGAGGATGTGGAGACAGGGGAATGCTCATTCACTCCCGGTGGGATTGCAAACTCATGCAACCACTATGGGAAGCAGTGTGGAGAACTCTCAGAAAACTTGAAATGAATCTACCATACGATCCAGTTATACCACTCCTTGGCATATACCCAAGGGTTTCATCTTACTGTAGAGATGCCTGTATATCCATGTTTATTGTTGTTTTCCTCACAATAGCTAAGAAATGGAAACAACCTAGATGTCCCTCGAAATGTTACAGGAAAATCAGAGACCAGCAGCCAAAGTCAGGTGAGGAGAGAGATTTAATTTTACTCTAGCAGACTGACCCGCAGATCCTCCCAAAAAGGAGCCAGTCCCCCCTTCAGTTTTAGGGGTTTTTATATTCGTGTGAGGAAGTACAAGTGAAAGACAGAACAGCACACAGGTGGTGATTAAGTAAAAGGTACATGTGATAATTAAGCAAGGTAACACATGGGGTTACAAAGACCTCCTTCCAGGTCGACCCTAGGGGGCAGGACTGAGGAAGACTCCTGCTCACCTCCCCCATACCTCTCTCTTATCTCAGAGTTTTCCAAACTTTGGAGAACAAAAGACTTCTATCCTGGGTAACCACAGGAGGTGTGGGGAGAAGACTCCAGTCTTATCTCTTGTCTAGGAGCTCTTCCTGCTCCAAAGTTCTTAATTACCATTTCCATTATAAACTGACAAATGGATAAAGGAAATGTGGTACATTTACACAATGGAGTTCTACTCAGCAGTAAGAAAAGATGAAATTATGAAAATTTCAGGTAAATGGATGGAACTAGAGAGTGTTACACTAAGTGAAGGAACAGAAATGCAGAAAAGCAAGCAACATATGTTCTTTCTCATTTGTGGATTATAGCACCAATCCCTTATAAGTAAGGATATAAATTTTGATGTAACAGGAATCAGGAAAATGGAAAGGATACACAGAGGTAAAGGAAATGAAAGAACCCAAAAGAGGGGGATAGTAGGGAACAGATGTTACCAGGGAGAGGTGGGAAATGTGAGAGTGTTGGGCTGGGAGGGACATGCAGGGGGCCACAGTGGCAGGGATGAGGGAACTCAGGAGATGGGGGGGAAGGTTGTGGGAGGCAGGTGTTAAGAGGGGAGGTTGGGGATACTGGGGGAGCTAGTATTGGGGAGGGAGGAAGAAAGAGTAAAGATGAATGGATCTTGGGGGGCTAGGGAACCCAGAGGAAAATATGATGCCCTCTAAACCCCCTGAGAAAGGCACAGTGTCTGAACGTTAGTGCATATGTATACCTGGGGGCTGTATGCCAGGAACACAGTACCAGACAGGAGAGACCTCCCTTAAGTAGTTGTGAGAGTGGTCCAAGAGACTCCCAAAATAGCACAGGCCAGAGCTCTTGGTATCTCCCAGAACTAGGAGATAAGACCCTAATGCTGATGACAGGACATGCTTCAGATGGATATGGGCCTTAGAGCACTGGAGCTCTCTTCTGTGAGAGTTTAGCTCTCATAATGCCAGATGAGAATATACAAACTCGAAGGGAGAAAATCAATCAATGGTCCAACCCAGCCCTAAAGCCTAATAACCCTAACAGCTGGCACGGCAGTCTACATCTAGAGGGTCAGTAGTGGCGCTGTTATCCAGGGGGTAATCAGTAGCTATCTAAAGTCTTCTTAATGGGAGTGAACTCATGAGCGGCACTGTAAACTCAGCCAGACACACATGGCTGGGGAGGACATAGATCCTAGAGAAAACCCCATCTCTGTCATGTCTCTAGACAAATGAAGTTTCTTACCATATGCTAAATATGGATCCTTATTTTTACAGAGAAGTACACTGTACACCACTTATCAAAAAAGCTTCTTTTTGCAAAAGATGGAGGCTACTGCAGAATTCCACAGAATTCCTCTGTGCTCAGACACAGAGAATATATACCTGAGAGATGCCCAGTACTAGGCAAACATCTTCAGTTGAACCTCTACACCTAAGACTCATGGAACTTAGCAGAACAAGGGGTAGAGAGAAAACTAGTGCAACCCTCAACTCTCACCAGTGAAGCGTCCTTATACAACAGAGTGTGATACACACAGAAGGCACAACTGGCCAAGTTTCAAAGACTAGGAGACTGAATAGTGGCCTTGGATAGGACTCCTATATTAAACCCCACCCATGCATGACTCAGGGACCATCGTGGAAAAGGGGGTGGAAAGATTGTAAGAGCCAGGGTTGGTCCATGAACATAGGGAAGCAGAGGATTTCACACCACTGGAAGCTTACTCATGTGAACTTGTGGCAATGTGGTGTCAAGCACAGGACCCATGCCAACTCAATCAGACAAAGGTTCAGAGTGGAGCAAGAAAAATGGGTGCCTGGCCAGCCCTAGAATGGGAGTTATTGGAGACTGATTACTACTGGGTGAGGGAGAGTAGGCCTTAGTTATGATATCTTAGTTATGAGACTAGACTCCAGTGGATGAACTTGCACTGAAGGACATGTGGGTACAAATGCTTGACTGGATAGGACTTAACATGTATAACGGAATATATGAGGTCCAGTGGGGGGTTGGGAGGGCATGGATGGGGGAAGGGGTCAAAATTTGATTAAAAACTGTTCTCTGAAGCCCATGGAGAACAGACAACGCAGAAACCCAAAAGCTCCAAAAACTCAGTGCCTTGCCACAATGGGAGGAGATCATCCTACACCTACCTCACTCGCCAAGGCTCAGGGACTTTTGCAGAAGAGGTTGTCAGAAAGAATGTTAGAGCCAGAGAAAGAGGTGGAGTGTTACCTGGAAGTGTCCAATTAAAAAAAATCATGTAACAGCCTAGGGGCATGTGTAATTCTGTGCTGGAAGTCTGAAATCCACCAATATGATTTACTACCAAAGGATGATGTGAAAAATCCTGTAAAAGCCTTATATGTATTTCCGGTCTTGGCCTCAGTTCCTGGAGTAAAAGCTTAGACTGGGCTGGAGCGTAATAAAGAATGATTAAAAAAACAAAAACAAAAAAACCTTGTTGTATGAAATCTACAAAAGCGCAATAATTTTTTAAAATAAAATTTAAAAAGGAAAGGCATACCAGCCATGGTGACAAGAACTTCCACAGAGGAAGACACGAGGTCCCAGAGACGGGAGATGGGATCTTCTCATCAAGTCTTTATGGCCTTTTGTATTTCATGTTTTGAGGTCTGTCTACTCAGTTCCTTAGCTCAGTTTTGTTTTGGACGACTCAGTTTATAGTTGTTGCAATTCTTTTTCTGTCCTAGATGCTAATATCCTGTCTAATTTGGAGTTGGCAAAGATGTTTCCCTTTTTGTACTCTAGTTCTACACTCTAGTGACTCCTTTGCTGTTCAGAGCCACAGGAAAGAGAAGAGCTTACAAGTTCAACTGACTCTCCCACATCCTCTCCCATCTTCCCCACCAGACATATAACTGTCCAGGTTTCAAAAACCCAGGAAAAAGCTCTTCTAATGTCTTGTCAAGTTATGCAGAGGATGTGGGGTAACAGGAACTCTTATACACTGCTAGAGGAAATGTAAACCAGCTACACCACTCCTGAGGATTTACCCAAAGGATTCTGAGTCAGCACACCATAGAGATGTTTGCACATCCAAACAACAGATATGCTCAACAACAAATAATTAGATGAAAAAGTGATAGTTATCCACATAAATAGCCATAAAGAAAAGTGAAATCATGACATTTGCGGTAAAATAGGTGGAACTAGAAGTCCTTATCATGAATATGTAGTCATTATTTATGACAGGTCTCTCGAACTTATTCTTCCTAACTGCTGTTTGGTATCTTTGATTAGCATCTTCCAATCCATGTACTCTCAGACTCTGATAAGCACCGTTTCCCTTTCTGCTTTTGCTACTTTACTTAGTTTTTGTTTGTAATTTCCCATATTCCACATGTAAGTGAGACCATGCAGCATTTGCCTTCCTCTGCCTGGCTCACGAATTTAACGCTGTAACTTCTAGCTTACTGAAAATGGTAGTATTTCCTTCTCCCCCCCCCTTCTCTCTGAATGTGTATGTGCAAATACACATCCATGTGTTTGTGTGTGAACATGGAGGCCAGAGGTTGACACCAGGTGTCTTTTTTTTAGGTTTCATCGCCTTATTTTTATGAGACAGTGTCTCTCACTAAACTTGGAGCTCTCTGATTGGCTAGACTGACTGGCTGGTGGACTCCAGAAGTCCACCCATCTCCATTCCCAAAGCACTGGGGTTACAGACATGAAGCATGTGCCACCATGCTCACACCTATGGTTTCCACTGGGAAGATTTCAGCAAGGAAGACAGATTTTCTTTAGAGAAGGGTTGACTGAAAACAACACATTTTCCTCATGAACAACTTTTATAAGAGTGCTGCAGTTCTGAACTCAGGTCCTTAGGCTTACACAGCAGATATTTTACAACTGAGTCATCTCTCCAGTCCCACATTTTCCTTCATTTTAGAGGACAAACGTATTCCCTTAAGCATACATGCCATATTTTCTTTGATCAATCATCAGTGGATGGGCACTTAGGTTTCTTTTATGTCTTGGCTGTTATCAATGACATGGTGATGAACGGGGCTGGACAAGGTACAGATGGCCCTTTGGTGTACTGTGTTCGTATCCTTTGCATATGCACCTCAAGTGTTGCTGGATCATGTGACACTTAGAGTTTTAGAATATTTTCTCTGGAATTTTGCAAAGGGCACGTGGGCTTTTCTTGACTAGACATGGTCTCAATTTATTTGACATCAAAGAATAGTTCCCGGGGCTGAGGAAGAAACATTTAAATTTAATTAATGTAAATAGTGCTAAATTTCAATCCAGTGTTGAGAGTTATAAATAACTTGATAGTCTGAGTAACAGAGAATTTCATTTCTTAAGATTCTGGAAAAATATGAGAAATATTCCCTTTTGCATTATATTTGATTCTGTTGGCTGACATTTCCATCTTTTTATCTTATATTTTCTCTCTATCACCATAAGAATACATCTTACTCATTATGTATAACTATTACATGGTATGTAAGTTGCCAGATGGTTTCATTAGGTTATTACATCTATTTCTTTAAAGTGAGTTCTTGGTGATAGGACAGGAGCATCTAGGTGAAAACAGTTCATTCACCCATTCTTCCATACATGGCATGTCTATAATAATTTAAGAGCATGAATTAATTACATATTAGCCTCATTAATTATGTATAATTCTACATACACAGATCAGAATCACATGGAATATGGGAAATTCGTCTTTGATGGAACCAGTTTGAAATTTGATCTTGAATCAAAATAACTGTCCTTTGAGAGCCATTCAAATTCACAGAAATTTCAAGTTGACTTTCTTTCTTTGTATTATAGATTCTATAAGACCAAAATTAAAATTACCTTGCCCAAATTTGGAAGTAGCTGATTAAAACTGGATTGTAAAAACCAGCTCTCTGTTGACAGACTATGTTCATTTTGAATATCTTCATCTATAAATCTCTGTGATGGGTTAGGAGCCTTTTCTAAATAATTCCCTATGCAGAAGTATGTATTAAAACTAGCTTGTCAAATTGACTAAGAGGGAAGCTGGGTGTTGCCCGGTCCATCTCCCTACACAGACACATTTTGACACAGTGTATTTGAGTGCTAATAATGACATTAGAAGATGCTGGAGAGAGATCTAATTCAGCATGCAGAAGCGACTTTGCTGTCATCTCCTATTTTCTGCACAATTGACAGCAGATACTTGGGGCTGAATTTTTATTTCAGGTCAAATTTCCAAGGCATGAGGCTGTCTGTTAGGAACAGATAAGACCAAAACCAATACCAGAGTACTTGTTGGAAGTGTCAGTGGTGCTGAGAATTTGAAAGGGATGCTTCAGTTTTCTGTTTAGGACATGACATAACAACATATGTTTTAGCAGCAAGAAAAACCAACCAGCAGCTCCCTGTCATTTTTCTATGGTTCCTACTGGGAAGATTTCAGCATGGAAGTCAGATTTCTTTGGGAGAAGAGATGAATTTTTTAAAAAAAAAAACGCACACACATAGATTTCCCCCCCATTTTATTTTCCCCTAGCCAATATTTCCAAGAATATTCCAAATAAATGCAACTTGCTAGAAATTTAAAAAATTTTAGCCCAAAGACCAATAAGCCATAGCATTTCACTTTCATTGAGAATAAACAAGGAGAGCTGCATTGATGCAGCAAGTGAAAACATGCTAGAAATCAAAAGCTGATGTTTTTGAAAATCATTCAAATGGGCTGGTCCACAGAATTAAATAGGAAACCAAGGTGAGTCTCAGAAGGCACTTTGTAAATGTGCTGGGTTAGCCTTTACATGCCTGGCATTCACCTGGCCAGCAGGCACACACCTGCTTCCTTTAGCCCGGACATGCTAAGTTAATATTTACTAATCTATGATTAGTATCAACATTTTTTTGTGCAACATCGTCGATGCCTTTATAATCTTTGGTCACTTTAAGTTTAAATGTGAGTTCATTTTACTTATCAACCGAACAGAAGCCTAACCATCAAAGTCATAATTTTGAACATTTTCACAATCCTTGATCAAGTTCTCTTTCCTGAACAGAATTCCTAGTATCCAAAGACTTCATTTGTATTTCTGATAATGTGATCTGGAATACAAGTGAATGTTTTTTTTTTGTTTGTTTTTGCTCCCTTTGTTTTTGTTAGTATTGCCATTTAAACATTTCCAATGGAATTTGAATTAAAGCTTGTCATCTTAGTTTTCTCTCCAAGAAAGAGTGATTTAATACTCAATCATGCACATAAAGATATCATTTGATGTATTATCTTGAACCACTCACCATTATAGATGACTCAGTCTTTGAAACAGAACCCTTGGGGAACCCTAAATTCCAAACCTGAAACTACCTTACAGCTACCAGATTTCCAGTTGTAACACAAGTGAACCCTCCTGAACTCATTCATCCCAGGAGACTCAGGTCTTGTATTTTTCTCATTTCCAGCTGCCTGACCTCCAGGATGAGTGCTTCACTTCTTTTTGCACATTTCCTCTCTGTGGCTGGATTTCTTTGCAGCATTCTACATAAACAGTAGCATTTTACAACAGGGTAGCCACAAGGTCTTTGAACAAATCTCTTTCAACAGTCTGTGAAAGTGTCATTGCTTTGGTCTATATTTATTCAGGTTGTATAAGGTGAAATTAAAGCTATAGGTCTTTTTCCTTTTAAACACGCAGCAATTTTTCTGCAACTGATTGTTGCCTTAAACAAAAGAATCTCTTTGGGAAGCTATGCACTGATTCCAGGAATTTACCATTGCTTAAAGTTTCCCCCAAACTTCTCTATTTGAATTTTCTTTGGATCCATTATGTAATTTTAAAGAAAACCTTTCATTGTTTAAACTACCAACTTGACTGATAGTTTACAGTCACTTACCATCGTCTTCCAATAATGTTCTTAATAGTACTATCATTGTTATCCCTTCTACCAATTGTCTAGTTATAAGAATTTTCTTCAAGTGATTGTTCATTTTTAGACAGTAAATAAAATCTGCTATCAAAGGACTAGGAACTACATTCTGGTAGTTGGTTGAAAGAATGAGTCCTTGTTTCCACATGGGGTTATATTTTGAAACTGAAAAATAATATTTTTAAAGATTTGTTTTTATTTATTTATTTTTATTTTATGTGTATGAGTGTCTTGCCTGCATGTATGTAAGTGTACCTGTGTCATGCAATGCCAGTGGGGGTTAGAAGAGGGAGTTGGATCCACTGTAGCTAGCATTACAGACAGTTGTGAATCATCATGTGGGTTCTGGAAAGTGAACCCAGGTCCTCTGCAAGAGTGGCCAGTGCTCTTAACTGCTCAGCTGTCTCTCCAACCTGTGAAAAACAAAGACTTTATTTTGATTTATGTGTGCGTGCGTGTGTGTGTGTGTGTGTGTGTCTGTCTGTCTGTCTGTGTCTGTGTCTATCTCTGGGTGTTTGTGCAGTGTGTACGGACATGCTTGCAGAGGCCGGAAGAGGGTATTGGATCCCTTGATATAGGTGCTGGGAACTGGGCTATGGTCCTCTGGAAGAATAGCAAGTGCTCCTTCCTAACTGCTGGGCCATCTTTCCAACCCCTGAAAATAATTTTTATCTTTGACATCATCACCAGAATAGAAGAATTTCCTTCAAAGGTTCTTTTTGCTATAAAAACATGTAAATTGTTCAGATAAACTTTGTAGCTTCATTCAGTAATCTGGGTTGGTATTTATATATATAATTTTTCCTTGACTAATCACTTTGATTTTTTTTTTTTACCTGCCACTGAGCAATAAACATCCAGAGGTGTTGGAATCTTATAGATTATCTAGTTTTCTTATTCCATTGGAAGTGTTTTCTACCATTGGCTCCCTAAACAGTTCTAGATGAACACAGACACAGTCATGTGCACCCAAACACACACCCAGGGTTCAGGGACCATTATAGAAGAGGGGGCAGAATGTAGGAGCCAGGGAGGAGGTATACAACCATATAGAAACAGAGTCCTACAAGCTCCTGGGACCCTGCTCATATGAACCTACAGCAATGCTGTCAGCATCCATAAGATCTGTGCAAACTCAAGCAGACAAAATCCCAGCACAGAACTGTGGAAATGGGTAACAAGTCCCAAATCTTAGTCCAAGAACTATTGGCAGCTGATTACTGCTGGGTGAGGAAGAGCTGATCTTCTTAAAGTGAGGGACTCTAGATCGGCTACCTAGACCCCAGTGAATGAACTTGCACTGAGGGATGTCTGGGGACACTAACTTGATATAATAGGTCTTAACACAAATGACAGAATGTGTGAATTCCAGTGGGGTAGGAGGCTATGGAAGCATGGCAGTGGAAAAGGGGGTATAAAGTTGATGAAGGCTGATTAAGATGTTCTGTATGAAATGCAGAAAAAATCAATAAAAATTTACAAAATATTCTGTTCATTAACAGAATTACTCATTATGAGCAAATTCTTGCATATTTGTGTAGCTAACACCTCGTTTCTTCCATGAACTTCCATGAACTTCCATGAACTTTTCTCTGCTTTGGGAAGAAATTTCTATAGGGAAAGCAAGTGGCAACTAAACAAGGTGTGTTTACCATTGAGGATTGCTTTTGCTGTTTGAAATATCGGTGCAAGTGTTTGTAGGATGACTTTAACTTTCAAGGCATTCTATTTTGTGGGTACCTGTAGAGGTGGTTAACTTAAAGGCAGGACAAGTTACTGTTTCTTGGGGTGGGGGGTTAGCAAGATGAAACAACCTTGATGTGAGGCAACAGCTTACAAAGCCTTTTCCAAATGGCTAATAGGCTTTTCTAGGGCACACATAAAATCCATGACCTCCCTCTGCTGTCTCCTCCGGGGCCTGGTGTGGAAGGAGTGGCAGATTAATTATTCATTAAAGTATGTTCCCCCCTAGTTACAAGGAGGAGCAAACAGCAGATCTGTGATTTGCAGGCATTGCAAAGTCATCTTCTGACTAAAGCTCTGGAAATTTCTGGCTATCCTAAACACTGCTGCACCAGGAATTAAGTCTGGGGGACTTTTTGTGTATCTCAGATTGAATATTCAGAGACACAGAAGGGATGAGCTTGGTGCAAAGAGAAGCATAGCTGTGTGGAGAGAGGTCAAACGCTCTAGAAGAATCTCTCTATACTGCACACCATCATAGCTACTAAGATGTGTCTTTGTATTGAGCACAATGCCCTATGCCTTTACCCCAATATTAGATATCTGAGTAAAACAGATTTAGTTCACGAAACTCTATTGTCCATAGAGACACCATGAAAGCATAAACCTTAAACAACTGATGCCATTTGTGATTTTTTAACCAGCTAGAGTGGTTTCTTTCAAAAGTTAATATTTATCTTGCCATAATATTTACCTTCACGCGGTAAGTGCTGCTATTTTCCCACGACTGCAATGAAGAATTGTGGTAAGATAAACTCACCTCTATAAGATAAATGTCAGATGTTTAATGAAAATCACTGGATGAGCATCCCAAGTTTACTTTGAATTTGCTGAGAGTCTGACCCTCTAGTAAAATTTAACACAAAAAAATTCCCAAATATGAGTCTCTGTGCTCAAGACTGGGGATTACAAGAAATGAATTCAGAGAGGGCACATGCCTTGGGGAAAAGATGGCTGGGCTGGGGATACCAAGACTGAATTCTTTTCTGATACTGGCAAGAAAGTTGAGCTGAGAGTGTCTCAGTTCCTCCTGAAGTGAGCAGGTTGAACGAGGTGATTTCTAAGATCCTATTCTGTTCTGAGACTACATTAATATATGAACATGTTGAATTCTATCACATATCATAAATTTCATACTCCTTCTTTTCAGCAATGAGACTTTGGATATTGGCTTCCAGGAAAAAAAAATCAATAATGTACCATCACTGGTAAAATATGACATGTTTGAGAGAGTATACATACATATATATATATATGTGTGTGTGTGTGTGTGTGTGTGTGAGTGTGTGTGTGTGAGTGTGTGTGTGAGTGTGTGTGTGTTTGTGTGAGTGTATGTGTGTGAGTGTGTGATTGTGTGTGTGTGTGAGTCTGTGTGTGAGTGTGTCTGAGTATGAGTGTGTGAGTGTGTGTGAGTGAGTGTGTGTGTATATATATATATGTGTGTGTGTGTGTGTATACATATATAGTAAGGAAGAGCTTGTTATTAATTAAATTTATTAATTGAATTTAAACATTTTCTAAAATGAAATTAAAAGGAGATGAGTACTTAGTTAACACACGGCAGTTTGGTTGATGATTACAAATATGTTAGGCCTGTTTTCCATAAAGACCTCTGATGGACAGCTCATGACTTTCTTTGAGGAGATGTTGTGGAAATGAACTTCCGAAGTAGAGTACAGAGCCTTAGGATCACTGTTTGGAAATGTGTATTTAGTTGGTAATTGCTCCTTTTTAATTGATAAATAATATGTATTTATGTATGTATGCATGTTATGTGTGTATATATTTGTGTGTGTACGTGTTTTGTGTGTGTGTGTGTGTGTGTGTGCGTGTGTGCATAAACCAGATGTGTCAGGTGTCTTCCTTGATCCCTCTGCACTTTTGTTATTTGGCAGGAGCTCTCACTGAATCTAGAGCTCATCAGTTCAGCTAAGCTGGATATCCAGAGAGCTTCAAGGAGGCAATTGTTTCCAATTCCGCTCCGGGTGCTGGGGTTACAGACACATATCCACTGCACCTGACTTTTACATGGATGCTGGGGATACACACTCAGGTCCTTATGCTTGAATAGCAGGCATCATACTGACTGAGCCATCTCCCCAGGCCTAATATAATATTTTGATGGGGTACAATGTGATGTTTTGATGCACATTTATCGTGGCGTTATTACAGCCAGCTCACAAACAGATCCATAGCTTCTCGTACTTCTCATTGTTAAACAAACAAACAAATCCCCCAAATCTACTTGTTCCACACTTTTGAAATACACAATGCATTATCATTTATAAAAGCTATCATTCTGGTGATGGATCATTAAATTTATTCCTTCTCATCAATCTCAAATCTGTACCCTCTGACCAGTATCTCCTCTTTCTTTATCCTTTCTCCTTCCTCAACCTCTGGTAAGTACAATTTTACCAATTTTGTGTTTCTGCATGTAAGTAAGGACATATGTGCCTGGCTCGTCTCCCTTAGCACAGGGTCTCCAAGTTCATCCATGTCGTCATACCTGGCAGACTTTATTAAAGACTGAGCAGTATTCTGTGGTGTGTGTGTGCCATGTGTTCCGCATCTATTCATGTAACTGTGGGGTCGTGTGCTTCTCATGACTATTATTAATAATACTATGGTAAATGTCAAAATGCAGGTATGCCTTTGTATATACACCCACGAAACAGAATTGATGTATTATATGCTAAGCCTACTATTTGCTTTCTTCTGCTTTCTTATAAAGTGCCTGGCATTTAGAGTGATTATATTGAATCAATTATTAATTTATTTGAGTAGAATGCAAATTTTAACAATACAGATTCTTCCAAATCACGTCACTTTCCATTTTTTGTGTCATCTGTTATTTATCTAATCAATGATTTATACTTTAAAAAATATTAGTGTCTTGGGGCTGGAGAGAGGGCTCCGTGGTTAAGAGCACTGACTGATCTTACAGAGAACCTGGGTTCAGTTCCCATCACCCACGTGGTGGCTAGCAACCATGCCTAACTTAGGTTCCAGGGGATCCCACACTGTCTTCTGGCCCCCATGAGCATTGCCTAGACATGGTGCACTTCCATATATGCAGGATAAACATTCATACACATAAAATAAAAAATTAATCAAAACAGAAAAGTAATTAAAATATTAGTGTTTTTTGACATCAATGACTAAAAAGTCATTGGACAGTTGATCCAATCTCTCTCTCTCTCTCTCTCTTCTTCTTCTCCTCCTCCTCCTCCTCCTCCTCCTCCCTTTTCTTGTATCAAGGTATACCTATGAGGATGCAGTGAGAAGTTAGTTGTCCACAACCTAGAAAGTAAGTCATCACCAGGAACACAATTGGGAAGAACCTTGATCTTGGGCTTTTTGCCTTCAGATGTGTGAAATAATAAATTTCTGTTCTCTATTGTGTTTTGTTATGGTGTCCTAAGCTCACTAAAATGAAGGCACTAAACTGAGCACAGGAAGGAAAAAGGTTTCCTTCAAATCACATATGTTTTCTTTAGAGTAACCAATTTAATATGAAGAACTTAAATTAAAACAGGGCGCTGTTGGCAATCAGTTTTACCTGCATATGGCATTTATATGCTGGGCACTTGGTCATGAGGAGATGGTTCCAGGTGCATAAAGGCATGAATAACTTTGTATAAAGCTATAAAATATGTGCCTTGTACATATCAGCTTAATGGAACTTAAACTCCGAGGACAGACAGCATCATATATTCACCAGCATATACACTGGGGGAACGCTAGACAGAAAGGAAGGAATTTGCAATCGCAAAATGCTGAGATAGGTGGCAAATATTATTATCATTTTCTAGCAGAGAAAAAGTGTGCTGCAGAAAGGTCAGATGTCTTGTTCAAAGTGACACAGAATGGAGTAGAGTCTGGAATTATTAACTCCTGTTTTCTAAGGACTTGAGGTCGTAGCATCCAACTAGGAAGGTCAAGATACCAGTTTTGTGTCAGGAGGCAGTTATGCTGCATCGTGGCTTCTGCGCTTTTGTCCCCTCACCTGGAAGCCACTTGATGACTACAGCCTGAGCAGCTATCCCCGTCCTGGGAAACTTGGATTTGAAACCAGAAACTCTATTAAAAGTCAGTTCTTCTGACAGTAAAATTTAGACCTCTACAGGCTAGGCTGTTCAATATTTTTCTAATCAGTCTCCTTTTGCCTAATCTTTGTTTCCTTTGTCAGAAATGGCCTAGTAATCTCTTCATAGGAGTAAAGGGCTTCTGGTGAGTGACACTGGAAACCTGTTCCAACACTAAATATTAGAAGCAGTCTCCAGGGTCACTGAAACACATACATTCCACAATTGGTTCCTATATTCTGCTTTGAGCCAATAGTTTCCAAAGTGGTGTACGAATGTATAAGCCTGCATTTGATAAGAGAAATAAAACAAAATGATGTCCTTTGAAGAGAAATGTGCAACCATTTTTGTTTGCCTCCTCAACATTGACACTATCGATCATAACTTCCTTCAAATTCAATTCTCTTTGACTCATGGAGCGCTTGCTAACCTCCATAAGACCCACATCCTTCTATCTTTCACTTCTGTCTGTCACCTATCAGATGTGGAGGAGATTATAAAATTCAGGGCTAGAGCTGGAGAGATGGTTCAGTGGTTAAGAACACTGGCTGCTCTTGCACAGGACCCAGGTTTGATTCCCAGCACCCACATGGCAGCTAACCACTATCTGTAACTTCAGTTCCAGAGACACAGGAAGCCCTCCTCTGACCTCCACAGGCATTACACAACATGGGTGCACCTACCTGTGTGCAGGCAACACACTCATACACATAAAATAAAAAATAATAATAAAATATATTAAAATTCAGGACTTTATGAAAATTACAAAATGATGCCGAGAACAATAAAACTCGTATCTTGATACCAGAATTCCATGCAATCTTGCCACTGAGACCAATTAGACAAAACTTAAACATAGTGGGACATAATGGGGCTGGCAAGATGGCTTAGTGGGTAAAGGCAGTTGCAGTCAAGCCTGATGACCTGAGTTCTATCCCAGGGACCCACAAGGTGGAAGAAGAGAACTAACTGCCAGAAGTAGTTTTTGACCTCTACATGTATACTGTGGCACACTCATGCCATCATCCCCACACTAAATAAAATGCAATTAATTTAAAAAAATTATACAAGACAAATTAAAAGCAGTTGTGGTGGACTTCTGCTTCAACTTTCAGTTTTTTCTTCCTAGAAATCTGGTAAAACTTTTATTTTCTGTGACAAAACAAGTAAATAATATTTGCCCTGGTTCATGTTTGTGATTGTTCTTTTTCTAGATTTGATAATCCTTTGTGGATGCCTTTATATATTTTGCTGGAACTTGTCTCTCTACTTCGATGTTTTTATTCTCAAATTCTCCACTAGGTGTTCCCTAAAAGTTAATTGGAGAGCTGAATCTACCTCTGGCATTTCCAATATTACTTCTCTGACACCAAATGTATGTCCTATGGTTTAATTCAGTTCTGACACTATCTGAAGTTAGAGTATACTGCACAGATTAAGTGGTTAATATCGCAAGACTTCCCCAGCTTCAGGTACCAGCTGTCCAGATACCTGCAAGGTACCTGAACTTCTTCCCAGATGACTACGAATTTGGGGTTCCATGATCGCTTTCTTGTGTGGCAATTCACTAAGATTATTTATAGAGCTCATAAAGTGCTATATTTAGTATGTTATTATTACAGAGTAGCTCAGGAATACCACGTGTATTTGGCAGGGCATTGAGGTGGAGGTAGAATGCAGAGCTTCCATATTCATAGCTCAAGAGTTCCCCTGGCCTTTGTTTAGTGAGTTAGAGACAGAGTCTTATGATCTGCAGATCACCCTGAGCTTCTAAACTTCCTGCTTTTACAAAACTCCTGAGTGCCGAGGTAACAGGCAAGCACCACTACACCAGGGATCAAACTGAGGGCTTCAACTGTGCTAGAAAATCTCTCTACCAACGGAGCCACATTCCCAGTCCTCTAGTGAGGTTTAATAACCTAGGCATGATTACCTAAATCATTCGCCACTGGTGATTAAGCGAAGGTGGTGAATTAGAATTTCAGTTCTCCTCTCCTTGGAGGAGGCTAGGTGGGGTTGAAATTACCTAGAAAGTCAGAATACTAACACAGCAAAAACATTCCTATCACTTCCGATTTTCCAATCGTTTTCTGAGGCCTTGTGTCAGGAAATTAAAATAAAGGTCACATATATAAATATATCTCTGTCATATCACACTGATTGCTTTGATTTGCTCTTTCATAGTTAGGACCCTGAGAGGTTATCTTTCTAATCTGCTGAGCTACACACTGAGAAAGATAGTATTGTGATATGACCCTCAGTATTCCTGCCCCAAGATATGCACTTCCTGAATAAGAAAGTCCCTTTATGGTTAGGAAGTATCTTGAAGACCTGATGAGATATAAATAAGTCCTATGATTAGGTGAGATAAAGGGATTTTACTCATGCAATTAAAATCCCTTATGAGTCAACTTTATGTTAACTGAAGCCATTCTGAGTGGGCCAGAGTAAACTAAGTATAAGAAATATATTTAAAGAGGGATCTTGGTGTTGGAGAGATGGATCAGTAGTTAAGAGTACTGACTGCTCTTGCAGAAGATCCAGGTTGATTCCCTTCCTCCACATGGTGGCTAACAACTCTCCATAACTTCAGTTCCAGGGAATCTGATACCCTCTTCTGACCTCCATGAGCATTGCAGGACCTGGTACACTTACATGCAGACAATACATTCATACACGTAAAAATAGTAAATAAAATATTTAAAGGAGGGTCTAAAGGTAGAAATGATCTGCTGGTCTAGAACAAGAAACCTGACATATTTATACCTATAAGGAAATACATTCTGCGAACAACTACTTGAGCTTTGAAGAGTACTGACCCTCAGATATCAGATGAGACCACAGTCTTGGTTGAAAGTGTTAGAGGTTACACTTTTAGTGTTAGAGGTTAATTTTAAGAAGTGCTTTAATATTTCCTCTTAGCAAGTGTACTTCGATCCATTTCACAACCTATTCTGGACTCATAACCAATTGTCTGACTTTTTATAGGAAGACTTACTCCGTGGCTGTTGTGATAGTCAAGGCAATTGATGTTGATAATTCATATTAGGGTGAAAGAATGGGAGAGAAAAACTGGGATCATATTCAGAGAGCATATGAATGGAGATGCCATTTCCTGCATTGAGTAGGACGTAAAACACAAAGTCAAGAATGACTCCCAGGTTTCTGGACCAAGCAGTAGGAAGATGGAGTTGTCAGAATCTAGAATTGGAAAAGCTCTGCTTAGAACAGCTTCTAGGGTGAGGGTTACAAGAGGGTGGGAGGATGGTGTGCATGTGGAGCATCAGCTGTTCACTCTAGATGCGGCAAATCTGACCTGAGATGCCTAACAATATCCAAGTCAAGGAGGTTAGTGCCTTACAAGTTTAGAAAGGAGAGATTTGGACTAGGACATACTTTTTTATTGTTAAACTTTTTCTTATTGAGCTTTTTAAATTTCTTACATTTCTCAATCAAATCCAGACCCCCCTCTCCATCCATGCCTCCCCTAACCCCCCACTGAACCCAAAGCACTCCGCCATACATGCTGAGTCCTATCCATTCAGGTGTTTGTACCCAAATGTCCTTCAGGGTAAATGCGTCTGCTGAAGTCTAGTCAGCCCATCCAGTGGTCGTATGTAAGACATACGCTCCCTCACCCAGCAGCAATAAGCCTCAAATAGTTCTCAGTCTAGTCCCGGCCCACCACCTGTTTGTCACCTCCCTTTTGGACCTTGTTTAATTAAGCTGACATGGGTCCCAAGCTGGGCATCACCAGAGCCACAGATTCACATGCCCAAGCCTCCAGTGGCCTGGAAGCTTCTACCTCCCTGTGTTCGTGAACCAGCCCCGGATCTTACAAATTTTCTGCCCCCTTTTCCAGAATGGTCCTTGAGCAGTGTGTGGGTGAGGTTCCATCTAGGAGTCCCATCCTACACTCTACAGTCTCTTATTCTCCAAAACTTGGCCAGTTGTGGCCTTCTGTGTGCATCTCATTCTGCTGTATAAGGAAGCCTCACTGGTGAGAGTTGAGGGATGCATTAGCTCTTACTCTACCTCTTATTCTGCTATGTTCCATGAGTTTTAGTTGTAGAGATTCTTCTGCAGGTGTGTCACCTAGTACTGGGCATCTCCCGGATATATGTTCTCTATGTCTGACCAGGTGTGCAACTCTGCAGTGGCCTCGATCTGCTGTTAAAAAAACGCTTCTTTGATGAGTTCTGTACAGCATGCTTGTCTGTAAATATAAGGTCCCTTCTATCTGGCGCTGCAGGTGTGTCACCTAGTACTGGGCATCGCCCGGATATATGTTCTCTATGTCTGACCAGGTGTGCAACTCTGCAGTGGCCTCGATCTGCTGTTAAAAAACGCTTCTTTGATGAGTTCTGTACAGCATGCTTGTCTGTAAATATAAGGATTGATATTGAGCATCTATCAGGAAGTTTCTTTTGTCTTCTCCAGGATCTATGTCCTCTCCTGCCATTTGTATTTGGCCGAGTTTACAGTGCCACTATGTGTTCCCTCCCATGGAGAGGGCTTTAAGTCCAGTTAGGTAGCTGTTGATTGCCCCCCGGATAACAGTGCCACTACTGCACCAGTAGAGGTAGTTTGCCATGCCAGTTGCCTTGGTTACCAGGCTTCAGGGCTGGGATAGACCATTGATTATTATCCTCTCTCGGCAGTTTGCATATCATCATCTAGCGTTATGATAGCCAAAATTCTGTTAGAAGGCTTCCAGGTCAGTTCCCGCTCCACTGTTTCCAGTCCTGTACCCCAAGTACGTCCTTCCCTCAACAGCAGGGTTTTATCTACTAGTTCTTGGAGATAACCAAGAGCTTTGGCAATATCCTGTGTTATTTTGGGAGTCTCTTGGACCACCTCCACCTACCACTCCAAGGGAGGTCTCTTCTGTCTTGGCACTGCATTCCCTGCAAAGCAGCTCCCAGGTATACATATGCATCAATGTACATGTTTAGAGACATGATCCTACAGGGAGGAAAATACACTGAAATTGATGAACTTAGGGAGAATCACTGGAGCCTTTTGGAGGAGGTGAGTGGATGGACTCTAATATGCAGGTGGAAGCCCTGGCCTCAGCTAGGAGCCTGAATGTTTGGAGCACATGATGGGAATTTGTGCTCACAAATTTGTGGTCCTTAGTGATGTGAGAAATGCGGGTCACTGATTTCAGGATACTGAAGGAGGGGTAGGGAAAAGAGGAAGGGTGAAGTTGTCATCTAGAGAAGTGGATGAGTAAACTAAGGAAATATACTAGTCACATATATAATAACGTTATATCCTTTTATAATATGTGATGTGATATGTGGTAAATGTGTAATACAATATATTGTATAGACTATGTATAGTATATTGTATAGAATATATTATATAGGATATGATTGCCTGGCACCATTAGATTACCAATGGGAATTCACTCATCAGCAGTAAGACCTTTCAAAGTGCTTGTGTGTTTTGCTCCAGCCACTTGCCACATTCAACCGCATGAATACATTCTATAGTAGAAGGAAGAGCTGACTTTCACTGGGATTGTGTTTTTGTTAGGTGATCCTAGCAGAGCCAGTGAGAAGGAAAGGTGTCTGGGTGATTTAGGAAGGAGCAAGAAATTCAAAGTGGTAAAGAGGACGTTAGAGTTGATGGCCAATGAAATTTGTGGGAAAATCAGGATTATAGGTCCTGTTGTGGTTGGGATACCAAAAGGAATGAACTGGAGGGACTGGAGATGGACACACTGGGGAAGGGTATGATGGAAACAAAGAGGACTTTATTATTAGAGTGAGACCATGAGAGAAATGGCTGAATTAGGGTGAAATTCCCATGTTGGAAATTCCAAAGCACCGAGAGATCAATGAATTGGAAAGGTCATTTGCACACTCACCAATGAGAAAGACAGGATAAGCCCTAGAGTGAATGTGAGCTGAGAACCACATGGTTTAGAAGAAAGGAGAGGAGCCTGGAGAGATGGCTCAGCAGTTAAGAGCACTGGCTGCTTTTGCAGAGAACCTGGATTCGATTTCCAGTACCCACATGGCAGCTAACAACTATCTGTAACTCCAGTTCCAGGGAATCTGACACCCTCTTCTGACTTCTGGGGGCACTGCACCCTCTTCTCAAATAGTGTCCATCCTGAGATCCTAGGATGCTGCCAGCCTATGTTTCCTTATGCTGTCATTTGGTGCTCTCCCCCCAAGGCCATAGGTGACTTGTTTCTCCTTTCTTCTTTTATTTTTATTATCTTTATTTTTTATGTGTATTACCTGAATTAGATAATAAATAAAATTTTAAAAAGGGTGAAAAGATGATTTGATAGCAGCAAGAAAATACATGGAGATCACTTATCCACTCAGTAGGACAAGAGCTGTGGGAAGGAAACTACGGTGTGTGAGGGCTTTAGAAGAAAGGTGTTCCAAAGAGCAACATCCTAGTTCCTGTGAGAATGGGAAGAGAGAGGCCACAGAGAAGGCTTGATTGTCGCATGGTTTTTCTAGTGACTTTCTTATAGTACCTGCATAAGTAAAAGATCCAGAAGTTATCTATGCATTTACAAGGCTATCATCCAAAAAATTGACTATTTTGCTTACTATTTCATCTATATTCATAATACAAATGTAAAACAATATCCTTGGGACATTTTCTTCTTATGCATTCTGGCTGAAATGGGCCATGAAAATGCTGTTTATTTAGCAAAGATTTTGACTGTGCAAATGATCTTTAACTACTTAATTGGTGTGGATAGATCAAAAGTAGAGAAAGCAATACCCACGCTGGGCTGAGATTTTATAGGCTTATCTATTAGGGAGGTGTTAGCAGGGTAGAAAACTAAACCTTGTAGATTACTTATTATTATCAAGGCCACAAAAGAAAATTTGAAGGAGTAATGGTCTTCTAAACCCGGGAGAGTCTTTTTGAGTTGTTGAACGTATTTTACAAATGGAAGAAACAAAAGGAAAGGCCAGCCTTGTAAATAGTGGGTATTTGTTTATTTTTGTTAATTTCCTTTGTGTAATAAAATGGCTTTCATTTTGTTAGCCAGTATTTAAAGTTTTAGCTTTCTCTCAATTGATATGCCACAGGCAATAAATTATGCACAGTGCTGCTAAAAACAAACCAGTTTAAAAAATAAAGCAATAATTACCAAAGACCAAAATTACAGTCAACATTAAAACAGATAATGCTGGCCTCTGATTCTGTGCCTGCCTCTCCTACTACCAAAACGGGAATTGGTGTTTATAAACTTCAAAACATGCTCCAAATTGTTGGCTCCAATGTTCTAAGAACCTGGAGGAGGGAACAAGGCTAGAGGAAGCCATCCTTTGCCCTCGGCCCTTCCTAGCCACTGCAGTTCATGCTTCCGCCCCTGTTTTTCCCTATCTCACTCCGCTCATCAACATCCCAGCTCCCATCTTCATCCATCTAAAATGCGCTTAACTCTATTTCCTAAATCGATACAGTGGTAACTCGTTCAAAACTCATTCCTCCTGTTTTCATTCCTTGTTTTGTTGGGAAGTCCTAAGTGGGGAATGTGAAAGTAAAATTTCCTAAGGGGGAGTTTTCAGGGGAAAACTGGCGCTAGTGACTACATTCTGCTCCTTTGGATGGAACTCTGCGGAGACATCACCTGTCAACCCTGCATTTACTAATTGAAGACATAGACAGCTGTGTGGCTGGACTTCTGGTGGTTCCGGGCTGTTTTTGTAGGCCCACTGTGATTACGGTACAGGTGGGCCCTAAAGATGATATTCTTTGACTTTTAGCTATTTGCTAAGTAAAATTATTACTGTTCTTGGCTCATCTCATTCTACCACACATAAATACATACGAATTCAAATTATATTCTTGGCACCAAAGAGTTGAAAAGACTTGCATCCACTTGGAAAAGTTTATAGTGAAATACTGTAATACAAACAGCCCCTAGTAAATGTCTTTTAGATGTGCATGATTATGCTGGGTACTATGAGATTTATACAAGAAATATAAATTATGATTTTTTACTAAGTAGGACATATTGAGATATAGCATGTACTCATGACGTGGATGACCTACAACCACATATGCTAACAGTGTTGCATTAGCAGAATATACAAAAAATACTGAGAATTTATTAAGATGAGCCATGCATGGTGGCATGTGCCTTTAATCCCAGCACTCATGAGGCAGAGACAGGTGAGTCTCCATGAGTTTGAGGTCAGCCCTACCTTCATATCTAGTTTCAGACCAGCTAGGACTGCAGAGAAAGACCTCAGTAAAAATATTATTAAAATGCCAATTTGAATCTTTAGGTCAGGAGCAGAGTTTCCATTTTTAAAAAAATATTTATTTAATAACCACATAATTTAGAAGAGGCATTTCATTGCCACAGCATTGACATATTCAATAACAATTTCCAGAGCAAAGATGCATCTCTTTCAAAACTGGCTGTAAATTTTTAGGTTCACAGTTGAATTAATACAGTTATATAATATTGTACTCAGTATAACCCCTATAAGACATAAAACTGAATTAGGTTTTAACCTTTAAAAAAAATTTCCATTTCATTTTAAAATATACTATTTCATATAGAAAAACTCATTTTTAATGCTACTAACACTTAGATGTTTGCACATGCTCGCACACGCATCTCTTATCTCTATATATCTGATTATTACTAGTCACAGTCTGTTACTTTCTGAGATCCTTGGCACTTAAGCATGGATATAAAGTCATCAGGTAGATTTCAATGGTCATGTTTTTCACCTCTAGTAATTAACATGAAGCAAATTTTTATGCTTCCTCCTCAGATATAACTCATTTTAAAATTTTTATTGATTTTTTTGTGTGTCTATTTCATACAGAACCTCCCAAACAATCTTATTCATCTATATACCCACATCCCAAATGGCACCCTCCTATATTTACCACCCCCCCCCACGACTGGAGCCCATATACTCTGTCATTCCTGTTACTGTTCACTGTGTTACCAGTGCTCCCAGCTGTTCCCCAGTGCTAGTCTATCGGCTGAGTCTAGTCAGCCTATCTAGAGTTCCTTGTTTTAGGAAGATCAGCTTTTCCTCATCTACCAGCAAGCTGTTGCCAATATTCCATTAGATAAGATTGGGAGTATGCTGTTCATTTTCCCAGTTCTGTGCTGGGTTACTGTCTGAGAGTCTCTTGGGCCACCCTGGCCAACAACTCAAAGGAAGGTATCTTCTGTCTGGCATTCTTTCTTATTATGTAGCCTTTCTTAAAGAATTATATTGATCCCTTTAATCTTTGGATATACTTTCCTTTTGGGTGTTTAAGACCATACAGTTGGCTCAGATAAACCAAATTATTTTTCCTTTTAAGGTCGTTTGAGGGTGTTTCTCAAGGGTCTCATGGGCTTGGCATGGGACCCTGGCTACTTTCTTTTATCAGTTCCATCTATGTGAAGTTAAGTCAAAGGTCCTGCTTGACCGTGGCTGGTTTCATTTGGAAGCATGGAGGAAATGTTTCCTCTGTGTTGACTCTCCTCTTTGTAGACTGGACACTGGTTCAAGTCCATTTGGTGGAGTCTCCATGGCCTCCTTGATCAAGAGTTGAAGGACATTTTGAGAACTGCTTCATGGTCCCCTGGAACTTAGTTGACCTTGGAGGGCAAGGAACAAAAACTATCCTTTAAGTCCCTCTGACCAAATTTGTATAGGCCTCAAAGTATTGCTGTTAAACATCCAAGAAGGTTAGTTCCACCAGTCTGGTACTTTTAATTACCGTGTGCTAGGTAGATAAAGCTTGGGCAAAGACCAAAAGTTCTCAGATAAACCTTGCCTAGACATATATTATGTTCCTTTAGCTAGCTGTATGTATAATTTGTCAGTAGGTTGTTGCATTAATATGGTTCCCTCTGTTTTTTTTTTTTAACTAGCTAGGCATTATTTATCTCTCACATTGTCTAACCCTTACCCCATGGTTTCCCCATTTAAAGAAAAAAAAATTCTTTTAAAACTAGCTAGGCATTATTTATCTCTCACACTGTCTAACCCTTCCACCATGGTTTTCCCATTTAAGGTGCCCCCATTTTTCTCATTTCTCCCTTAATAATACCCTTCTCCTGTGGTCCCACCTCTCTTGAGCTCCTTCTTTCCCTTTATCCCCAAGCCTCCTTGTATACCCTTCCCTCCCCCCCCTTAATATAACCCCATTTTTATCCATATCTCCCTTGTTAACACCTATTTTCTACTGTTCTTCTTTTTCAGATTCTTTCTTTTCCTTTACCTCCCTGGTTCCTTTTCATTATCCTGGTTCCTGGAGTTATGTCTGGATACATACTCACTTATCAGGATTTTGTGCTAGGATCCACATATGAGGGAGAACACATGTCGTTTTTTGTTCTGAGTCTGTGTTAATTCACTTAATATAACAGTTTCTAGTTCAGTCCATTTACCTGCAAATTTCATGATTTCATCTTTCTTTACTGCTGAATAAAACTCCATCATATAAATGAACCACATTTTCATTATCCACTCATCAGTTGAGGGACACTTAGATTGCTTCCATCTCTTAGCTATTGTGAAAAAAGCAGCAACAAACATGGATGTACAAGTGTCTCTACAATAGGATGAGTTCTTTGGGTATATACCAAGGAGTGGTATAGCTGGGTCAAACAGTAGGTTCATTTTCAGTTTTTTTAAAGAGTTCTCCACACTGCTTTCCATAGGGGTTGAACAGTTTACAATCCCACCAGCAGTGGATGAGTGTTCCCCTTCCCCCACATCCTCTCCAACATTTGATATCATTTGTTCTCTTGATCTTAGCCAGTCTGACTGGGGTAAGGTGAAATCTTAAAGTGGTTTTGATTTGCATATCCCTAATTACTAATGATGTTGAACACCTTTTAAAATACTTCTTAGCAATCTTATTTCTTCTTTTGAGAACTCTCTCTTCAGCTCCTTAGCCCATCTTTTAATTGGGTTACTTCCTTTCTTGATTGTTTTTTGAGTGTGTTGTATATTCTGGATGTTAAACCTCTGTCAGATGTGTTGCAGAGCTTCCATTTTTTATTTATGACAGGACTTCAGATAAAAAGATGCTAGTCTGTGGACTTCACTGTGAGTTGGAATCATGTAGACATTGTTCAAGAGAAATATAATTTGAGCCAGAAAAGGGAGTCACAGATGTGAGTTTCAATCTTCTCCTTATCTTACTAAAACATTATGAAAGTACTATTTGATTTAAACCGAAATTTTCAACTTTCAGTTAAAATTATTAATAGTGTTATTTTCTTTTTCTCATTTTGCCTTCAAAATCCAATGAATGTTTGACAGTCATAGGAACATCTCAATTCAGACTAGTCATATTTCAAGTGCGTCATGGCCACATGGAGCTGGATGCTCAGGACCGGATAGAAATTACAGATAACATGTTCTGTGGGACTGTGTTAGGAAAAAGGAAAATCACAGCCCATGCAGGAGGAAATGACCTTGAAGACAAGGTAAGGAGATAGGGTTATGAGTGGAACGACTTCAGATGAGAGAGCATTGACAGGGCTTTGCTCATTCTTGTTTGTTGACACCCAGACTTAAAAACTTTGAAAGGATGCAGACAGGATTTATGTCTGTACGAACACTGGGGTTACATATGTTCTTACTTTCTTTCTGCCTTTGAACTGTAGGTAAGGCAGAAGAAAAAGAAAGAAACAGTTCAATTTGTTGATATGTGAGAGACAAATACAATGTATGTACGCTGTTGATATTTAGCATGCAAATGGGACGTCTACTCAAGCTTTGGACCAACAAATCCACTAATGCTCAATGGACGTCCCTGAAGTCTTGTTGGTATTACAGGAAGCTATACAGGTCCCTGTCAGATCTGTGAAATTCTCTTGCCAATTTTATAGTATATATTTTGAGAAAGAAATTTGCCAGGAAGAGAAATTGATGGATCTTTAGCTCTATCAATGAAGGTGAGGCCGTTTAAATCCCTTTTGAAAATAAGGGATCATGTAGAAGAAGATCAAAGAGCCCGGCACACAGCATGATCAACTGGTGACCACAGCTGTGCTGATGATCTCCATTACCAGTACTACTTGCACTACCATTATGCTGCTTCCTTCAAACTCCACCTCCTTTAACCGGCACTTTGTCTGAGTGAGAGGTACACACTCAGTCTACTCAAGGTCCACAGTCTTGCTGTCACCAGCTGAAGCATTCTCTTTCTTACCACTAATTCTCATTTACTGTTACTGGAAATGGAGTATTCTCTAAACACAGGAATCTTTTCTTCTTCTACTAGAAGTAATTTCTGGACTCCACAGGGCCCAAGCTGGCCCATTTGTAAGCTTTGTACAGTGTTTACAGTAAAATAGGACAATTTGCCTGTAGACCAATGTGCTATTAATACACCTTTGGACATAATGGTCTTGGAGTTCTCATTAACTACTGCTTCTAGGAACATGAAACTGAAGGTCTTTATGGAATATATTATGGACCCCTTTTCTTAAGGAAAACTCATTCCATGGAAGCCGTAGCAATGCTGCTATGAGAGACTTTAATTATTTCTTCCCATTTAACACAACACCTGGGATGATTTTTCAATCTGACTTTCCCCACTCTCTGTGGCTGGTCTGTCTTATTTTAAAAATTCAAGACATAAAGTGCCCATCTTTCCATCTTATGTTCAGAGAGACTTACTTACCATTAGTACTGTTGTAAGTCGTGGAAGAGAAATTCAAGTTACCTATCAAATCAGAGAACTATTTGGGGGAAAATAGGAATTTCATACCTCATTGAAGAGCTGAGTTACAATAGCATCCCTTTATGTTTACTCCATTGAACTACTTTAGGAAATGCCACAAGGGCATCAGAATCAGGCAATTCACAGCACTCACACAGGATGAAATGCCTTTCTTTGGCATTTTTTTATACTGTTTCAAGCAAGCCACCAAATGTCAACTGCTGCCCCCATCTCCATGGAGTGTTTGAATTAACCCCTTCACTGGTAAATGACCAGCCTTTCACGCCCCCTTCCTGGAAGTGTTTTTCTAATCAGTGATGAAATTGGCCATTTGGTTCGCTGAGTTGTTGGAGGATCATGCTCCGTGTGCAGGGATGATTTTCTCTGAATGTGATCTGGGAGCTCATTGGCCATCCCCTTTATTTTTGTTAAGGGGCCTGTCCACCTGCCTCTGACTTCCAGCTGACAGACCTCTCATATTTGACATTCTGATATTACGGATTCTGTATTTTTAGGATTGTCCTGTCATCACAGTGATGACAGTCGTTTTCACTAGCAGTAGAGAGACACTTGGTGTGTTAGTATGTTTGTGTTTTCTGTTTACTTAGGTTTCCCTATTTAATTATGTCTTTAGATCTATATAAAACCATGTGGGTTAAGATCAGCTATAAATGAAGAAGACAAAAATATTTTTTGTCATTTTCCTTTCCAACAGTCAAGTCAATTTATTGCTCAATTAGGTCAAACTCTCCCAGGCAACATGGTGGATATAAAGGGACTCAAAGATGCAGGCTTGGTTTTCGGGGTGATGGGACAGGACAACAGTGGTTGAGCAGTTACTATCAGCAGAGCAGTGTGAAAGGTACAGAGGTAAAACTGTAAGTAGATTGGCCATATATTAAATATATATATATATATATATATAATAAAAGTTTTCATGATTTCCTGTTAAGTGAATAGCGCAAATGATTAGAAGTGTGGCTATCCAGAATGAGGGTACTGTATTATAGGATGGAATAGCACTCAAGAAGGTATACCAGAGCAACCTTCCTTGCTTCCTCCTCTTCTCTCTCCTCTACCTTCCCCCTTCCTCCTCTCTCTCCATCTCTCTTCTTTCCTCCCAAGGAGGATTGAGGATTGAACCTAGGGCCTCACAGTGTTCTACTACTGAGCTACTGAGCTATAGCCCCAACCCTAGAGAAGTCTTTCTAAAATGATAATCTGATGATTTGATGATGTTGGTCTAACCCCATTCTGTTGAGAACACCTCCAGGGACTGCTTTTCCAAGTTTGACATTGCAGTCTTGCCCTTTAGCTCTCCTCGATGGATGCTCTGGTCACACTGTTTTACGGTTCTACTTTGCCTACTTTAGAGTTTTGTCATGTGCTATTCCTTCTCCCTGGAGCACTTGGTACTACTTCTTTGGCCTTGCTACTTCTTACCAACTCTCAACGATTTCTAAGACATTCCGTGAACCTTACACCCAGATTTAGTGCTTCTGTCCTACCTCTTGCATTGACTTTTTATTATAACCACTGTAGTTTCCCAGAGATTTTTTTCCCCTCAAGGAGACTTAAAGCTCCAAGAGGAGTGAGGACCATATTAGCTATTTTGAAGGCTGCCCAGAACAGGGCCTTAGGTCCGGTGAAGCCTTGGTTTTTAGTTATGATGAAGTTCTCACAGCTTGAAATAGTTGGAGCAAGATGAGAAGCACCTTATATTTCTCCACCTCCCTCCCCATTTGCTGTGGTTTGGATATGATTTGGGAATCCCCCAGGGATCCATGTGATTGGACCCTTGGTTCTCATAGCAACAGTAATGGGAGCTGACAGAACCTTTACATGTATCCTAATGAGAGATCCTTAAGTCATTGAGTGTATGCATTCTTTTATTCACATTTTATTGTTGTATCAGTTGAGATTTTCATATATCAGTAATGTATTTACATCATTTCCCTCTCCCACTCTTCCTACGCACCCCCATTCTCAACTTCTTTGATTATTATTGTTACATATACATAAATATATATAATCTTCTGAGTCCATTTATTGTTTGAATGTGAATGTGGTTAGGGCTGAGCATTTGAGACTGGATAAACTATCAGGGAACTTGTCCCTGGAGAAAACTGGTTCTCGTTCCCTCAGCAGCCACTGATTACCTGCAGCTTTTCATCTAGAAGTGAAACCTTGTGCCATCTCCCCTGTCCACATTGGCCTGTCAACTGGTATTGCCATTATGCAGTCATTATTTAGGCAACTATATTGTTGAGCTCTCATGGTGTAACTTCTCTGTCATGTTTAGAGGACTCTGTCTACCAACAGCTGTCCTGGTCCTTTGGCTTTTACAATATTTTCACCCCCTCCTCCACAATAGTCTTTGAACCTTAGGTTTAGGGGTTGCATTGTGGTTGTACCAACTGGGGCTGTGCTCCCCATGGTGACTTATTTTCTGCATTTGACTTGTTGTGGAACTCCATAATACTTTCCATCTGCTGCAAAAAGAAGCTTCTTTGAGGAGAGGTTGTAAGGTTATCTGTAGTTATAAAGTTAAATATGTAGAATATAGTTAGAAATTATATTGGTTTGGGAAAGTGGCAGTAGTAGGTTTTCCTCTGGGGTCTATGATCTCTCCAGCCATGGCTGTTTGTCTGTGTTTACAGTACCAGTCAAAAATTCCCTTCTATTGAGCAAGCCTTGAGTCCAATTAGATAGCTATTGGTAGCCTCCAAGATAAAGGTGCCACTATTGCACTATTCACAGTATCTTGCTAGGTCTGTCATTGTGATTCATAGATGTTACAGCAGGGTAGAACTATTGATTGCTTTTCTCCTTTGTCAGTTTGCATAGCCCCTTCTGATACTATGAGAGCTAGTCTTCAGGGAAAGGCTTTCAGGTAAGTTCCAGTTTGATTTCTCCAAGTTCTGTATCTGAACTGGGTGGTGTCTTCAGCAATGAGGTTTTTAACCTTCAAGTTCTGGGAGGCAACCAAGAGCTATGGCAATAGTCTACATAGTTTTGGACTATCTTGAGCACCAACTTGAAGGAGATTTCCTTTAGTTCTCTAAAATTTAAGTTGGTGTGTTGTTGCTAATTAAGGCACATTGTGTGAATTGACTCACTACTGTATACACCAATATTATGGAGAACATACCATATTTAGGATTATCTTACAGATGAAGGAATCAAGGCTCAGAGAACCTGATTCAAAATCACCTGTCTACTGACGTGAACTCAGGGGTTGGCACTGCAACTTCGGGTGGTTAATTCATCTGTCAGAGTACCCATGACTCTGTAGTTTTGAGGATCTTCAAAATCTTCAGCACAAATCTTAGACAAAACGCACAATAAATGCTAGATGATGATGTTCTTTTATCAACTGTTACTACTGTTAAATTATACTGTTAAGCTCTCATTCCTTCACTATCAATTCTTTGCTGTTTCTTTAACACATCATAATATTCTTTTCTTGGTGCCTTTGCTATTTAATAAAACTAAGTGAAATTTGATGAAAAGTGCTCCAAGGAGTCAGAACCTGCAAAAATCATTACTCAATTTTGTGGTCAATCACATTCCAAGTGAAATTTCATAGGCCTTGAATTTTGGTCACAGAGGTGGGGAGAAGGAAATGTGTCTTTTCCAATTAGAGAACATATTAACAAGTCTACATGAAACCTTCCAGAAAATCTGGACAGTAGCTGCAGGTGGAGGGAGCTGAGTGAGGGGTCATATTTTGCTATCTCCACAACTGAATTTTGCACTTGTGTTGACAAAATATTCAGGTAGCTTCATCATCTTGCCTGTGACAATTTGAACACTGGCCTTCCTTAATTCCTTATTTGACTTAATGAGATGAGTTCTGAATCTTTCTGCTTGGTATTAGAGCTATGTGTACCACATCAATACAAATCAGGTAAAGTAGAAAAGTTTCAGTTAAAAAGTAATCTATATCGAATATAAAGACCTGTAGGGAAATATCAGAGTTTTAAATGAATTTTATACTTGTTTTATTATAAGATATTAAAATCTATTACCATATCAATTGGTGAAATCTTTCAAATTAAGTATAATTAATACGCTGCATGATTTTGTCTTATGAGGTTTCAACTTCTGTTTGATACTACAAAATTGTGTAAATACCCTACCCCACTGGGCTTCATTTTTTTTTCATGTGTAAATGAGTCATGTGGGCAAGATGCGGGGTCAGCAAACTAGAGTCCTGGTATTAAACCCAGACTATCATCAATGTTGTAAATATTGCAATATAGTCATTCTCAATTACTTATATATTGTCCATGGCTCCTTTAACTTACAAAAACAGAGTTAAATCATTTCAACACAAACCATGACATTTATGTTCTACTTATTTATTTTATTTTATTGTGCTTTTCTTTTTAAAAAAGTTGGAATGTGGCTTTGCTACCTAAGCTGCTTTTGAATTTGTGGACTTAAATGATCCTCTCTTTTCAATCCCTAGCAACTAACATTACAGGTTGCAATATTGTACCTAGAACAAATACTGAAGTAGCTACAGTCTTCTCATTTCTAGAAAAAATATTCTAGATTTTTTTTTCTGATTCCTGAACTTAATGATCACTAAGATAATTTCTTCCTTTAAGTTAAACCTACCACTGACTGCTGCTTGACCTTGGGAAAATCATGTACCATTCTGAGATCTTGGTTTCTTCATTTTTATCCAGGAAGGATAGTTAAACACACTTCCATAAGGTCACTGGGGAGCCGATATAATCCATGTATTAACCAAAAACACAAAGTGATCTAAGGGCATGGCAGAGGCACAAAACTGTCATTGTAATCTAACAATTTCTATCATATATATATATAATTACTTTTAATCCATACATTTTTATTCTCAAATAAATATTGGCTGGTATCTGATAACAAACTTAAGAAGATCATTAGGAAACTCTAGGACCAAATAAGAAAAGGCCATTCCAGATGTTGATCCCTCTCCCTGTTGAGAATTCTGCAAGTTCTCCCCACCTGTAACAAGAATTAAAATGAGGCTCTGTGCTCCAAGAAATCAGAGATCTTCCTATGTACTTTCTGTACAAATTAGGTTAAATACCATTGAATTTTAAACCAATGTCAGATCTAGTTAACATTGCCAGAAAAAAATAATGTTATGGGTTTAAGCAAAGAAACAGCATGTTCACAAGACTCATGGCCTGGAATTAAATCTATAACCCCTTCAGACAGAGCTGGGGAATGCTACTTCAACAGCTTTGCCATATCTTGGCTTTTTCTAGGTTTCCATGGATTTCAGTAGCCTCACTTCATTTAGGATTCATTTTCTCCCAGGACAAAGAGGAGCGGAGAGATTCTCTTGATTCTATATTAGCTTCTTTGGCCAAATATAACCAAGGCTCCCTGGGGGAAAGTCTGTTCCCTGAGACAGGCAACCAGACATGTGCCTCTGAGCTTTGTAGAAAGGCTAAGTCTGTCTCAAGAGAGGAAAGCTCATCTCTGTTCCCAAAGAAAAAGCAGGATCCTTCCAACTTCTTCCGTGGTAGGTGAGCTGCCACATTTCCAAAATCACGTTGCATCAGTCTCAACAGAACCGTTCTTAGCATCATTACAGCTGCCCGAAGCCTTCACAAAACAGCAGAATGCGATGAAATGTTTATAAATGAAAGACAAAATCCAATCCGTGATTTTATGTCAATGTGATTCAGTTACGAAGTAGCACAGGGATGAATTGTGTTGTAGTGAGCACCAATACTTTACACTAGGGTTTTGGAAAGCCACTGCTTTTGAGGTTTTGATGCTCAACCAGGAGCATCAATGGGAGTTACCAGTTGCTTGTCTTTGCACAAGGGAAGTGGGAATTGAGATAAAGAGACCAGGCAATTGAGACTCCCGAGGCAATCAAAATTATGTTCCTGGTTTTTATTGCCATATTCAGTTTTAATCAGACAAAACAGATTTTTCAAATGTGAGTCAATATCATTATTGACTTAATAGCTTTAAGATGATATTTTCTTTTGTGCTTGTAGATGCTTTTATACAATGCTATTGTGAGCTGTGGTTTTATTTTTTAAGGAATGTGTTTATGAGGCAGCTCATCACAGTGGCATAAAATGTTGCTGTGAGTAGATTCAGGATCTCTCTGTGCACAATATATGGGATGGGCTTCTAGAGAGTGGTTGTGGTTTAGAGACCGGGTCTCACATAGCCCAGGCTGTATTAGAATTTGCTGTGTAGCCATGGAGAATCTCAAACTTGTGATCCTCCTACTGACACCTCCTGAGTGCTGGGGTGACATGCATGTGTTTATGTGGTGCTAGAGATCAAATTCAGGGCTTTGCCCATGTTGGGCAAGCATTGGGCTAGCTGAGCTAGCGACATCACAGCCTTTTAGGATGAATGAGCACTGTGATGTCTTTCCAGGTGAAAGGAGACTACAGATGATTCATATACCAATAAAGCAAATGAGATCTTCCTGGGTCTTGGCCTAGCCTTTGTTCTGCAGAGGATGTTCTCTCAAATGCCTTTTACCCTCTTCCATTTCTGCTATGACCAATCTATATAATGGGCAGTGATCAGACACTAGGCCATAAAAACAAACAAACACAGAAGACCGATGCCATTTAATGCCTACTGAGTTCGGGATAGTTTTTATTTTTTCTAAAGATAGCTCTTTTTTTAATCGAAAATTTAATTTGATTAGTTAACCAATTTTATTATGGCCTATTTTAGGCCTGATAGTGTTCTAATTGTTGGGGATACAGAGCACATGACCGATCTAATTCCATGTTCTCTCATACGTGACAAGGCAGGTGTGAGGTAGACTAGAGGCATGCTTACTAAATGAAGGCAGAAGAGTCAATACTGAAACAGCTTTTTCTACAAGCACTTCAGAAAAGACGACGCCTCCTTCCTCCCCTCCCTCCTCACAGTCTCCGCTATCACACACAGTCATTTCATCATCTTCTCAGTACAGGATTCTACTATTTTGCCAGAAAAGTTTTATTTCTATAGCTTCTGTCCTAGAACTTTTGCTGTTTTAGTTTGTAGATTTACATATATAAACACTGTAGATTTGAGTGCATGTGTGAGAAAGACTTCTTAGGTAGTGCTACTTTTAATTTTGAATGAATTCTGATTCTTTTCTCAAAATAGACTTAAATTCAGGTAAGAGAAGAGTGATTGATGACGGAGGGAAACAAACTGGTGATAGGATGTGTAGAACTTCTTCCAAACTTGGCTTTGAGACTGAGGCATCCATTCATAATCTACCCTTTACTTCCCTATTTCCAACGTCTTCTCCTGAACAATTAAGGGAGCAGGAGAATTTTCCTATCTCTCAGGTTTCCTTTCTAGCATGATCTGGATGTTGCCTTTCCCACATTGGCCGTGAGTACTTCCTCTTGTTCAAAGGTTTAGGAAAACTTAAGCCTGTCCTGGGGAGGTATCACAACCTTCAGGAACTTCTTCTCCAAGCTTGCGTGTTGTGGGTCAAAGACAACTCAAGTATCATTCTTATATCTCTAAGGAATATAGAAATATATGCATGTATATATACATATAATGTTTTTTTGTTTTTTAAAAATTTTTATTTATTATTTTTATTTTATGTGTATGAGTGTATTGCCTGCATGTAGGTTAAGTGGACCCGTGTCGTCCAATGCCTGCAGAAGTCAGAAGAGTCTGTCGATCCCCTGGGACTGGAGTTATAGACAGTTGTTAGCTGCCATGTGGGTGCAGGGATTCAAACCCGGGTCTTCTGCAAGAACAACCAGTGTTCTTAACTGCTGAGCCATCTCTCCAGCCCTCATATAATGTTTTAATGTTAGGCAGTTGGCTGTGCAATCTTGGTGCAAAAGAACGCTGGTCATAGGTCTTAGTCATAGTTACGTAGAATGGACCCAAATTTCTTATGCAAATGTATTCAGGAGACCAAGCTACAACTTGTTGGGCACAATTGTTGATCTACTTTTCCCCTGTATTCTTATGAGCAATTCTAGAGAAATAACATAAAGACACGATCAACTCAATGATACCTTGGTTTATTCTACATATAATTATAATATCATCAAAAACGGAAGTTGGATAGTGTCAAGCAAAGCCCTCACTCCCAAGAATTGTGGGTCATGTCATGTGGCAGGCTTGCTTCCACTGTCTATGTATTCAGAGTCACAGAGAAATCTGATTATTATTGCTATATTTTAATGGAGAAGCCTTCATTTGGGAAGTGACTTGTAGCTTTCCACCAGTTTTTCCACAGGTCTCTTTTAGAGTGGTCTCATCCCCACAGTGTGCAGATCATGGTGACACTTTCATTTTTCCGTGACCTCTGGAAGTTGTTATTAGAAAGTGATGTCTTTTACCAGTCATTTGTGTGTCTGTGATATCTAAGGAGAGATAAAGTAGAGCAATTTTTTTTTTTTTTACTTCTGTTGGTTGCGACCATTAATACCTGGAGTAAATGTTACCTTATGCCCTGAGTGCCACGTCTGAATGTGGTGCTTGTAGCTGTCTGTCCTTTGCACTTTATCGCAAGGCAGAGCCCCAGGGCCTGAGGCTAACAGGTCAGCAGAAAAGAAAGGAAAGAAAGGAGATAATTAATTCTCAAATACCTAAAGCTTCTGACACACACACACACACACACACACACACACATTTTTTTTTTAATGTTTGAAAACTCCAGGTGCATTCTTTGCTGAATACATCCCCCCAAATATAGCTGACTTGGATGGATGATTAAATTAAAAAACAAGGCAATTCATTTCAAAATCTAAAGTGGAGGAATAAATCCAAAAGATATAAAATAATGCTAAAATTGGGGCTGGAGAGATGGCTCAGCTGTTAAGAACACTGGTTGTTCTTGCAGAAGACCAGGGCTCAAATCCCAGCACCCACATGACAGCTACAACTGTCCGTAACTCCAGTCCCAGGGGATCCAACAACCTCTTCTGTCCTCTGAGGGCACTGAATGACACGGGTACACTTACCTACATGCAGGCAACACACTCATGCACATAAAATAAAAAATAAATAAAATATTTTAAAAAATGAAAAAAAAATAATGCCACGAAATTGAGGAAAGGAATTGTCCCTAGTACCAAAACCAGGGTGTTTCCACCTATCGGATGCTGGCGGCAGGAATCTACCAAAAGTAGGGTTTGGGGCTGGAGATGGCTCAGCAGTTAAAAGCACTGGCTACTCCTGCAGAAGACCGAAGTTCAGTTCTCAGGACCCCATGGTGGCTAACAGCTGTCTGTACCTCCAGTTCCAGGAGATCCAACAGCCTCTTCTGTCCTCTGCAGGCATTGCACAACACGGGTGTACTTACCTATATGCAGGAAATACACAAATATACATAAAAATAATAAATAAAATATTTTTTAAAATTTCAACAAAAGAGCCAATGACTTTAAAACTGTATGCAAGTCACAAAGTTTCCTGAATGTGAGAAACTCTTACCATTAATGACAAGAAGAAAATGCCTGGTACAAAAATGGAGCTAGTGCAGTTGAATTTTTCTTTTAAAGTATGAGTCAAACAGCTTGAACAACAACAACAAAAATTCATGAGACTTAACAACCTGTGCATTTATTAAAAAAAGGGGGGGAACAAATTAGACTCTCTCCTGAAGTTTTCTTGGGACGATTGTTTACAAATCTGTCTCTGAAGTGCTTAGAAGTGATGCTTTAAGATTTACATCTTTCAGGCATTCATGCTGTTAGTAATTTTGGGTAATTGTGAGTATTAATTTGTGATGCCTGCTTTAGTGGGTAGCTTATAAAGACCCATCTTGACTGTATAAACCACACTTTGATCAACAGGGAACAGGGTGTCGCCTCAAGATCAGGTGTTGTGGAACCCACACTTCTCTCCACACACATTTTTATATTCAGTTCTCTTCCTTTCTCTCAAGGTCATCAACCTTGTTACAAGTCTGTCAAAACCCTTCCAGCTACCTCCATTTAAGACCTCAGTTTTATCTTTAGCAACATGTCTCACTATTTAGTGGAGTCCTGAAGTAGAAGTTGAAGCGGTGAGGTGATGGGGGAAGTGGTGGGGAGGGAGGGCATGGGATGGAGGTGAGTGAATGAAATCCCCCCATTGCTACTTGCTGTTCACAGGGCTTTGGGGAGTCAGTGCTGCTGTTTGCTCATCTGTGAAATGGAGATTTTTTAAAATCTTCTTTTGATGTTTTGAGGATTACATGATATAAAAAATGCACACAGAATTCTTGGCCCCATGCCTGGGAAAGAACAGTTCTGGAGATGTGAGAGATGTTTGCTCTGAGGCTCTGCTCTCCGGTGATAACTGTGCTCCCAGACTTTGCAAAGTCTTTCACTTCTGACATCAGTCTTCACAGGTCGGACCCGAGCAGAGTCTCTAAAACCACCATAGGATTTTTAGGCCTGGCAAGGGGAAATAGTTCATATTCAAATGCCTCACTTGGCAAAAATCTTCTTTGCTGAGGTAAACTCCAAACCAGTGATCAATTCAGGGAGGTAAACAGGAGACAGCTGAACCAAAGGGAAGCCAGTTCTTCATCCCCAGTGTGAAGTCACTCTGGCTTTGTGGCTGGTTCCCATGTACTTACATGCTTTACTTGTAACCTAAGCAATTGGGAAAGTGCTCATGCATCCCTATTAACTTCATAAAATACACACTCTCCCTAAGCAATTAGCACCACAAGCCTTATTCTCAGACTTTGGTCGGGAAAAGTTGGGCTTAACATCAGAAGGTGGGGATTGAGGGTAAGATTGGAAAGGCCTGTCCTACAGTCTTGTGTGAGGTAGGCTGTAAAAACGACAGCACTCTTTTATGAATTTCTTTGTGAATCTCCCAGTTTCACGTCTTTCCTCATTAACTCCACACAGGTGAACTTATTGCCATATTTTTCAAAAGGTTCTACATATGGCTGATGTGTGTAGATGGAGCAAGACCCCAAAGAGGTAAGGTTTTGAACTTCTAGGGGTGACAGGAAAGCCTTCCTTTTATCTTCTGGAGGTTCACAGGGATAAACTGACAATAGATAAAATAAGAGAAAAGACACACATTTCTTAACATACAAATACACTGGAGTCATGTACAGTCTGAGGTACAAAGAAAAAGTCCTCAAATAGCTAAGCTTAAGTACCCTCTTTAAGAGAGAGAGGGAAGTGGGGATGGAGGTAATTTTTAGGAAATTAGTCAGTTAATTTTCCAGAGATGTGATTGGCCTGGGACAAATGCCTGTCTGTCTGCCTTTAGAACAGGGATGGTTTGTAAATGAGTCCTTTTGGGATATTAAATGGGACCAAAACAGAGGACAATGATGTGCGTTGAAATTCTGTTCAGTGTGTTGACAGACCTCACTATCTCTTCCTCACTGGAGTTGTGTGTTCTGTTTAATGAACTTTTAGTAAGAAAGATGACTGTAATTGAGTTCCTTTCTGACAGATCTGGGAAATATGCAGAAAATTTCTTCCTGTGTTAGAGGGCTCTTGATTCTGAGGTAGATCTTTAAAAACACTTGTATATTTATTGTGTATATGGTATATGTATGTGCACGTTTGTTGTAGATGCATGTGTGGCTGGTTGGCAAGGTCCAGGAATTCTCCTTTCTCTACCCCTGAGCATTGGGATTACAGGCATGCGCTGTCGCACTTGGGTGCTGGGGAAAGAACTCAGATCCTCATGTTTGTGCAATAAAGACTTTGTTCACTGAGCTATGACCCCAGTCCCCTCTTAGATAGGTTTTCAAGCACCTCGGCAAGCCAAAGCATTAGTTATTAGGTATCATCTTCTGAGGCCTGAACATCCCCCTTGGGATGCAAAGCAAGCTCTCTGCATGTCCTTCCAGAGTTCCACAGTTAGCCCACACACAGAAACAGCGATTGCTGAGCAGTCCTGTGTAATTCTCTTCCACAGCCCCAGGAGCCCTGTCCTGTACCTTGCTGTCTTGATCTTGTGAGTGCAAAACTAGCAGTTGTAGCACGTGCAGTTCCATCCATAAGTCCATTTATTTGAATCTGATGGAAAATTTCCTGAGTTTCCTCACCAGTGAATCCTACTCTCATGATCTGGAGCAAAGGAGATGCTTCTCATTTTCCACTTAGCCGAGGTAAGTAAGGTATGCTTAGAGGAGGAAAAGGTAGCTAGCTCTCCCAGTCACATTCCCAGGTTGACCATTGGTAGGGAAACCCCACCCAGCTTCCAGGGTTGGACACCAGCATAAGCAGCAGACTAGGAGCTCAGGAAGAGGAAACACAGGGATGGAGTCCTGAACACGCCCCGACAGAGACTCAAAAGTGTGAGAACCTGGGGCCAGGTAGGACCCTGGATTCATTCAAGCCTGCAAATCTCATGCATAGCACATAGTCTTTGGCTCACAAGCCCAACAGCAATAGAAAAAACACAAACCATTCACACCCTCAATTCACCTGCCACTTCCAGAGATGGCCAGGATAACTTTCCATTTATTTAAACTATCACCATGGTTTAAAATAATATTTTTCAATCCTGGTATTGATTCTTATCATAGACAATGGCTTGAAATAAGATATCATGACTGCTACTTGACCTGAATCTCCTTTTAAGCAGTCCAGCTGAATTCCTGATAGTATAAACCAAGGTGCTTTCACATTTCACTTTCTCTATTGAAGTGGGAACAGTATGGCTTTGCGGTTGCTGCTAATGTATAACTGCTCATATGAATGATATTATATTGCTTTAAGGTCTTATCTAAGAAACTCTTTGTAACTTGCTCCCAAGCTTTTTTTTTTTGCATTCTGACATTTCGAAGACGAACAATTGTTAAGTATGTAAAGTCTAAACGGCTCTCTTTATTGAATAAAGTATTGTATTATTGAATGAATTACAAAGAGACAGTATCCTTTGCACATTAACTTTGAATCTGCTGCTTAGTGCAAATTTCTGATTTTCTTTCAGATGCTAATAGCATACTGTCCGGGGCTAGGTAAGGTTATTCTCTAAAAGGAATTGGTAAGAATTGGTTTGCTTTCATTATTTATTTTGCTTAATAATGGTTTCTTATAGTCACAGGGAGAGTAACTTTATTCTTTATTATCCATTATGGTAATCAGAACTCAACTGGTGCTTTTTTGTCTTTGGTAAGTTATTACTGGTTATATTAAGTAAGATATTATTAGTTATTGATTATACAATTACTAGGTGAAAAATATACTTGTAATGATTCATTAGGAGTGTTAATTTTTAATAAAGAGAATGAAATGAATATATTATAGTAATATTATTAACACTATTAGCACATATATACATAATACTTGCCAAGAAATCTAATATACTGGAGATATTATTAGATTTGGAGTAGACAGAGCTATCTACCTGCTTCTATGTGAGATTAGAATTATCTACTTATTAGGTAGGTGATCTTGCATAAGTGACTATAACATTTTGTAATATTTCTTCACCGTGAAATGTGACTAAAACCCTATCATATCTACATCAGAAATTGTGTTAGATAGCTTCAGTTGTCAACTTGACACACCTGGATAGAGGATACCTCAGTTGAGGAATTTCCTCCATTGGATTGGACAGTGGCCATGACTGTGGGGCATTTTCTTGATTGTTGAGTGATATGGGAGGGCCCTGTCCACTATAGGTGATGCCACCCCTGGACAGGTGGGCCTGTGTTGTATAAGAAAGCAGGCTGAGCATGGGCCAGGGAAGCAAGCCAGCAAGCAGTGTTCCTCCATGGCCTGTGCTTCAGCTCCTGCCTCCGGGTTCCTACCTGACTTCCTTCAGTAATGAACTGTGACCTGGGAGAAGTGAGATAAAATAAACCCTTTCTTCCCCCTAGTTGGTTTTGGTCAGTCTTTTTTTTTTTTTTTTGATATCTCAGCAATAGAAAGACAGAACTAGTTGTATGATGAAGTCAATGGGAATAAGGTAGTGAATATGTGCATTTGCTAACTATAGGGGCCACATGCATACAAATTAACATCACACAAGGGAAAATTTAGTTCGGTTTCAGTGTTACAGTTCCCAATTTCATAAGGCACAGTTTGGAGGGATGGTTGTAGATTTCAGAAACTGCAACTTAATAACCAGCTCATGTGGCTTTAGATAGAGATGACTGTTTATAGTCTTAGACCTGGAGGCATAAAGTCTGCCCTAGTGCAGAAGGGAAAGGATGGATGGAATCTATGCATCTTCTCCTATGTGGCCACAGTCAAGTATGATTCAACCTTGAAACTCCAAATACTTGAAAGAACATTGTAAGGCCCTTCCCTGAAGTTCCCCATCCTTTGAGTCTCATGAAGCTTTTGTATTCCTAACCTCTCAGGAGTCTGTAGCAGAGGCAAGAGGAGATGGACAGGCCACCTTAGAAATGGCCTAACATTGGTCTTTTCACTTTCCTGGTTAATGTCTTGATTATTTCCTGTTGTTGATTGGTAATCTATAACACATCATTCTACCACCAGTGGAAAAGAGGAATTCAGTGACAGCTATGGCAATAGTATGCATTTTTTTCTGTCCATGAGAGATGATGCTTATCCACATTAGTGTGGATCCATCATTTTTTCTTCTTTTTTAGCATTTTTTTTTATTACTGAGCTTTTAAAATTTCATACATTTCACAGTCAAATCCAGATCCCTACCCCATCCATGTCAGCCCCATTCCCCACCAAACCCTACGCACTCTGCCACACATGCTATATCCTATTCATTCAAGTATTTGTACCCAAATGACCTTCAATATAAATGTATCCACTGGAGTCTAGTCAGCCCATCCAGTGTAAATCATGTAAGTCATACTCTACCTCAGTCAGGGATCCATCATTTGCGAAAATGTTTGCAGAGTCAAAACATTTTTGAGGTAAAACTGACCTCACATTCTCACCTATTCATTTTTATAAATCTTTGTGTGTGTATACAATGTATGTGGTGTGTGTTTGTGTGTATGTGTGTGTGTGTGTGTGTGTGTCTGTGTACACATGCATGTATGCCATGCTGTGCATGTGGGGGTCAGAGGACACCCTCAGGTGTCAGTCCTCACTTTCCAACTTGTTTGTGACAAGGTCTCTTGTTGCTCACTGCGGCACATGCTAGAGTAGCTGACCATGAGCTTTGGTGGATTTTCTTGTGTCGGCCTCCTACCTTTCTGTAGGGACACTGTGGTTACAGACATGTGCTGCTGCATCTGGCCATCCAAACGCAGGTCCTCATGCTTGTGCCCTCAGCGCGTTAAGCACCAAGCCAGCTCTCCATCCTTAGTCTGTTCATTTTTACAGATAGAAAAATTTAAAGTTGAAAAAGTTCCATGACTCATTCAGACATATATTTAGTAAGTTGATATTGGCTTCTGGAGTGCCTAATTTGCAGGTTGACTCATTGTGCCATGTCTCACCGCCAGCTAGGATTAGATAGTCATTTTGTGAGGTTTGTTGCCAGTATGTATATTCATTGACTTTAGACATTACTAGGAAATCACAAACAAATACATTATTATAAAAACTATAGCACCAGCTGCTATTATTTCCAACAAAGACATCAAACCTATACTCATGTCTTCTTGTAAGACTATAGCATCATTAACATTTGACCATGGTTATTATTGGACTCTAAGCTTCCATTGATAATAGAATAATATGTTGTGTTTCAGCAGCTAAAAAAGCAATGCTCGTGCTATTAGAACTGAATATGAAATATAATCTTGATAAATTCAGACTGGCTGACCAAACCAATTCCACTGCTGTCCTATCACAAAGAACACGATTTAATGTTTTCATACTTTAGAAAGCATTGCTCAAGACTTTTTCTGTGCAAATATTTTGCTTGTAGTGCTTTTATGATATGAATTTAAAACAATTAGTTCTTCCTTCAAAGAAATGCATACTATGATGTTTATTAGTCAACTTGACTGAGTTAAAGATACCAAGAAAGATGGCAGAACATGGTTTCTGGGTGTGTCTGTCCTGGTGTTTCTGGAAGAGATTAGTATTCAAACCAGGGTGGGTGAGCAGTTTCTCTGAGGAAGGCATGGCAGGAAGGGAAAGGTGGAAGAATTGTGACTTCTTTCTCTTCTATACCATGACATCTGTCTTTTCCTGTCCTGTACAGCAATGCTTCTAGTTTCCTAGCCTTTGAACTTAGAGCTTCACCTCCACGTCCACCCCATCATTTACCCCTTATTCTCCTATTTTCAGTCCTCCAGTCTCACACCGAGACTTCACCTCATCTCCTCAGACATTTCCAGTCCTGATTCAAGACTAGCTTTCCAGTGGTTCTCTGGCTTACTGAGGGCTTATCTGTCATTAATTGGCATATTTTATTAATTTTCATTAAGAATAGAAATAATCATTTAAAACACTGTAAGTTACAGTATTAATATAGCAAAATCTGATTGAGCTTGTAGACCTTCACCTCCTTGTCATGCAATGCAAACATTGTTAATCAATTATTTTGCTACCAAGGTCTAATAATCACTATCCAAATAATAGTGAAACATGGACCAAATAAATTTTTGCCTTGGTATCATCATTCTACAAAATCATCGGCACTCAATCACAGTGTGTCTCTGAATAGAATTAGGGGTTAACAGTGACACTTGCAGATAGATTCTGTCCGGTATTGTTCTCCACGGGGTATCTGGAATGCTGTATCCTAGCAACAAAGACAGGAACATAGTGGAAAAAGAAGTTTTTATCAAGACAAAAAATTTGGAGGATGGACATTGCTATCACAGAATGTTCTGGAAAGGAAGACATGGTGTGCTAGCATAGTGTATACAAGGAAGGATTCTTCCTGTTAATTTCTCAAGCCAGAAATAAAAAATCCTGGTAAAAGTAAATATTTAAGTGTCCAATGACCTAGTAACTGTCCTTAAGAATTACTGTTTACATATGGCAAAAATCCCAGCAGAGAGCTAAGTTCAGCAATAGTGTATAATTCTGGGGAACCTCAACCAATGAATCAGAGTTCTTAAAACAAAGTCAGCTTTAGACAAGGGAGTCGAGGCTGACACAGGGCAGCTGATCACCATCAAGTGGCCTGAGAATGGGTTTGAAGTTCGATTTTATTTTTTATTTTTTAATAATAATTTATTGAGAATTTCATACATGCATATAAGGTGTTTTGATCAAATCCATGCCCACTCCCTCTCCTCCAACTCCTCCTATCTCCCCATCACTTTTTTCTATTAACTTCATGTACTCTTTCTTCTTTGATTGATTTATTTTTTTATGGGGCTTTTGGCTACTCTAACATCCCCCCTCTGAAGAGGTAACACTGAAATCTTTTAAGGATTAGATAAGACCTCTCAAATACTTTTAACATTTTTGGCCTTTGGAAACAGAGGCCGCAGACTACTCTAGCTTCATCCATGCTGAACAGGGACGCAGGGTGAGGCAGTTGGAGTACCCCTTCAGTGGGTCTATCTAAAAGACTCCCAAACTGCATAACTCTTATCTCTAGGGAGAAAAGAAGGTCCTTGAATCATGAATAGGAGATGTGAGGGAGAAGTAAAGGCAAGAGTAAGTAGCATTACACATTCTAGACAGGAAACTAGAAAGAAGTCAGAACAGCAATTTTCAGATGTTTGTATGAGAATCCATTGGAGTTTCTTGACAAGGGTGAAGTTCAATTTTAATAACCAAACTTGGGTAGGAAAGGAGAGCTGAATATAACTCTATGACTGACAGCTTCATGTTGACTTCACCAATAAGGTTCAATAAATCTTTAAAAATATTTTATTTATTTCTATTTTATATTTATGTTTTGTTTGCATGTATATAAGTGTACTATGTGTGTACAATGCCCAGGGAAGCCAGAAGAGGAAATGAAGTTAAGGATGGGTATTAGCTGCCATGTGGGTGCTCAGAACTGAACCTGGGTCTTCTGGAAGTATAAGTGTTCATAACTGCTAAGCCACCTCTCCGGTCCCACCAATAATCTTTAAAAGATATTTCAAAAAATACATTAAATTAACATATTGATAATAGTAATATCAAGCTTGCTGAAGTATGATTTTCATAGTCTTTAACTTAAAAGGAACACAACTAACAGAAATGAGCTAGAAAGTTTGGATTATTGGATTCATGAAGGTAAAAGGTTTTGCATATTACTTATCAATGAGTAACATTTTAAATTATTCTCAGAGATGTAGGTTCGTGTTTATAAAACTAAAAGAGACCTTATTTCTCATGAGAAATGTAATTAAAATAGAATCTGTTACATGAATTCAATTACAATAGGTAATTAAGGCAAACCATTTTGATTAAAAATTTGATGATCATAGTTACATAAGTTGGGGTAAGGAGGAAATGAACTTTTAAAAAAAGCCAAATAAGTAAGCAGTTACTCTTTGAACACAGAAATCCTCAGGTACAAAGTGGACACTTTTGAAGCCAATCTGTTTATATCAGAAATGTTGACCAAGTGTATCCTAGAAAAGAACAGGAAAACTGCTAGTTTTATCTTGTTTCATCCCAGTAAATATAAGTGCCATCAATGAGTCTCCTAAGTAGACTTAGGAAAGTATAAAGAGAAGACAGTCCCTGCCCAAGTAATTAATCCCTTTTAAGCAAAAAGTTGCATGAAAAGACGGGATCATAGATATAACAGCATGGATTATTAAAAGACATAAAACGCTGACATATGCATTTGTTTATAAGGGTTTTATTTTTATAGAATGGAAGGTACTCATAAATAAAAATTTGAGCCTTGAAAGAAGTGTGGAAAACAGACAGCTCCCTTGACTGCCATCTGTCTACTTTTTTACTGGATTCTCATAGTAAAACACATCCTTCCAGGCATGGTGGCGCATGCCTTTAGTCCCAAAACTTGGGAGGCAAAGGCAGAGGCAGAGGCAGGTGGATCTCCATGAGTTCAAGGCCAGCCTGGTCTACATAGTGATTTCCAGGACAGCTGGGGCTACAGGGAGACCCTGTCTCAAAAAGACTAGAAAAAAAAAAAGAGAATACTTGCTGTTCTTCCTGAGGACCCAGGTTCAATTCCCAGCATCCACATGGTGTTAATAACCCTCTGTAACTCCAGTTCCAGGGGACCCAACATCCTCTTCTAGCACCTTACATAAACGCAGGTAAAACACTCATATAAACACATCCTCTGAGCCACATTTTATTTTATAAGTCAGGTTCAAAATAAAGGGAAAAAACATAGGTGACTGAACAGACAAGGACTAGCTGTAATGTTTCATTCTATTAAAAGCCACTCACGTCTCCATGGTGTGCAGACCTATGGTGCTTCCTAGGAAACCATCTTGTTTTATGTATTGAACTCACAATGGGCCTTTATGTCCTCTTGTTCAAAACCTAATAATCACATAACTGACATCCTCAAGCCTCAAAAAACTAATGCTCTTTCAAATAAATTTGTAATGACATGAGAAACTAAAGACTTCTTTATAAGAGCATTTATATTATTAAGATATGGAAACACAATGTTATTCTATTTTCTTGGCAGTTCTTTCAGTCATTCTTTTATGCATTCAGTCAAAAATTTTTATTGACTGTGTATAACAAGATACTCATTAAGGTGCCAGGGAAACTGGTGAACAACACAATACAAGCAAACAAAACTCTTTAATAATGGAGCTTGCATTCTTTAATAGGAAAATAAGTAATAAAAATACCAATCACCTGAAACCGTAAAAGAGTGTGGCAGCTTTAGAAAGGACTAAAATGACTGGGAATGTTTAGAGATTGTGAAAACCTCGGGGTCTACCTCCAGGTGTACATATAGACACCAGGAAAAGCTTAACTGGGAAGAATTGATTAAAGGATAGAGGGAGTAAGTCATGCAGGGATCTGGAGGAAGAACAAATCCTGTAAAATGAATGTTTCCGGTGTATTTGAAAAACAGCAAGTCAGCCAGTGTGATTGGAATGGAGTTTATGGAAAATGGAACAACAGGAGAAGGGTAGGTGAGAGAAAAGGAAGAACACGGCCTTTTTTACACTGCTTGTGTGATTGACAGACAGGCAGCGTAATAGTGCAAATAGGCTAATCAAGACTGTGGCCACGGGCCAGGTGACAGGGGATGCTGCTAGCACTACAGGTGGCAAGTTATTGGATAAAGGACAGGTTTGCAACACCAATGGCATTGTCTAACACTAGAGTGGGATGCAGTAAGGTTTTGATATTACCAACTGCAATAATGGAGTTGTCATAAACTAAAACACGGGAAAATGAATGGAGCAGTTCAGAAAGCTACATCAGAACTTTTATTTTGGGGGATGTGAAGATAAAAAATCTCTTCCATTAGATAAATGAGAATGGAAAGTATTTGTTTTGATCTGTACATTTGGAGCCCATATATGAGGTCTAGGGTAATATTAGAAGTTAAGAGCCATAAATATTTGGATGATGCTTTAAATAAAGATACACGAGGTAATCAAAGATGTGTGTTTGGGTAAAGTGGAGTGCTATCTTATCATTGAAAATTAAATTGGCAATGCAAAGGAAACTATCAAGAAAAGTTCAGAGAAGTAAAGATAAATGTGAAGCCAAGGGAAGATAAATTTTCCAGAAGATGTGATCCAGTTGTTAAGTGTTGCCAAGTGTTATATAGGGTGATAATAGAGAATGTCCTGTTCGACTCAGCCACACCTCATAGGAACTTCTACTTGACAATAATTGTCTTGAAAGTTAGTTTAAATAGCCCCATGGGGTTGTTCCCAGTCTGCCATTGTGTTAGAATACTGCTGCAGGTGCATGTTTTAGGAGCGTTTAGAAATTTTTTTCTAGGTGCACATGAGAATGTTTCTTTCATGTAAACACTTTATTGTAAGTTGTCTATTTTTATTTTGATACAGTTTTGTGATTTCTATATATACTTAGTGAAGTTAACTGCATATATAAAAAGCACCCAATTCTATGCTGGCTTTTGTCTGATTGAGTTTGCACGGGTCTTGTCCATGCTGTCACCATCACTGCAACTTCACAAGAGCAAGGTCCCAGGAGCCTGTAAGACTGATTCGTTATGGTCATGCACTTCGTCCCCTGGATCCTACAATCTTTCCACTCACTCTTCCACAGGAAGTGACATGATACAGGCTGAGAAAGCTCCAGTGGATGAATTCACACTGAGTGATATCTGGGCACACAAACTTGATGCCATAGGCCTTAGTGTATATGACAAAATGCATGAAGTCCTGTGGGCAGGTTATGGGAGGGTGTAGATAGGAAGGGGGTACTTAATATGATTAAGATATATTAATCATGTATGAAGACCACAAAAATTCAATAAAAACACTTTTAAAAAGCTTGCAATTGATGTTTATTTATCTACATAGTTGTAGAACCATCTCTGTGATCAAGATAATTCAGTCTAATCATGCATGCTTTCCTAACTCCATTTTTAGTCTGTTATACCCCTTGCCCAGCAAGCAGTGGATCTGCTTTCCCCTGCTATAAATTAGGATTTTATAGTATTTTTACCATCTCCAGGGATCACATTAACTTTGCGTAGGTCTGAATTTCCATGTTGTGTCACTTTCCTTTCCATCCAATCAAATTCCTTCAATATGCCTCATCATGCCTGTCTGTTGGTAAGATGTTTGTTTGAGTTTTTGTTTCTGATAATTTTTTAAAAGATTTAATTATTGAACGATACCTTCACTAGGGACTGGATTCTAGGTTATTTTTCTTATAATACTTTCTAGAGTCCATTCAATTATGTGGTGGTTTGTGTATTAGTTACTTTTCTTATTGCTATGACAAAATTTATCTGACAGAAGCTACTTAAGGCAGGGAAGGTTTGTTATGGCTCACAGTTCATGGATACAGACCATCAGGGCAGGGAAAGCATGATGGTGGGAGCTGAGGCAGCTGGTGACACTGTGTCCACAGCCAGGAAGCAATGAGCATTTGAGCTCAGCTCTTTCTCCTTTTCAATTCATTCCTACACCTAGTCCATGGACTACCTCTGTCCATATTTAGGGTGAGTCTTCCCACTTCAATGAACCTGACCTAATGTCTCACAGACATATCTAGAGGCTAACTTAATTTAGATTATCCCTATAGATATGCCCAGTGACTTGTCTCCTAGGTGATCCTAGATCCTGTCAAGCTGACAGTCAATAGTAACCATCATAATGTGCATGTTTTTAGGAGTCTTTGGTCAGTCTTGCATTTACTGCTATCTCTGCAGCTTGTTCTCTCTCTTTGCTTTAAAGATCTTCTCTTTCATCACTGGATTTCAGCAATTTGATTACGTTGTGCTTTGTTGAAAGTCTTTTGATGTTTAGCTTGTTTGGGGTTCTTTGAGATTCTTGCACCTGTAGTTTTGTATTTCTTATTAAATTTGAAAAGGTTTGTGTCTGTATTTCTCTACATATTTTTCTGACTTCTTCCTTTTGGGATTAAAACTACATATACTTGAACACTTAGCATGGTTCCTGTCTGTGATGTATTGTTCTTTTGGGGAGACTCTCTCTCTCCCTCTCTCTCTCTCTCTCTCTCTCTCTCTCTCTCTCTGCCCTCTCTCTCTCTCTCTCTCCCTCCCTCCCTCCCTCCCTCCCTCCCTCCCTCTGTGTCTGTGTATTCATATGTGCTATTTTTCCATCCTTATTTCTATGCACTACATTTTCTCGATCTTTTCTTATATGCCATATAATATGTTGATAATCTCCTTCAATGATACTTTCACGACTTTTCCCCCATATTTAAAACTGCTGCTTCTGTTTAAAAATATTTTCACTTTCCTTGCTATGCTAATATTTTCCTATAAATCCTTGAATATATTTAAAATATCCATTTCATGCTTATTAGCTCCATGTGGTCTGTCATATTTGAGTCTGATTGCACTAATGTACTTTTCCTCTCATTATGAGGCATCTTTCTGTTTGAATATTTCCTCCTTCTCCTCTTCCTCTTCCCCCTTCTCTTCCTCCTCTTTGACTCAGTATTGTACACTGTGTATGTCAGGTTACTATATACCTGTATTTTGTCTTCTTTTAAAGAGTAGACATTTGTTTTTAAGATTCAGTTAAATCTTTCACATATAAGCTGGATTTTTTTTTTTTTTTTGCAACTTGTTTTTTTCACATTTACTTGGGGTGGGTTTATAGTAACTTTTACTTCTAAATTGTGACCACCGTTGAGTACTTCCTGACTTATATTGTGGTTCATTGAAACATCTACTGCAATTGGTCTGGACACCAATATATCCTGACCATGGGTGTGTCTGAGAATTTTCCCTCTTAATGTTTGTAGGACCTTTCGGAGCTTCAGCTTACACACGCACCACTTAGAACACAGCCACAGGCTCAAAGGAACACAGGCACAGTTATGAAGATTTTACTCTGTGCAATTCTCCCATCTTTGTTATTGTGCTCTGCAAGTCCAGCTGCTTCCGACACTCCATATTCCACTCAATCTCTTCAGCTCCACCGTTCTGTACACCCTACACTGGCCCTTCCTTCTTGTGCTGAGGCTCAGAACATGACTGTAGAGAGCTAGGCATAGTGTCAGTATGATCACATCTTTGACCTCTTCGCTTCCCTTCCCTCTGGGACTGTAGCTTTACTCTGCCTGTTTCTTGTCACTATCTGAAGGAAGTTGTTTTATACTGTTTGTTTAATTTTCTAATGTTTTATAATAAGAAATCAAGGGAAGTAAGTCTACAGGAATAGAATGGGAAATTCTAATGGTCTCTTCAAAAAACAAATGGTTGGTATCTAATTTAAAAATTCACCATTGAAACTAAATTAAATTTCCCTACTAAGATATCATGTTCTTTCTAGCACTCTAGTGTAGGTGTCAAATTCTTAAATTAATGGCTTAATTTTGGAGAAATAGATTTATAGAAAAGTTGCTTTGTGCTTGCATTTAGGTCTATGATCCAGTTTGAGCTAGTTTTTCCAAAAGGTGTAATTTGGTGTCTGTGTTCATTTTCTGCATGTGGAGATGCTCAGTTGTTCCAGCAACATTTCTTTGAGAGATTCTTTTTCAGTTGTATTACTGTTTCTACATTTTTAAAGCTCCATTGATTAAGAGCCCAGGACTTTGTTCTAGACCTTCAATATGGTGTTGGCTATCCTGAGTGTATTAGTCACTTTTCTGTTGCTGTGATAGAAACACCGACCCAAGCAATTTATAGAAGGAAGAGTTTATTTGAGCTTATGGTTCCAGGGGAATTACGGTCCATCATGGCAGGGAGGCATGGAGGCTGGAGGTGGCTGCAGCAGGAACAGCAGAAGCTAAGCTCTCATATCATCACGCAGGCACAGGAAGTAAGAGAGCAACTGGAGATCTGGCAAGGCTTAAGAACTGTCTAAACCCACCCCCTGTGACGTGCTTCCTCTAGGATAGCCACACCTTCTATAACCTCCCAAAATAGCGCCATCATCTGGGGACAAAATGTCCAAATACTTGGAGCCTATGGGGGACATTTTCTTTCGAGCCACCGCACTGAGTCTTTTGTCTTTCCATATAAATTTTAGAATAATTCTGTCAAGAGGAGTGGAAAATAAGATACTGGAATACATATAATAAACTAGACAGAGGTGCTAACTGGAAGAAAAAGAGAAACGATTTGGAAGAGGTGGGAGAGTACCTGAGGGAAGTGGGAAGGAGGATGAAGGAGAACAAAGTTTACTGACACACAGGCATAAAGAAGCCAGATTGAAACACACTGCAGTCAAATTCACCATCAGATATTTAACTTTGAGAATTTGTGGATCTTAACATTTCAGAAAGTATATTTAGATATATTTGATATATACTATGGTCATCTAAATCAATTCAATTGTGGCTCATCAAAAAAAATTACCTCTACTATACTAAAGTCTGTCTTATGTCAGCAAAATAGTATAAAACTTGGTACAATATATACCATATCTTATACTTAAAAAGCATGCAGTAACAAAACAGCTATTAAACCACCATCACCAACAGTATATGTCAATTATTTGGGATTTCCCTACAGAGACAATTATGCCATCTATTAAAAAATGACTTTAATTCCTTCCCAATTTATCTCTTTTTCATTTCTTTTTTGTCTTACTGCATTAAGTAAGATGTTGAAGAAGAATGATGGGGGGTGTCCTTTCATTATTCTAGATATGACAGGGAAAAATCTATTGGCTTACCACTAAGTATAAGGTTAATTATAGACTTATGTTACATATAAATACTCCTTATTACATCAAGGAAGCTTCTATATTTTTAACTGAGCTTTTCCTTAAACGTGAATAGATGTTATATTTTTCAAATGCTTTTTCCTGTCTCTGATATGATCTTATGATTTTTCTTTTATATCCTTTTGGTGTGATGGATTTCACTAATTACTTTCCCACATGAAGGCTTTATTTTCTCAAGGTGAATGAACATTAATCCTTTGTCAGTTATCTTTCATACTTAAATTTTAAATTGTTCCCCATGTGAAAAAAATGTTACTGTGTTGTTTGTCTGTGTGTGTGTGTGTGTGTGTGTGTGTGTGTGTATGTAGTAGGGTACTGGGGATCTACACCACGGTTTAATGCACACAAAGCCTCTCAGAGTTAGAATACTAGCGTTAGTGTTTGGGTTTGGTTTGGGTTTTGATTTTTGATTCAGTGTCTCACTTTGCAAATCAAAGTGGCCTTGAACTCTTCATCCTCCCAAGAGGTTTAGCCTCCTAAGTACTGAACTATGGAAAGTTGACACAATGCCCAGCTTTTGAATTTTAGTTTTTATGTTTTATTTTTTTGTAATAGCCAACATGTTATACATTTGTATTTTGTCATGTTTGTTAATTTTTGTAGAATTAACCTCTAATTTTAGATCAAATGAAGGAAATTATTGTAAGAGTTTTGAATCATGCATTAGAAATTGTCAAATGGAAATGATGTGTGAATTTGAAACAACATTAGCTGATTTCTTTTACAAGGAAGTTAATTAGTCTAATTTTTACTTTTAATAAACATACTGCTTCTATCTTAGGCTTGCAGTCACTCAAGTATGCTTTTAATGTTTCTGATACTGTGACATGGCAATAAAATGTTTGAACAAGATACAATCCTTATGTCCCAATGGTTTGCATTCTATTGGAAAAGATTAGTTATACACAAGTGCATAGCCATCAAAGGTTACAGGTACCCAGAACACTTTTGAAGGGTATATATATTGTATTGATCAGAATGATTCTGTAGTAGATATTTTTCCTGTTGCTTTGACCAAATACTTGACAAAAAGCAACACAGAAGAGGAAGGGTTTACTTTGGCTCAAAGTTCAGAGGAATGCAGTCCATCATGGTAGGGAAGGTCCAGCAGTGGGAACTGCTTACTCTGTGTTGCCAACCAAGAAGTAGAGAACAGGAATGTCACTGTTTAGCTGGATTTCCCTTTTTTCCTTTCATTCAGTCTGAATTTCTCAGTCTATGAAATGGAGCTGTCCACTTTCAGAGTTAAAAAGCATCTCCAAAAATTTTTCATAGATACACCAAGAGGTGTGACTGCTAGGTGATTTCAAATCCTGTCACACTGACAATGAAATCAGCTGTCAAAGACTCTTTAGAGACCCTTTGTCACTGGTGATAGAAATGTAAATTGTTGTAACCATTATGGAAAAACAGTATGGAAGTTCCTAAAAAATTAAAAATAGATCTCTTTTTACAGTCAGTAATACCATTACTGTGTTTATATCTGAAGGAAATTGAGCAGGCCAGAAATTTCTATACTAGGCACCATTCACAATAGCCGAAGTATGAAATCAATCTGAGTGAATGCATGAAGAAAATATTCCTATACATGCAATGGAATTCTATTTAGCCATAAAAGAAGGAAATATTAATCATTTGTAGCAACGTAAATAAACTTGGATGATAATATGTAAATAATAAGCCATGCACAGAAAGGCAAATGTCACATGATTTGACTCACTTGTAGAGTCTGACAAAGTTGATCTCAGAGAAACAGACTAGAAGGTTGAGTACTAGAAGTTGGAGTTTCTTATGGGTGGGCAGAAGTTTGTAAAAGGATTTGTGTGTAGTTCCATAGACGAATAGGTTCAAGAGGTCTAGGCTACATTTATAATTAATGATGCCTATTGCATTCTGAAAGAAATTGAAGGGGGTTGCCTGTGTTTTAAACACAAGAGTCATACTCTAATTACCTACCCTATTGTGAACATGGTAGTGAAATGGAATTTGACTAATATGTGATCCTTATGTCTCACATAATGGTTTATATTGTCTTGGAATGTGTGAGAGAATATATTTGCTAATAAGCTAGACTTAATCATTCAACATCATGTTATGCACAATAAATGCATACAATTTTACTTACCTGTCAATTTAAGAAAACGTTGAAATACAGAGAACTCTCTTAACTGCTGAAAATAAAGGATAGCCCTAATCAAAGAGATAAGAGTTTCCAGTGTTGCTATGCAACACTTTTCACTTTCATGACCATTAACTCTAGGTATTCAGAAGGGAATTTCAGAATGTTGATTATAGAGAACCGGGAGAGCCTGATCAGGACACCATGCAGTGGAGTTGATACATGGCAATAACAAAAGAGACAAAGTCGCTTCTATGCAACTAAACAAAACTTGTTGCCGTTTGAGTCCCAGGAGTTAGGAAAGGGTAAAGGTGTGGTTATCAAGATAATATGAGAAATGTAAATTATAAAATATATGATAGAATTATGAGTTAATATAGTGTCATTGAAATAGAAGTGGTTCTTTCCTGAAGGACTCCTCCAGCACAGTTTATCAGCTTGTGATGATAACTAGCTTTACCTGTAAACTGAAAATTGCATTGCAAACTCTACAACCTATTGAGTTAAATGTATTTCATTTATAACTGTTCAGTGAGCCAAGAAAGACCCAGGGGGCATTTAGGAATCAGAAAACCTGCATTTCTTCTAGATGTCATAATGGTAACTATGGTACAAAGAATAAATGATAAATGAGCCCATGATAGATGAGCATGGTGTGAATTATATTTAGAAACTCAAATATAAACACATCAGATTACTGTGTGCAGGGATTTCCCACCCCCAGCCCAGAAAGGGGAGCCTATCCTTATAAAACAAATTGGAGAAAAAAAAAAAATGAAGACACACAGAAATGAATAAAAATGCATGCAGAATTCCAGCATGCAAATGATGACTCTTTTGTATACACTGTAGATGAAGAAGAGAGTACATGATCACAGCTGGAATTCACACTGGGATCTTAGACAATGCAAGATTAGTAGCCACCCTCAGATCAGGCACACTCCAGCTGCTCACTTCACAGAGCATGCCTCCTCCTCCTCCTTTCCTCCAGTTACCCTTCACATCAGCTTCCCTCATTTTTTTTTTTTTTCAAAAAGGCAGAAATGAAGCCAAACCTTTTGTGCAATGAAAGAAAAACACGATAAAGGGGATGGTGAATCCTAAGCAGTTATTTTCTAAAAAAGATTTTGCTTTAAAAATTAGAAGCCCTTTCCTTCCAAACTAGGAGTACTTCAAAACACTTACTCTGCATTTCAAAGGCATCCACTCTATTTGGTGCACATCGGAGCACTGATATGACCTTAATGTTTTAGCGGATGAATAACAGGCTAATTTTTTGTATTGTTTAATCTTTTTCTCTTGTGCTTGATTTTTGCATTTTGTTTGAATAAATGTCTATCTAATTATGCTGCCACAAGAATATCAGGGCGTGTAAAAATTTTCAAAAGTACCTAGTACAGAAAATTCTCCTACTGCCTCTTAGGTAATTGATTTATGATTATGAGATGAATTCTTTTCTGGTATAATGGTATGAACAGCACCCACCCAAATGACATGTCCAAATCATAACTCTGAGATCTGAGAATGCTTAGGGTAAATTATATGATTCAGTTAACTATCTGAAAAGGAAGACTTTGTATTGGATGAATCTTAAATGCTGTCACATGTGCCCTTTAGGGAAGATGCAGAGGGATTTTGAAGAGGAGGCAATGTTACTATTGAGGCAAAAGTTGGAGTGATGGCACTACAAACAAAAAAACTCCTAAGGTCAACTGAAGCTGGAAGAGTCAAGGCCCAGCATAGATGTGGGAAAGTGGCTAAGAAGCCCCAACCATATCTGGGGAAGTATTGGTAACTGATGGCTGCTGGGAGGGGGAGAGTCAGTCTCATTTAAAGGTGAGACTCTTGGTAGGTTGACCAGGCTCCAGTGGATGAACCCACACCAAAAGCATTTGGGGAAATATATTTGACTCTATAGACCTTAGCATGCACGCGCACGCACACACGCACACACACACACACACACACACACGTATGTATTTCATATATACATATTCCAATTTCATGTATACTGTAATGTTTATTAATATATTTGAATACATGAATTTGGGAGGGGGTATTAAGGGGGATGCAGATAGGGGAGGAGATCTAAATATGATCAAAATATAGTATATGAAATTTATAAAAATTCAATAAAAATTATTTTAAAAGATTAACTACCATCATCACGACTTCGGCTGAGCCTGATCGTTAAACATAGTCACAGTTGGGCTTGTTGACGGTTGTGCTCATTCACTAAAGGAGTGCCAAGCAGGGTCACTGGACCCTCACCTGAGTATCCAGCCACTCTTCCCAGACAACTAGTCCAGCTTTGGAAGACAAAAGAAAAATGAGGAAGAACCCAATAGAAGGGTGTTTTTGGAAGCTCTTGTCAAGAAATTCCAATGGCGTCTCATATGAACATTTGAAAATTGCCCTGTTCTGACTTTTTTCTAGTTTCCTGTCTAGAACATGTAATGCTAATTACTCTTGCCTTTACTTCTCCTTCACATCTCCTATTCATGATTCAAGGACTTAATTTTCCCCTTAGAGACAAGAGTTATGCAATTTGGGAGTCTTTTAGATAGACCCACTGAAGGGTGCTACAATTGCCTCATCGTGCGCCCCTGTTCATCATGGAAGAAGCCAGAGCGGTCTGTGTCCCTATTCCCTATTGGTAATTTGGGGTAACCCCTTCAGAGGATGGTGTAACAAGAATAGGAGGTAGGAATTGGCTAGGCAGTTAGGGTAAAAAGACCGCAAAATAATGTAGCCAGTTTCTGGGCTAAAAGTCAAAATGTCTTTGGGCCTGGTAGCAACATACTCTGCTTCAAGGGCCAAAAATGTCAAAAGTATTTGGGAGC
>NW_008338999.1:1780254-1782236 GCF_000622305.1 Nannospalax galili
TGGAGGTCAGAAGAGGGCATCAGATCCCCTGGTGCTCAGGGAGGGGCAGGGTATCATGAATCCGTCACTATTTCATGAATGGATGTTGGTAGATTGATAGATCTAATCTTCTGTAGATCTTTTTTTTTTTTTTTTTTTTTTTTTTTTCCCCTGTGGGCTAGGGATCAGCCCTTAACACATGAATCTTTGGGGGAAAAGAAATTTCACTCAAAGAGATCTACCTACCCCGCCTCCCAAGTACTGGGATCAAAGTTGTGCGCCACCATATCGGGCTCTCTTATGCAGATCTTAAACAAGTAGTCACAGCTGCTGTGAGTTCCAAAGTGGCAGAGCCCTGTCGTGCCTGGAAATCTGCATTTTATACCATGACTCTGACTTGCTTCCTCCAGCTTTTACGTTCTTTTCACATTTCCTTTACATTCTTTTCTTTCACACTATTCCCAAGTCTTGAGCCTTGGAAGGTGTGACACAAGCATTCAGCTGCCCTGTATTCTCAGCACCTCGACCAGTTATGAGTCTCTGCAGGTATCTTTGCCCACTACGAAAAGAAACTTCTCTGACCAAGGCTGAAAACAGCACTTATCTATTGGCATAAACATAATTATTTAGAAGGCAATTTGATGAGCACATCATGTTCATTTATCACAGCAACAGGGTCAGTTTCCCTACTAGGGCCATGACCTCCACAGCCATGGGCTTTTGATCAACTTACCTGACTGTGCACTCCCTGCTTAGGAGCAGGCATCAGATCAAATCAGACAGTGATGGCTAGTCCACAGCATTTTGTTTTGTGGCATCTTTAGTGTTTTTTGCATAAAATATTATGCCATTTGAGAACAGAGATAACTCAGTTATTCCTATAGAAACTAGAAAATACCTGCTATTTCTTTTTTCTTGCCTTTTTGCCCTGGCTAGGATTTCTAGGACCATGTTCAATAGATGTTGTCAACAGCAGGTGTCATTGCCTTGCCCGTGGTCTTAAAAAATGTTGTATTTCATCATTGAAAATAATGCTGTGCATTTTTCATATATGACTTATATTTTGGTGAAATAATCTCTTTCTATTCCTAGGTTGTTATTATTAAATTTATTTAATTTTTTTTGTATCACTTATCATGATCATATTGAACCATTAGATATAGCTGACTTGATATGTTAAGTCCTCTATTTTTTCATTCCTTGATTGTTCTCTTCACCGAGAGTCATGTACTGGAGTCTCTTTGAGGCTATCTTTTCATATTTAGTATATTTTGATTGCCTTTGACTAGGTATGTTTATGGTTACAATGATTATATTTTCTTACTATGTTGAAAGTTTAACAGTGTGCAATTTCTTTCTTTTATAACTTCTGTAGACACAAGATAGTTTGATGTTAGTATGTGTGGTACTCTTTTTTATGCTCTTTTCAGTTGCTATTTATGTAGAATAGAATTATTAAACCTTACCCACCCACAGTTCAGGAACCATTGCAGAAGAAGGGGCAGAAAGACTGTAAGAGCCGGGGTTGGTGCATGAACATAAGGGAGCAGAGGCTTTCAGGTCACTGGGAACTTGCTCATATGAACTTACAACAATAGTAACAGCATGCACAAGACCCATGCCAACTCAGTCTGACAAAAACTCAGCATAGAGCAAGGGAAATGAGCAGCAAGCCCTAACACTAGCTTACAGACTATTGGCAACTGATTACTGCTGGGTGAGGGAGAGTAGATCTTCTTTTAAGGAAGTGACTATAGATAGGCTGACTAGACTCCAGTGGATGAACTTGACTGAGGGACAGCTGGGTACAAATGCTTGACCAGATAGGACTTAATGTATATGACAGAATGCATGATATCTGGTGTGTGTGTGTGTGTGACATATGGGAGAGAGGTCTAAATTTGATTAAGATCTATTATATGAAATGCACAAAAACTCAATAAAATATTTTAAAAAGGACACTGCACCAATGCACATGCAAGAAAACTAAACTAAACTCAGTG
>NW_008338999.1:1782256-1788821 GCF_000622305.1 Nannospalax galili
CGGAGAGACATCTGGGTGTAAATACTTGACCTGATAGGCCTTAACATATATGACAGAATGCATCAAATCCAGTGGAGGGAGTATGGGAGGGCATGGATGGGAGAGCGGGTTCTAAATTTCAGTAAGATCTATTATATGAAATGCACAAAAACTCAATAAAATATTTTAAAAAGAACACTGCACCAATGCACATGCAAGAAAACTAAACTAAACTCAGTGAATTTTTTTAAGACATCAAAGTGTGAGTAAGAAGGGTTCCAGAGGGAGTGGAAGGGGAACAGGAGAGAGAATTGGGGAATAATGGTCAAAATGCATTATATGTATATGAAATTGTGAGAGAATAAACTTTTAAGAATTCTAGTAAAAAATAATTTTCCATCCTTTTACTTTAATTATGTTTTATATTTGGCTCAAATATGAGTTTCTTATAGTCAGACCAAGGATTTTTTGGGAGAGGGAGGGGTATTTCCATTATGCCAATCTTGTTTTGTGGTCAAAAAGTTGAATGTATTTATACTTAAAATAATTACTGGTGATGCAACAGACTTAGGCCATTTTGCTCTTTGTTTTATTGATAATATGTGAAATTCATGTCTCCCATTTCCTGTCCTGCTGTCTTCTTCTGAGATTAGATACACATGTTTTTAGTAAAATGTTCTCCTAATTTCCCTTTTCATTCTATAGCCATTTTTATGATTACCATTGAGAACTACATTTGAAACTGTCAAATTATAATACTCTAATTTGATTTACTTATTTTTATGTGCATGCATGTGTGTATGTGAGTGCATCATATGCCTGCATGTATGTGAGTGTACCATATGCATGCAATGCCCATGCAGGCCAGGAGAGGGTGTTCGGTCCTCTGGAACTAGAGTAATGGATGGTTGTTAGTTGTCATGTGGGTGCTGGGAACAAAACCAGTGAACTTTCTAAGACAAACTAGTGCTTTGAATGACTGGGCCATCTAACTCGTCCATCTACTTTGAATTTATACTGGCTTACCTTCAGTAAAATACAAAAATTCTACTCTCTCTCTCTCTTTTTTTTTTTGGTCTTTTTGAGACAGGGTCTCCCTGTAGCCCCAGCTGTCCTGGAACTCACTATGTAGACCAGGCTGGCCTTGAACTCACAGAGATTCACCTGCCTCTGCCTCCCGAGTGCTGGGATTAAAGGCGTGCACCGGGCTCAAAAATTCTACTGTTTTAGTAGCTCATTCCCTACCAATTTTGGTGGTGGATGCCACAAACATATCTTTATATATTGTATGTCTTTATATATTGTATGTCCAAAACATAAACTAATACTTTTTAAAATTCATTAACTTTAAATTATATAGTGGCCAAAATATAGTTACACCCAAAGTTACTATATAATATTATCCTTTGGAAACCCACTGTTCCAATAGCACTATTTATATATTTTCCCATGTAGTCATCTTTATTGAAGTCTTCTTTTCCTCATGGCTTTCAGTTACTGTCTAATGTCTTTTCATTTTGTCCTTTAATATTTCACGAAGCATTGTGTGATAGATCCATTGTTGATAAACTCCATCAGCTCTTGTTTTCTGGAAATATTTTATTTCTCACTCACTTTAAAGGACAGCTGTGCCAGATATAGGCTTCCTGGTTATTCACTTTTGTTTTCTTTTAGCATTTTGAATATATCAGCCCACTGTCTTCTGGAGTCCAAATTTCTGATAAGTCTGCTGGTAATCTATCTGTATGTACATCTGTGGTCTAGCTTTCAAGAGCCTCTGCCTTTGTTTTGATTATAGTGTATCTTGGCTCATATCTCTATGGGTTCATCTTATGTAGAGTCTGCTGAGCTTCTTGGATATATATGTCCTTGTCTTTCATCAGGTTTTGAAAATTACAGCCATCATTTTTTAAGTATTCTCCTTGGCCCTTTGTCTTTAGGAACTCTCACAGTCTGATTCTACCTTGTTGGCATCTCCCAGGTCCCTTAGACTCTATTCGCTTTTCTTTAGATATGTTTAATTCGTATTCCTCATATGATAATTTCTCTTGTCCTATTTCCAAGTTCACTGATTTTTCTTTCAAATTTTTAGCTGTCTTTGAGTCCTTCTACCAAATTTCTATTTAATTACATTTTAAGCCCAAGAATTTCTTTCACATTTCTTCTCAGGTGTTTCAAAAAATTAATATTTTCATTTTGTTCCCACATACTTTTCTTGATTTTCTCCACATCTTGTTTAAGTTCTTTGAACAACTTTAAGATGTTGAAGTTTTTATTGGATTATATGTCAATAGATCTCTTTCAGATATTGTTTCTGTTTCATTTTGCTTTAAATGTGCTATACATTGTAATTTCTTCATATGGCCTATGATTGTTTGATACTAGACATTCAGATCTAGTACTTGGATAACTCTGGAAATTCTACTTATCCCCCTTACCCATAATTTCTCATTTTTTTGTTGTGATTATTATTTATTCTTTGTTTTAAGTGCTTCCTGAGATGATGATCAGCCCAAGGTATGAATTTAATGTATGTTAAAGATGTTTTCTGAGTCTATGAATTTTCATGGCTAGAGACTATCAATCTCTAATTCCCTCATTATATGAAGTAGTTTTGAATGTTTTATTCTTTAGTGTCTAGCCCCAAGAGGAAAAAGGGAGGAGGAATGGTTCTAGTTCTTTAAATACTCTGGATAATCAAATGTGCAAAAGTGACACAAGATAGAGCCCTTTTGGAGGTTGTCTTTCGCCCACCTGGACTCCCCTAGCCTATGTGCCGGTTGCTCCGGAAACTTGTACGCAGCTCTCTGCCAGTGAATCATGATTGAGAAGTAAGGGCTACTGTTCTCAGAGCTGAATTCACCAGGAGCAACCATGGTTTGCAAGCTAGCTGTAGTATCCAAAGTTCCAAAGTAGTTTCACCAGAGATCTTCTTCCAGCGCAATTGTTGTGCAGGATGGGAGACAGATTCTGGATTTTTTTTACTCCTCTACATTCTCAGAATCTTCTGACTGATAAATATTTAATATTTTATAGCGAATTCTCTCACCCCAAAGGATGGATATCTATCTTTCTATCTATTTATATCTATATCTATATCATCTATATATCATATATATCTATATCATCTATCTATAGCTATATCTATATCTTTCTATCATCTATCTATAATCTAGCTATCATCTTTCTATCACCTATCATCCATCTTTCTATCATCTATCTATCTATCTCTGATTTTATTATACATTTTACTGGTATGAAGGATGTGTAGCACATAATTAACAAATGATAATTGCCAATAACTTTTATTATAGAAACACAAACAATTGATTCCTAAAGAATCTTTTGATTTTTGCTAGTTCTTGTAAAGCACCCAATTTGTGTTTGTAAAGGATAAATGCATGCAGTGAGTGTTTATACCAGTGATAAAGACACAATGAAAACATGTGATAATAGCTTTCAGATATGAGAAGACTGTTTTCCCAATGTCTGTGCCATTCACAATGTAATGGCTATAGACATATTACACATTGAAGTTTAATCATCATTAATAACATTTTCCAACATTTACTTAGGGCCACAGTCTGCGAAACAATAAGTCAAAGCTTGATTTGTGGTGTTACCAGTTTTAGTCGTAAAAATACTCCCATCATGGATGATTCCAAGCGACCAGTATGATGCCGTTAATCATGAAGTCGTCAGCAGAGTACTATACTGTTTTCCTATTGCAAAGACTCAATAGGTGCAAACTCAAGGGCTTGTAAAATAGCAAATATAATAACGAGGAAGTGATGGGCTTTGAGTATTTGTGATGACCATTTTATTATTGAATCGTGTCATCTGTGCATATAGATGCAAATTTAATATGTTAATTAAAAAAACTCTGTTTTAGAACCAGCTTGCAACTTTGCAGTTGGCTTTAGCTAGCTGATATGAACGAATTCTAGTAGACTATGTGGGAAACCATTGTATTAGAGAAAAACTGCTAATGCCACCTCCCTGGGTGGCTGTGAGAACTAGTTAAGACATTGCAAATGAAAATATTTTGACACATAAGATGGTGTTAGATAAATGGAATATATTCTCACTGAGAATAATGATCAAAAGGCCTACTTCAAGAATGTTTAAGAAATAAATATTTGGCTTTGGTGCTTCAGAAAATATGTGAATCAGATTGAAACAACACATTGGTATTCAACTTACTTCCTGCACACAGATACTATGTGATGATGCCTGAAACGTCCCTTGTCTACTCAAGATGCAGTATTGGACGTGGTTAGCTTTCCTGAAGGCACTTAAACATTTTATTCCATAAGTTTACTCAGAGTAAAGTTGTTTATTTTGGAATGGATAGAAAAGCATTGGGAAAACCAAATTCTGGTTTTCGGTTTTGGTGACAGAAGTGGATCTTCTAGCTGTTGCAGAATTGTGCTTACCTGTTAAACACTTTTAATTCCACAGATCTCTAACACATTAAAACAGTTACTAATATTCTTAAACAAATGTTAATTGAACATCCATTAAGCACAATATGTTACCTAAGAATTTGCATAGTTTCTGTGGAAATGGCAGAAATTGTTGGCCTCTTCGACAGCTGTAGATACCAAGTCTGAGAATGACTAAGTGAATTTTTTCTAGGTAACAGGTCAGAATTTAAGAGCTTTGACTGTTCCATGCATTATAATTAAAGTTGGTATTAAGCGTGTTTCAGCCTAGACATGGTGGTACAATTCTTTAATTTCAGCACTTGGGAGGCTGAGGTGAGGGGACTGCCATGAGTCCAAGGCCAACTACAAAGGAAGACCCTGTCTTAAAAATTAAAGTTTTTGTTCACTACTTGGAGTTTGTAGTATGTATAATAATTATCTGGAAAAGGGTATTTTTGCTCCCTAGGAGGAGTTTAACACTCATCAAGAGGGATTGGGATGGCTACCACCCTTCCATGTTACCCATTGTGTAATATGTAACCCGTCAGTGTCAGGAACAGCCTGAGGAAATGATAATCTTGTTTTTGAGATTTGCAGAAATGAAGACACATCTCAGAGCTGGGCAAGAAAGATGAGATGCTGATCCTCTGGTTCTTCCTCTGTGAGTAGATACCCATCATTCCATGAAGTCCTATTACTGGCTTTCATAAACCACTTCTAATGAGTGTCTCATCACGATGGGCTTTCTGACAATTGTTCCATATCATCTCTAGGTGTCAAAATAAATTTATTCTCCTGGTTTGAACACTTTGTCTCTTGAGGTAATTGTGTGGACACAGGTCTGGGAATATGACTTGGTATCAGTAACAGCTCATGGAAACTTGCTTAATTGTAGATAAAAAGAGAGGGAAACAGTGCTAATTTAGTAAACTGGTATGACCCTTCAGTAAGTCTTTTACTAATTTAACAACTATTCATTGCTGAGTGAATAGTTGAACACTATTCTGGGCACTAGAGCTACATCCCCCAGTCATTCAAAATCATTAGATGAGATGAACAGAAGAAAATGTTATGCCAAAAACAAGATCACTCATTCCTTAAATTCACTAAAGGGTTGGAGAGATAGTTCAGTGGTTAAGAGCACTGGCTGCTCTTGCAGAGGACCCAGGGATTTTGTTTTCAGTACCCACATGGCAACTAACAATAGTCCGTAACTCCAGTTCCTGGGGATCCTATGCCCTCTTCTGGCTTCCTCAGGCATTGTACAACATGAATGCACTTACATACATGCAAGCAAAACATTCATACACTTAGAAATTAATTAATTAGTAATTAATTAATGTCACTAAAGCTTTTGCACCTTTGTAAAGTAGTAATTTCTAATGAGTTTTGCACTGCAATTTCAATAGTTTCCACCATGCTTGGGTCTGTGTTACAGTAAGGAATGCTGTATTGAAACTTCAAAGCTTTATGTGCTAACACAAAAATGTTCTTCCTAACTTTAATTGAATATCTTTCTCATTAGGAGCTCAACAATGCCCATGGTAGATATGAAAGAAAAGCATTAACAACAGAAACATCAGGTATTTTACCCTAACCTATATGTGGTTCATTGTTAATATTTTAATGTTTCTTTTCACACATCATACAAAAATATGTCATGTAATTGTCATTTTTTACACATATATGTAGTCATCCTCCATAGCTACAGGCTATGCATTCACAGACCTTACCATCCATAAGTTAGAAATGTTAAAAAAAAACTACTTATACTGAATATGAACAAACATTTTTCTGGACATTATTTTCTAAATGTACATTGTAACCACTATTTTCATAGTACTGACATGTATTATGAATAATGTATAGATTATTTAAGACATACAGAAAGACATGCACAAATTATGTGCAAAGAGAACATTATTTTATATAAGGGTTGGATGTGGGTAGCCCTAAGGCCGTTAGAATCTATCTTTTATGGATGCTGATGGATATTGACTTATACAACCATCATCTTTTACATAAAAGTATAAGCACAAATGTATTCTTTCATTACACATGCTTAGACTCCAGATAAACATATATATATATATATATTATATTTCATTGTATAGATTTACTCCTAATTAATATAGCTGGACACTAGGCTCTTTCTAATA
>NW_008338999.1:1788837-1814628 GCF_000622305.1 Nannospalax galili
ATAAATAAATAAATAAATAAATAAATAAATAAATAAATTTGGGCTTCTTTTCAGACAAAGTCTCCCTGTAGCCCTCGCTAGCCTGAAACAAGGCTAGTTTTGATCTCACAGAAACCTACCTGCCTCTGTCTCCTGAGTGCTGGGATTAAAGGTGTGCACCACCATGCCCAACTGAGAAATAAGTAAATTTTAAAATGATATTCCTAAAGACTCTTGGCATCTATTTCCATTTTTTAGAGCTTAAATAAAATTGCATTCCAGTAAGCAACTATATAGGAGTATGTACTTCCTTATATTTTTGCCAACAATGAATATCCATTTTTAAAAAATTTGGTTTTTGGTAAGACAAAAGATGTTCCATGGATTTTATTCATCTTATAAAGCTGCCAGTTAGCCTCATTTTTGTAATTTTTTGTCCTTGTGCCTTTACAGTTATTGTTTTATGACCTCTGTTCATTTTATTTCTCTTTAGGTTAAAGTATTTTAAACTTTTCTCCCTATTCTGGGACCTATAGACAAATTTTAAGCAGAGAACTGATACATAGTCAGATATGTTTTCTTTTTCTACTTAGCAGTGTGAAACATTTTGAACAAAACATATGGGAAGAGATTTAAGCATATTGACATAGTAGTAGTCTGACATGTACTGCCTCTCTCTCTTTTTTAAATAAATTAAATTAAAAATTTTAAGCTGCCAAGTGGCACAGACTGGCAATATATACATACTCCTTAAGTTACACAACAGTTAAGTAACTAACGTCACGATTTATATATGTGTGCTCAATTAGAAAAGAGTCTAGTGCCAAGTTAATCACAAATTTGCCATAAAATAAAGTTCATTACTGTTACATGACAAGAAATATTGAATAAAACTATTTACATTTGCTCCAATTTCCCTGAAATAAGGAAAAAATATGAGAAACATTTCAGGCAGATATGGCTAACATTGATTGGATGCTGGCCAGGCATTTAACACTTTCAAATACTTGATTTATAACTCAATAGTTTAAGCTTCACAACTAATGAGAAAGTTGCTATTTTTCAATCCCATTGTGTGGAGTGGGAAGCTGAGGCCTAAGTTCAAGTGACTTTCTGAAGATATTTAATCAGTAAGGGGTATGGCTGAGAATTGATCCCAGACACATCAGGTCTGCCTTTTATACACATGCCTGCTAGAAACAGATCAGGAAACCCTTTGGATAATTTATTTACTGAACACACACAGTATATTAGACACTGCAATCAATTTATGAAGACAATAAATAAATAATAAATAAATAAGGTATGGTGCCTTCTTCTGGAAGTGCACAGACAAACCTAGATGACATTGTGCACAAAGAGAGTTTAGGACTGTGGAAAGGCAGAAGATTGTATGGAAATGGAAGGAAAGTACCTTAAGTTGGGGCTCTTGGAGGTATCCCAGTAGCCCACACAGTGGTCCTGGCTGTTCCCTCAAAGGACTTGGAATACCCTGAGATGTGCAGCATTCTCATGAGTTAGCTGTGGATTGAAAGCTTTATGCACCACTGAGCAAATTAAAGAGATAATAAACGAGAGATCAGCACTATCTAGACCACAGTTTCTTAAACTGGGTACCAACCGGTCCTGAGCAAGGGGACCGTGAAAAGTACGCAGCAGTGAAAGGCTTCCAAATGCACAATGACCAACATTAAATCAGAATCAAATGTGTAATGATGCCCTGGTACTTCTGGTAGCACTTGCCCATCATGCATTCCTTCATCCCTGGCTCTGAACATAAATATGCACTTTGCATTGTGTATGGAGTCAGGAACACTGCCTGAAACACCTCAGCTCAGATTTGAGACTATCAAATTATATCAATCGCAGTGTTTACTATACACAAAAATTCTGATTGCTTAGAAACTGAATGGCTTAATTATAGAAAACAACTTTTAATATTTTCCTACTGTTGTTCCTCAGGTTTAAGTATCAAATTACTGCCCCTTTAGATTGTACTGCATTAAAGTGTTTGATTTTATAAATTGTTGCTTGAGTGCTAGAGGAAAACATAAGGGACGCACTTTAAGACAGAAGTGTACACAAGAACTTTCTAAATAGGACTGCAATTGCACGGGAAATGACCCTAGGAAAGAAAAAAATGGAATGACATGAGGTTAAGATGTGTCTATATGGCAAAGAAAGCTATCCACAGAGGGAACAACCAGCCTACAGAATGGAAGAAAATCTTTGCTAGCTATAATTCAGATAGAGCATTAGTATCTATAGTATGTAAAGAACTGAGAAAATTAAACACCAAAAGAAAAAGCCACAGTTCTCAAAAGAAGTAACACAAAGGGCCAATATCTATTTTGAAAATGTTCAATCTCCTTAGCCATCAGAGAAACGAAAATTAAAATTAGAATAGTTATCATCTAGAAAAAAACCATAAAAATCCTGGGGTGTCGGGGAAGAATAACTCTTGTTCATTCATTGCCGCCGGCCACATAAATGAGTGTAGTCATTATGAAAATCACTATGGAAGGTTTTTTTCCCTTCTTTTTTCTTTTCTTCTTTATTCTTTTTAATTTTTATTTATTTTTAAAGTTTCATACATGTATAGAATATATATTATATCCACCTCTGTTCCCTCCTTCCAACTCCTCTAGTTCCCTCAAAGCATCTTCGTCCCAACAAATCATCTTCCTCCCAACTTCATGCCCTTCTTTTTTTATAACCCACTGAGTCCAGTTAGTGATGCCCATATGCACGTGGGGGTAGGGCTGTCTACTGGGGCATGGATAACCTACCAAAGGCTGCATCCATCCCACAGAAAAGGGACTCTCCCTTTTCCAATAGCTGCCAATAGCTCCTCAGCTAAGGGTGGGGTCTTGGAAGCCCCTACCCCCATGCTGGAATTACAAAAGTTTCTCAAAAATTAAAAACAGGACTACGGGGGGCTGGAGATGTGGCTCAGCGGTTAAAAGCACTGACTGCTCTTGCAGAGGAACTAGGTTCGATTCCCAGCACCCACATGGTGGCTGCACCATCCTTAACTCCAGTTCCAGCGGAATCCAACCTTCTGACATCTGTGGCGTTGTACGACATGGGTGCACTCACATATATGCAGGCAATACACTCATACACATAGATAAAAATAAATAAAATATTAAAAAAACAAAAATAAAGCAGGACTACCGTGTGACACAGCTGTATCACTCAGGTCCAGAGACACTTTCCTATCCACCTTCATTGCTGCGTTATCCACAATAACAAGGAAATGGATCCAGCCTAGATGTCCATCAACAGATGAAAATTTGATATATATATATATATATATACACACACACACACACAAAGGAATTTTATTTAGCTTTAAAATAAAATGAAATTTTGAAATGAGGAAAATGGATGGATTTGCAGATAATCGTATTAAGTAAGTCCAGCTCAGAGAAGCCAATATTGCATGTTCTCTCCGTTCTGCAGCTCCTCAGTGTTAACGTTTGTGCTTGCATGTAAGTGGGGATGAGTGTAGGCAAAAGCTACGGCACTGGAAGGGAAATCATGAGAGGGGAAAAGTGTTGGGAAAGAGAATAAGTCACATGTAACATGAAAGCAGAACAGAGGCTGAGGAGGGAGGAAGACTACAAAGCAGAAGGCGGGAGATGGAGAGAAGAGAGGGGAGAGGAGAAGCAAGGGAAACAGAGCTTTTGATAATGTCATAATGAAGCCGGGTGTGGTGGTGCACGCCTGTAGCCCCAGCACTTGGGAGGCAGAGGCAGGCGGATCTCTGTGAGTTCAAGGCCAGCCTGGTCTACATAGTGAGTTCCAGGACAGCTGGGCCTACAGGGAGACCCTGCCTCAAAAGACAAAAAAAAAGTCATAATGAAACCTAACTCTTTTGTATGCTAATTAAAAAGTAAATAAATTATTGTTTAAAAATTATCATTCGACATGCTGAATTGTATTCTATCTAAAAATTGTAAAATGGCTTGGTATGGTGGAACCCTCCTTTAATGCCAGCCCTCCAGAAGCAGAGGCAGGTGGATTTCTGTGAGTTCCAGGCTAGCCTGGTCTACATAATGGGATTCTGTCTCAAAAATAAAAAAAATTAAAAAACTACAACATCAAAAAAAATTGTTAAGTCAATTTTGGCTTGGGATTAGGACAAAATTGCCAATGACTCCCATAAATGATCCCAAGCAGACTTCTACCATTTTTCACTCTGCGTTTATGTGAAGCAGCACTATCAACACATGATTATGAAGTCAAAATATTGATCAGCCCTGAAAAATGGTGAAGATAATCTACATCTTGGAGTATCAAATACTCAGCCAATATTTAATCGTTATGAATAGCAAACACATATATCGCATTAGTATATAATTTTTCTTTGACTTTAATATATACAAGATTATCTATGTAACAATTATTTGAAAATAACTTTTTGTGATTTGTTTATCAGTAAACATTTGATTTATATATCTATTTCATATATTTACATACCTAGAGTCACACGAAAGTTTGCTGTAGAGAGGGGCACAGTAGGACACAGATGCTATGAAAGGGGAAAGAGGAAAACTAGGAAGGGGGACTTATCTGGAGAGAGGAAAGGGAATGTAATACACGGGAAAAGGGAGAAAAGAAAGATAAATAACTCTAAAGATGTTTTAAAAAGCCATAGGGAAACATTATTTTATAAGATTACTTGAAAGCACACATACTGTGCGTATGGGAATAAGAATGCTCTCTGCCAATATTGGCAACTGATTGCTGCTAGATGAGGAACAGCTGATCTTCCTAAAACAAGGCACTCTAGATAGGCTGACTAGATTCAGTGGATGGACGAGCACCAAGCACTGGGGAATGACTGGGGGCTCCGATAACACAGTGGACAGTAACAGGGATGACAGAGTATATGGGCTCCAGTGGGGGGTATGGGAGGGTGCCATTTGGAAAGTGGGTGTATAGATGAATAAGATTATTTTGGATGTTCTGTATAAAATACACACAAAAAATCAACAAATAAAATGAGTTGTATTTGAGGAAGAAGCATAAAAATTTGCTTCATGTTAATTAGTAGAGGTGAAAATCATTACCATGAAATCTACCTGATGATTTGATATCCACATTCAGGTGCCAAGGATCCAAGTATAACCGACTGTGACTAGTAATAATCAGATACATAGAGATTGGAGGCACATGTGCAAACATTTGGGTGTTGGTAGCGTCGAAAATGAGTGAACTGTGAAACTAAAAATTTACAGCCGCTTTTGAAAGAGATGCATCTTTTCTCTGGAAATTGTAATTGAATAAATTAATGCTATAGTGAAATGCTTCTTCTAATCATGTGGTTATTAAATAATTTTAAAAATAAAAATAAAAAAAAAAGAATGCGCCCCACCGGAATCATAGACTAACAGAATCTCCAGTGCCAAGTAAGGGAAATCTCTTATCGAGTTATTGGTCAGGGAGATCTAAAAGACCTCCAAAACAAAATCAGTTATTGCCATTGCCCTTGGTTGCCTCTCATAACTTGAGGACCTTATTGCTAAAGAAACTACACTCTTTGAACCTTGTAGATGAAATATGAGTTGGAACTGACCTAGACCCTCCCTGAGGGTTAGCTCTCATAGTATTAAAAGGTGTTATTCAAGATGCCAAAAGAGAATATAAATCAATAGTCCTACTCAGATATAAAGCCTACCAACCTAACAATGACTGGTCCAGCAAGATAGCCTCAGTGGTGCATTGCTGTAACTTTTATCTTGGGAAAAGCCAACACAAACTAATCGGACTTAAGGCCTACTGAATAGGAGAGATTTCAAGCTCGGCATTGTAAATGTAGCCAACTATCCCTGGCTAGAAAGGTCATAGACCGTAGAGAAGAATTACTACTACTATTTTCTGAAAATCAATTTAGCTTCTAACTATATTCTAAATACTTATCCTTATATCCATAGATAAACATCGTTCTTGCTTATCATCAGATAATCTTTTTGCAGAAGATAGAGACTATTACAGAGATAGAGGAGACTGTGGGGTGCCCAGCCCCAATTGGTATACCTATAGTGCAACCCTATACCTAAGGCTCAGTGAATATTGGGGACTAGGGGCAGAAAGATTGTAAGAGTCAGGGGGCTGCTGCTAGATAGTGTTTTCTAGATTTGAGTGAATACTGAACCCATGAAATCTTAAAAATATGGTTACCCAAACATGACCTACATAATGATACCACCAGTCGACATGTCAATTTCACAAACCCACCCCTAGATGAAGATCTACAGGCAATCAATGGCTGTTGAGAGGGGGAATCAGTCTTTTCTAGGGACAAGCTCCCTGATAGACTATATAACCCCAAGGGTTTAATATGAGCAACCCTAAATGGATTCAGTAGGTTACACATGCACACACACACAAACACAGACACACACACTTGTTACAATAATTACAGAGGAAGGAGTCATGAATTTCAGAGCGTGCAGGGGACCAATTAAGACGTGGGAGAGAGAGGGGCAGAAATTATGCAAACACAGTACTCATGCATAAAATTTTCAAAAATTAAAACAATTAAATTAAAAATTATCTGTTGAAAATGAGTGGAAAAGTTTTAAGAGGCTTGTATTTAGAATGTGAGAGAACCTGGACGGAGGTTGGGAAATGGGGTGCCGGCAGAAGAACAACTGGAAATGTGTTGTACGTGAGCTCTGCAGAGAAGACTTTGTAGGAGCTGGTCTTTTGAGGCTCAGTAGGAAGACTTTCTAGTTAGATGGGCAGCAAGTGTGAAAGCCCTAAAATAGGAAGGAGCCTAACATTTTCTAGAAAGTGGAAGAAAGAGAATGCAGCCAACCCAAGGTATGACAGAATGGAAACTTACAGTGTTTTGTAAGTCACTGTGTGGTGATTATATTTTGTCCTATGTTCATTAGAAAATTACTGGTGAGCTTCTAGGTCTGGGTCAAGGAATGTTCTCGTTTCTCACTCAGGCTGTTTGGGGAGAATGGTTTAGTAGGGCTGTAGAGGGAACAGAGATGTTGAATGGGACTGTGGCTAGCACTTCTACTGTGAGATATGGTGGATGCCAGGAGATAGACCTTGGATTTTCTCTGGCAACTAATGCTTGGAAGAGCATTGTGCTGTGTGACTGGATATTTAGCTGAATCAATTCATTAAGGTTGTGGAGAATCCAAGGAAATAAATAAGCTGTCAGGAAATTTTCCATCACGTTTGACTATATCTAGCTATGAATCTAAGTGTGTCAATCTACAAATGCCTTTTCTCTAAATGGAGATTTTTTTTTCTGGAGGTACAGAAGAGTCACAAAAGATACTACAAACTTACATCCATTGATGTCATTGTCTGTTTCGTGATAGATAAAGGATCCACAAAAGTTTTCCATACTGGGTTGTTTTATTTTTTTAATTTTAGGTATATGAGTGTATTGCCTGCATGTGAGTGTACCCATGTCATGCAACGCCTGTGGAGGTCAGAAAAGGGTGTCAGATTCCTCTGGAACTGGAGGTACAGATGGTTGTTAACTGTCACGTGGGTGCTAGGAACCATATCCAGGTCTTCTGCAAGAGCAGCCAGTGCTCTCAACAGCTGAACCATCTCTCTAGCCCCCAAACTGAGTTTTCATCATCTTGAAGCTCAACATGCAGCTATGAGGCAGAGCTGGTGTGACTTCAGCAGGGAGGGAAAACAGGGTGAGGACTGCTGCCTGTCTGCTCTCTTCCCAGGTTCGAAGACATTGTCAGGGGACACTTTCCAGCAGGACTCATGACATCCTTGACGATTTGGCCACCATTGTCCTTCATCAGACAGTTTGATTCCTAGAGTTGTCCCTTTTATCTGGGTCAAGGGGACCCTGTCCTGGACTCCTGCTTTTGAGGTCCTACATTTTGAATTTGTCAAACGAGTTCTTACAAACAGCATAAAGGCTGCAGTGTCTTCCTAAGAAAAATACCATTTTCTAAGAGTTTTGAGCACCTGTTTTTGTTTTGCAAAGTGGACTTCTAGAAACACTCACAAGAAGCCATGCTGTGTTCACTACAATTGTACATGACAATTGGGGAGCACTTTGCAATGTTTAGCTATTTGTGCTACTTTTAACTTTTTTATATTTGGTTTAGACATAGGCATAAAGCTGATATCAATTTTTTGCAGCACCAAAAGATAGACACATAAAGAAAAACTATTAACAACTCTAATTTTATAAAAATATTTAATGGTTCATTATTACATTTAAAACTATTTTTAAATGGAAAAAAATTAATTTTTAAATTTTATGTATTTGAGTGTTTTGCTTGCTTGTATGTAAGTACACCCATCTCATGCAATGCCCATGGTGGCCAGAAGAGAGAGCTAGATTCCTCTAGAACTGGAGTTACTATCTGCAGTGTGGGTGCTGGGAACTAAACCAGGTCCTCTGCAAGAGCAGCCACTTCTTTCAATCACTGAGCCATCCCCCCAGTCCCAGAATGATTAATTTTCATGTTTTGGTTGTTAGCCTTAGCCTTTAATGATTGCACTACCTCTCTAGCCCAGAAATGATTAATTTTAAACTGTTCATTTTAAATAAAAGTTTTAAGTTTATTCATGTTTAAAATACTTTTAAAATCAAGTATTTTTAGCTTTAAATATTTTATTAAATAATCATAGTTGATAAAATATGACTAAAAGATGTTAATTATTTTAAAACATGTTTAATATATAAATGTAAATTTTGATTAAATATTTGATATTATGTATTTGAATTTTTAATAGTTTAATAGATAATATTTCACATTTCAAAATGAAATAATTTAAAAACATTTGTTAAAACTTTAAAATTCTTTACTTTGTGCTTTTGAAAAAATTACTGGATTTACTACATTTTGAATTTTGCAACTAGAAAACTAGAATGTAAAAATCTTGCTTAAAACACTACAGTGGACTCACAGCAACAGTGGTTGCCCTCAGGTGATCTGCACAAGATTCCACTTAACCTTCTGTCACGGGTTGGGGAGGGACTCATTAGGCCCCACCTTCCCAGAGGAGTTAGTAGCAGTTAAGGGTTACTGAGGTCAAGGGCCTCTTAATCTTCAGTCACGTAGCCACTGGTATATTACCCTTCCTCAATGATCCCCCATCATAATCAAATTAGCAGTCCTATTTAACTATGGTGACACATACACACACACACACACACACACACACACCCAAAGACTTGAAATTAAGAAGAATGCTGATTTGGAAGAGGAAAGAATCCAACAGAAGTGGGAAGGGGGATTGGAAAGGACAATGGGGGGAAGGTGAGTGTAAGCCAAATATATTATAGATACAGATATATGCATGTACCTGTGAAATTTTGAAAGAGTAAATAATAGATGAGTTGCCAAATGTGTGAAAATGGCGTGAAATAAACACATAACAATTTACAAATTGTTTTTATTTTACTATTAATCAAAAGTTGCTAGTCTGTCCTCAGAAATGCTTAATGACAGTAAATTACATATCTTTCCTTTTTTTTCACTTTCACTTATATAAAACCGTAGCTTGGCAGAAACGTTCCAATATTGTTGTTATAAGGAAGTATCTTCAGCTAGGGTTCTCATTTCACAGAACTTTTAAAGCTTCATTTATAATTCTAAAAATATTTAGATACAGGATCTAGAGAGCTCATTTCTGCTCTTGCCCTAGGTCCTGAACACATTAAAGGAGGGTGTTTGCTCCCCACAAGTGTGTTACATGGAGTCCCCACTGCTGGATGAATAGTCCTCTCTCTCCTCTCACTGTTCAAAGCTTGACCCCAGTGTGACTGTTCCCTGTCCCTGCTTCCTCTGGGTCCCCAATACACATTTATTCTTATAATCATCCATTGACATGGGGGCGTGCCTCCTCTTTTACTACGACTATTTTGAGACCCAGTAGTCCTCATCTATATCAATATTACGAATGTTTGTCCCCGAGCCCGTTCTAATGAATACTCACCCCACTCTCCATCTGCAGAGAAGCGCTTGGGTTCCATGCTGCACCCGTTCCTATGTGACAGACGAACACACACCCAGATACACGCAGAGATTTGGAATCTACTTCCCAAATTAAACTATGTTTGAGCAATATAGAATTTTAAAATTACAATCTTATTTCTTTTCTCAAGTGAATGCAACCTTTTTCTTCCTGATCTTTGAACTGCAAATGTAAAGGACACATTATCAAGTGTTCTTAGTCATACTAGCATCTCCCTTCTTTTTCTATCTTTGTTAAGATTATTAAACAGTTTCTTCTAAATAATAATAACATTAACAGTAATAATATTAAACAGTAATTGTTTGTTTTCATCTTAGCTTTTTAACCCTATATTAACAATTGAAAGGAAGTGGTTTCAAGTTTGGGTTAAATATAGTCAAAGACATGTATTAATAAAGGATCTTTTTTTGTTTGTTTTATGTGTATGAGTGTATTGTCTGCATGTGTGTAAGTGTACCCATGTTGTGCAATGCCTGCAGAGGTTATAAGAGTGCATCGAATCCCCTGGAGCTGAAGTTATGAATGGATGCCCCCATGTGGGTGCTGGGAATTGAACTCAGGTACTCTGCAAGAGGAGCCAGTGCTCTTAAATGCTGAGCCGTTTCTCCAGATCCTAGTAAACTTTCTTAAAATACGAATGGTCTAGAATTCTTCTCCATACAAATGAACAACACTAAGACCAATCTTCAATCTTCTGTGATGAAAAAAAAAAATCTTGTTTTTCTACTTCTGTGTTAAACAATGCTGATGTGATATCAAAATAACTTTACTCCTTGCTCCTGGAGCTAAGACTTGAACCTGAAGAGATCACTCCTTGCTCCTGGAGCTAAGACTTGAACCTGAAGAGATCACTAATTGAGACTGATGGATCTCTGGACCTCCTTCCAGGCTGCATCTCACAGTGCTCACCAATCCATGTCTCATGTATCACCAGATCTGCAGAATCTTAACTGGCATGCCTCTTGCAAGAGAGACCTTAAGCCATCCTCACAAATATTGTCCCCTCACACCTTCCTTCTCTGCTTAGACACAATCAAGACTCTACCAAGGTAATGTTTCTTCACAGTGTTACATCTAGGAAATTTAGTTTTCCCTGATAAACAGTTATGCTGGTGATCTTTTGAGGACTGAACAGGTGAAAATCCTCTAGATTCTATCAAGACACAGTGTTTCAGGAGCACTGGTGCTGATAGCCGATGCTTCCTGTCAAGACTGTGACTGTGATGAATTCAAAGGGTGCTTTGGTGGGCTAGAGCTGTAACCTCTTTATTTTCAGTCTTCAAGCGTCTCCTGGGAATAAGAAATCCTTTTGTAGGAATCCTTTGATGATCTGATCAGGCAAAGTTGTCTTGTGAGTAAGGAGACTGCTGATTGTCTCCGTCTGTACTTTGCATTTGATGATGAATTTATCTAAGATCATCAAAGAAATTAGTTTAAAAAGTCCTGATGACTTCAGAAAAATTATACTGAAGGTTTCCTATTGTATAAACCTTACCTTCTGTTACTCGTTGAAATCTTATGAGATTTAGTCTTGTCTGTTATGATAGCCTCAGTCAAAGCAAACTTTCAAATTACTACCTAAATTTTGAGATAACAAACTTTAGACCATTTATTGCTTGCGTAAACTCTACTGGATTAAAAATAGCTGATAAAAAATGGTATCTGATGTGCATCTGCAATGGTATTTCTGGAAGGATTTGGCATTTGAATTGGTATACTGAATATAGAGGTGCTACCTCTCATTGATAATGAGTCTCCCCCAGTCCACTGAGAGCCTCAATTTAAAAAAAAGGTAGCAGAAGGGAAAACGCTCTTCATGGTTTGGACACCCATCTTCTCCTGCTCTAAGGTATGGCCACTACTGGTTCACAGTCCTCCAGACTCAAGACTGCTGCCTACTCCACCAGTGCCTCTGTTTCTCAGGGTTTTGAATTTAGACTTGAACTAAGCTACCAGTTTTCTGGGGCTTCTGCTTTGTGTCCCAGAAAACATGGAATTTCTCAGGCTCCATAATCATGTGAACCAATCTTTTCCTTTTTTTTTTTATCATCTATCCTTCTGTCTGTCTATCTGTAAATCCATCATCTATGTTCTATTTATCTATCATCTATCTATCTATCTATCTATCTATCTATCTATCTATCTATCATCACCTATCATCATCATCTATCTATCATCATCTATCTATAATCTATCATCTACCTATCTATATCTATCATCTATCTATCTATCATCTATCTATCATCTATCATCTACCTATCTATCTATCATCTCTCTCTCTATCTATCATCTATCTATCTATATCTATCATCTATATTTTCTATTTATAGTCTATCTCCCTATTATCTGTCTACCTACCATCCACCCATCCATCATCTATCATCTATTATTTGTCTTCTATTATCTACCTATTAATCTAAATATCATCCATTGCATATTATCTAGTTTCTATATATTATGTGTCTATCTTCTATAATTTATCTACTTATTTACTATTTATCTACCTATTTATGATCTATCATCTACTATCTATCTATTATCTGCCTACCTCTCTGTCATTTACCTGTCTTTATCATCTATCAACTATCATTTATGTATGTATGTATGTATCTATCTATCTATCTATCTATCATCTATCTATCTATCTATCTATCTATCTATCTATCTCTCTATCTATCATCTATCTATCAATCATCTATCTACTTTCCTACCTAACTACCAACCATCACTTTCTACAGCCTATCCATCTCTCCTATTGGTTCTTTTTCTTTGTAAAATCCTCAACAATAACAGATCCTAACACAATAAGCATAAGCAATAATTTGCAATACCATTGTCTTCGTAGAAGTGCCTCAGTCCAAGCCCATACATTGTCATAGCCAGAGAGACCCCAGAATGATAGACTTGAGGGGCTTAAGGGCAGAATGTCATTCCATGTCAAGGTCCCACGGGCCTCTGAAGAGTGTGAAGGATTTTCTTCTGCCATGCATTTTTAATTATAGTTCATTTCTTTATCCATTTTAGTGCATGATTTCACCATGATAATTTAGAATTAGGTGTTAGTTTGACATGCTCTTAATTCAAACAGAATCATCCATTTGAGCAGTGCATCAGAAAGGGTACAGTCTGCATTTTTCAATGGCATAAAGAAAAAAAAAATCCTTTTAAAAGGAAGGTTCCAAAATGGATGCTTTCAAGATTCCTTAGTCAGGGCAAAGGAGAAATGGAACCTCCCACAGACACTTTAGATATATTTCTCTTAGATTCTCTTGAGCTGTGATCTGAATATCTCTGCCTGTTCACGACTGTTCCTCTTCCCCGTCCTATGTCTTTGCTTTCACCTGACTACACTCTTTCCTGACTGAACTCCTTTCATTTCTAACTAAAATAAATCCCCAAATCTCATATATTTCCTAAAATTAAACTCACTTCAGAGCACATCAAGTTCGGCTTTAAACTCTGGTCTTTGAATTGAGAGACATTGTCAAGTACTTTCTAAAGCCTACCCACAAAATAGAGACAGAAATTTAAAAACGAATTGAGGATTATTCTATGAACATATAATTTTGGAATCCTGGATTCATATAATTTCGTTCCTACGCTCATAGGAATCTCAGAGGCATAAACTGTTAGCTGGAAAGTGAGAGTGGGAAGATGCAGAGCATGACCTAATCGACCCAAATTGCAGAGGAGATTAGAAGGGTTACAGAAGCTGGAGGTGGAGAGCAGGAGCTACAAGAGGCCCTCCTCAAAGTCCGCTCTGTGAAAATAGATTGCACTGTAATCTTGTCCTACAAGCAAAGAAAGGACGAATCTATTGGTGACTTCAAGAGCAGGCTCTTCAGCACTTTATACAGCACCAGGAACAGATCTGGAGAGAGATATGACCCCAAGTCTATCTTCATTTTCTTTGAACAGCCCTAAGCCAGAGTCAGGGGATTTTTCTATGAAAGCAAAAGCAAGAATGGAATCTCAGAGTGCTGCCTGGTCTATGAATAGTTAGCTATTCATTCAAAATCTTGAAATCATCTTAAAACACAACCAAAATAAAGTCCAGTGTACATTGATAATCTTATAGATAAAGAAGTTAGATGTTTATTATCAGTAAACATAAAGAACAATGAAAGATATTTGTATTGTGACAGATAAGAAACTGAGGAAAAAATAAGGCAGTGGACAATGAAAACACCCTAAAGGGAATCCTGGTGTTCAGTTTCCATTTCTTAACTTTCAAATGAATATTGAGTAAATCTGAAAATATTGAAGGTCAATCTGACAAGTTGTTTATCAAACATAGAGACGCTGTTGCTGCCGTGTAAACCTTTGTCTTCGTATAGAGCTGTACCTATGGACAGGAAAATGGATCTTCATCAGGCACCAGAGTTAAAAGGATTCTTAACTTCCTGAGCTATGAGAAATATATTTATATTGTTTATAATCATACAAGTTATGGTATCTAGTTATGGTATTCAGGCTGTTGAGAGAATAGACCTAAATGTAGAAACTAGTAATTTCTACATGTTCTTTCATCTTAATCTATAATATGTGGGTGCTGGGAACTGAACCTGGGTCCTCCGCAAATGAGGCCAATGCTCTTAACCATTGAGCCATCTCTCCAGCCCTGCGGATGGTATTATTTAAAATTGTTTTCATTTTATGTGTATGAGTGTACTGCATGCATATGTGTATGTGTACTTGTGTTGTGCATGCCTGCAGAGGAGGGCACTGGATCCCCTGGGACTGGAGTTATGGACTTTGTTAGCCGCCATATGGGTGCTGGGTATCGAACCCAGGTACTCTGCAAAAGCCTCCAGTGCTCTTAACCACTTACCCATCTTCCCAACCCCCTGGATTTTGAATTTTTAGGTTGGTGTTGTCACAGGTTAGGCTTTGGAATCTATTGGGATGGGATGAATATATTACATAAGGGTATAGTTTTTGGAGTCAGAAGAAATCTGTTTTAGTATGAATATTTGTTCTCTTACACAATTACTAAAGTGATGGTTATCAGAAAATGGAGTCTTTGTACAAGTGACTTGCTGCTGACAATGCTATACAGTGAAGCCTGGACAAAGACAGCCTCACCCTTAGCATCCATTAAAGCCAAGAGTGAGCACAATCTGTTCTGAGAACACGCTCCTTCTGAAGCTCCCTGGAGCTGTTCTTTCAAGCAAATGACTTGTTCTCTGTTTTTGAAACAGTACAGTCAATGTGATTTGGAGAAGGGATAAGGAAACTGTCTTATCAAAGGATTTTTCCTAGCTGACCCTACTGACTCACAGTACCACGTATAACCATAAACCAGATGTTATCAGTCTAATTCCACCTGTTGGTTCCCACAAATGGGATGATTCATTTCTTCAATTATACACTGCTTTCAGCAATTGATAGTTTCTTTTTTTCATAATTCATTATTTTTATTTTATGTGTATAAATGTATTGCTGGCATGCCTCTAAGTGCTCCCATGTTGTGCAATGCCTGCAGAGGTCAGAATAAAGTGTCAGATACCCTAGAACTGGAGTTACAGACTGTTGGCTGCCATGTGGGTGCTGGGAATAGAACCCAGGTTCTCTGCAAGAGCAGTCAGTACTCTTAACCCCTGGTGCGTCTCTCCAGCCCCAACAATCGATATTTTCAACACACACACACACACACACACACACACACACACACACACACTATTTTTGTTCAGGAGAAAGGAAGGGTCATGAGGGATTAAAGCTCTATGCTTAGGTTACAAGAGGAGCCCAGGACTTAGTAAGTCTGTCTACATTATAAACAAGCTGAGATAGTAAGAAATGATCTCAAAACCCAAGATTAACTTTTGATTCAAGGTTAGGTTAAGATTCCATTTAGAACAGAAAGCATTCCCAAAGAATTCATTCCCACAGTGACTATATTCTTATAAAAGTCTCCAGAAAGCTGCTTCAACCTTTATACCTTGTAAAGACATGGCCAACATCTACTATCTATGTATCGAGAAATAAGTCTTGACAAAACACTGAACCTGCAGGCACTTTGATCTCAGACTTCCTAACCTCTAGAATTATGAGAAATAAATTGTGTTTATTTCACCTATTTTTTGTATTTTGGTATAACAATGAAGACAGTAACAAAAGTATGAAGATTCCGATTGATCCTATTCAAATCTCTATCTAAGCTTGCCCAATATTATTTAAAACGAGAACTTAAGCAAAGCCAAAACCAGCAGTTAAAAGGCTACTAAAGAAATGACTCATATGGTGTGTCCTTGTAATCATTTCTTCCAAAGTGAGTAAGCCCAACACAAAGCGTTACGGATTCCTTCAGGACTTCAAGGCCATGCAAAAAATAATCATTCTCCCTCATTCCTTCTGCTTTTGTTCATGGACCCATTTAGTTTACTTTTGGTTTCAACTGAAGTCTCCATTTGTTTGTTTTTACAATTGCAAATCTATGGCCTCCGTGTTTTATTGTTTTTAGAACAAGGTAGTTGATATCTGTTGGCCTTTTCCTAGGAAGTTAAGATACTCATGGGCTCTTCCTTTTCGGGCAAAAATGGACTGACTTCATTCCTTCAAGGTCTTTCTTACCACTGAAAACTCACAGATATACCAAAGCAAACAAACATAGGAAGGCTAAGTGTGGAAAAAATGCGAACTGTCTAGAGACTTTCTGACCTGAGGGATAACATCGCATATAGAGTCTTACGTTCCTTCTTATTTTCTGTCCACCTCCAGCCGGGAATCCCTAAAGCTGCAGCCTGTAACCGTCGAAAGGCACAGATGATACAGTTCCAAGAGAAGTCTGTTATCTATAGCTAAAGGACTTACGTGATACTAGGGTGGTTGAATAATGGAAAGCTATTTTAGGAACAAGTATCTTTTGTCAGAGAAATGCCAGCAAATACATTGCATTAGTCCCATTGTAGTTTCAGCAGGACTGGGCGTCGAGCTGATGTTTTTCCACCATCCTTCAACCCCGAGGAAGCAAGAAGGAGTAATATTCAGATTCCTCTGTGGCTGCTGTGTGTTGTCCGCAGACCAAATGGGGAGCCAACTGTCTCTTTTCACAGCAGGAGGAAGTGGTAGTGTACCGCCCCCTGCTGGAAGAGTGTTGGGGTTGATCTCTTCTGTCTGATGAAAGTAAGCTGTGCACTGTACAGTTGTGAGATTGTACCCCTTTTATGAGACATAATGAGGAGCTATGAGGCAGGGTTAGTCATCTCTAAGCTTTACTATTATTCACCTCTAGGTTGGGTTTGGTGATGGACACAAACCCAACTGAGACTCTATCCCTTGTTGGCATTTTTTTTTTTTTTAGTCTCATTCTTGTTACTGTGATTAAAATAATCTGACAAAAGCAACTTAAGTGGAAAAGGTTGATTTGACTCATAATTCTAGGTTACAGTCCATCATAGTGCAGAAACCAAGCTAATAGAAACTTGAAGCATCTAGTCATGTCATATAAACAGGCTCTAAGAGCAGAGAGCAATGGATTCATGTGTACGTGCCAGGGCTTAGCTTACTCTCTCCTTTACATTCAGTCTAGGACCCAGCACATGAAATGGTGCAGCCCACATTCAAGGTGAGTCTTCTCACCTCAGTTAACCCAATGAAGAAAATCCATCACAAGCACGCCCATGGATCAAGCTAATCTAAATAATATTCATCCTTTAAACTCCCCAGGTTATTCTACATTATGTCCAGTTCACAATCAAAACAAACCATCACCCCTTCTCTGTCAGCTACTTTTCTCAATTCTGTGGAGAAATACCAGACAAAAGTAACTTAAGGGAGGGTTTATTTTGGCCCACAGTTTGAGGGTACAGTTTATCAAGGCAGAAAAGGCACAACAGCACAGACATCAGGTGGCTGGTCACATTACATCCACAGTCAGGAAACAAAGAACAACGCTGCTGTTCTTGCTTCCTCCCTTTATTCTGTCCCAGACCTCAGCCCATGAAATGATGCCACTAGCATTCAGGGTGTGTCTTCCCTCTCAGCTAAGCCTTTCTGGAAATACCCTCATAGACACACTTAAACGAGTGGTTCCATGGTGATTCCAAATCCCATCAAATTGATGAAGATTAACTATCATAGCATCTACGAGACTTAACAAAGTGGTATAAATTGGGGCTAGATGGATGAGCATTCTATTTTTAATATCCTCTGGTGTCATTAAAGCACCACAGACCCCAATTTCCACACTTGCTGGAGAGAGTGAGGCTTAATAAGGCTGTAGGAAGCAAAATTCTCTGATTCCCCAGCCAGTCCCAGGGTCAACCAGTCCCAGTGGACAGTTGAACCTCCATCCTCAGCCAGTATTGATGATACTGACTGTTATAGTGAACTCAAAGTGGGGTATCTAGAACCCCTCTGCACCAAAGAGCCAAACATACACCTCTTCATGGATCAACAAGCTACAATCAGGTTATAGGAGCCCATTTTTTTGTCAATAATTTCTCTGTGATTTATTAAACAGTAAACATAACTGAAATACAATTTGGAGCCTAGAAGAAAGATGTTGCTATAATGAATCTTTGTATATCTGACATTGATTTTGTGCATGGGTGGTAGGTAGATGGAAGAGAGGGAGGGCCCATGGAGGTTCCATTGAGAGCATGAAGGCATGAAGGTTGTGGCAGCAACTGTCCCCTGTAGGACATGAAGAGCATTGGACACAGTGAGTAGTTTCCTCTAGCTACCAATAATAAAAATGCGAGAGCAGAGTAGGATTTAGAGGAAGCACAGAGGCTCTGGATATTCTTTCCTGTCTGTGGGAGATCTTCAAAGTAAGAACTAGCTGGAAGTGGAGGTCAAATATGGGGTATTATCCGGAATTGACAAAGCTAAGAATATAGCCAGTAAAGTACTTGGTTAAGACCTCAGAAGTATTTGTATCAGCACCTTAAAGACCCTTCGACTAGGACAAAACATCTGCTAAGGATTGGAAGTGAATGTATCACCAGTCTCCCTCAGACAACAAAGCTTCCAGGAATCTCAAGGGCATTGTTCTACAGCTTCAAAGAAGACACAGAGAGGGAGGAATTTACTCTGAAAAGTTTTACGGCTGTCTTATGTCTATGTGTGTGTGTGTGTGCGTGTGCATGTGTGCATGCGTGTGTGCGTGTGTGTTTTCTGTTGTGCAGACTATAAATTGATATGCAAGAATCTCACAGTTATTTAAAAGAATTATTACAGCTGGGGTAGAAAAGGGTGAAGACAATACAAATTTAAAACATGGCCTCTGGGGCATTGAACGTCTACAAGTGAGATGAAAATTACTCGATTGCAAACATAGGCTGTTTCTGTAAAATGAAAGATAGGCCAAAGGATAGAGGCAAAAGTCTAGATGGAAGATTCACTCCTAGAGAATGTTTCTTTTTCCCAGTCAAGGAACTGGTGCCTTACTTGACTCTCAATTGCTGGTGACCAATTACGGTGCTCCTTCTCTCCATCCCTGAGCAGGAATGCTTGTTTTGGTTGTTCCGTGCTTACTCTACAGTGGACATTTGGTATGTATGTAGGGACAAATTGCCTCTTTTCCACTCAGGTCAAAATGAATTATAGTGATGGAATTAAATCCAAGTACCTTTGGCAATACCTGAATCTAATTTACATGACCTGATCCTATACTTTAAGGTTGACACTGATTTCCTAGATTGATGAGTCTTCTGAGGGCTTTGTGGGAGAAGTATAAATAGTTTTTGACTGACGGTGAACTAGAGTAGCTTAAAAACTTGTACATAATTTGACACTCCCATCAAAGGGGAGAGCTTCTGCTCCTTTCCCCCTGAACATGGGCTGACTCATGACACAAGCCTGGGTAAAGAGTATGATGGCAGTGGTGTGTGGAATGCTGAGAGAGAATGGAATGACTAACTTCAAGAAATTGTGCACATGGCAATGGCTCCCCAGTTCTGCATATACAAAGACCAATAGCTGGGACTCAAAACTAGACCTAACTTGCCTTCTTTTGTTAAAAATTCTGGAATTAATTATAGTTTACTGTCTCTGTATTAACCAGTGAAAGGGTGAATCAAAATTAACTGTTTAGCTGTGCACATGCCTGTTCTTGGCAGAAAGAAGCTTTCTAATCAAGAATAATAGCATGCTCATAGATGCCCCCAATTGGCCTACCCAACTAAAGCTATTATGTTGTAACTTCTTTCTAATCTCAAGTAATTCTCTGTTCTCTAATTTTAATGTTCAATTCCCCCTCAAAGATCATATGACAAGACATAATAACCAATGTGACAGGATTAGAAGTGATTGGGTTATGATAACTCTGACCTCTAGAATGGGATTATTCCCTGAAAATGAAGCTTGAGACCTTTCCTTTTCTACCGTGTGATATTGCAGGGAAGTCCTTTCTATGAACTAGGGACAGGCCCTCACCACTCACAGAATCTGACAGAATTTTGATCACAGCCACTGGAATTTTGAATTTGCTTCTGTTGTTTTTAAGTTCCTCATTTATGAGTACTATATTTATGAGTACTATATTTATGAGGCTGCTTATGAGCTCGAATGAACTGAGGCACTCCATATTTTTTTTAAATAAATAATTTATTGAGAATTTCATATATGCATATAAGGTGTTTTGATCCAATCCATACCCTTCCAACTCCTCCCATATCTCCCCATCACTTTTTTTCTGGTAACTTTCATGTACTCTTTCTTCTTTGATTGATTTATTTATTTTTATGGGGCTTTTGGCTACTCTAACATTCCCCTCTCTGAAGAGGTAACCCTAAAATCTTTTAAGGATTAGATATAAGCTCCCAAATGCTTTTGACATTTTTGGCCTTTGGAACAGAGTATGTTGCTAAGAGGCCCAAGGACATTTTGACTTTTAGCCAAGAAATGGGCTATTTTCTTTGGGATCTTGTCACCCTAACTGCCTAGCCAATTCCTACCTCCTATTTTTATCACAGCATCCTCTGAAGAGGTTACCCGAATTTCCAATAGGGAATAGGGACGCAGCCCGCTATGGCTTCTTCCATGCTGAACAGTGATGCAGGGTGAGGCAATTGGAGTACCCCTTCAGTGGGTCTATCTAAAGGACTCCCAAATTGCATAACTCTTGCCTCTAAGGGGAAAAGAAAATCCTTGAATCGTGAATAGGAGATGTGAAGGAGAAGTAAAGGCAAGAGTAATTAGCATTACAAGTTCTAGACAAGGAACTAGAAAAAAGTCAGAACAAGGTAATTTTCAAATGTTCATATGAGTCCATTGGAATTTCTTGACAAGGGCTTCCAAAAGCATCCTTCTATTGGGTTGAAAACCAATTTTTGCTCATTTTTCTTTTGTCTTCCAAGGCTGGACTCTAGAGTGATGGATGCAGTATTTTCTTTCAGGTATTTTGATAGCAGTTGGAGTGGTTAGAATCAGTGTCAGTTCCCTCTCAAAGGCTTCTAGATAGGGGGAGAAAACAAATTAATCCATCATTTTAGAACAACAGCTGGTTGTCTCCCTTAGCTACAGGTGGGCACTACATATTGGAGATCAAGATTTGAGGTCTTACATCTGAGCAGCACTTTCTGATTAGGAACAAAATCATCAATGAGAAATAATTGTCTCAATAACTTTTTATATAGACTTAAGCCTAATGTCTGGGAAGTGTAATCCCTTGAAATCTTAAAGAAGTATACTGATGACTTTACCCTTTGGTTATAGTTTCCTTTTGGGTGTTTAAGACCATACAGTTGGCCCAAATAAATCAAGTTATTTTTATACTTAAGGTTGTTTGAGGATCTGTTCTTCAGAGGTCACATGGGCTTTGGAGGAGCCCGTGGCTCCTTTCTTTTACCAGCTCCATCTATGTGAAGATAAGTCAAAGGTCCTGCTCAACCATGTCTGGCTTCACTTGGAATCATGAATGAGATGTTTCCTCTGACTTGACCCTTCTCTTTATAGACTGGACACTGGTTCAAGTCCATCTCGTGGGGTCTCCATGTCCTCCCTGAACAAGAGGGCAGGTGACTCACCTCAGTTACAGGACATTTTGAGAGATGTTCCATAGTCAACCTTGGAGGGGAAGGGGCAAAAACTGTCCTTTAAGTCTCTCTGATCACATTAGTATAGGCCTCAAACTATGATATTAAAAATCCAATAAGGCTAGTTCCATCAGTGTGGTACTCTCAATTATCATGTGCTGTGTAGATAAGGCTGGGGTAAAAAGCCAAATATTCTCAGATAAAACTTGATAATATATATATTTTGTTCCTTAAACTAGTTGACTAAACTATGACTATAGCATTTTAAGATTATGTGCACATTATTTTTATCTCGTCCTTTATATATCACAACAAACCTAAACACACCTTCATCACTTGCTTAGGCTTTCTCATTTTTTCTATTTTGGAAAATATCTCCATTCCCATATCCTTTCAGCATCTTTTACATTCTCATTTTCTTTTTTTTTAAATAATTAAGAGACATAATAGCATTAACAAATACATTTTCCAGCTGTTGTGAGACTTCTTTTCCTGGGGATGCTAAGCAATGCTTATTCCCTTTTAATGTTCTACTGTCAAGCCAATGTTTGATTAAAATTTTAGTGGGGAACCAATGAATTTATTGAGCTTACTTACCCAGATAACTGAGGAGTTGCTGAGGTGTTTGTATGACCTGAGGGTAAGCACACTGGAAAGCCTTTACCCAGCATGGATCATGCCTTCTCTTCCTAGCCTTCCCCAGATTGTATACTTTAGCCCTCCCCAAAGCCAGGAGGCTGCGTGTGATTAGGGTCAAATCACATACAGTTGTCTGGAAAGAGTAGCTGGATAATTCAGTGAGGGTTCAATGACCCTGCTTGGCCCTCCTTTAGTGAATGAGCACAACCGTCAACAAGTCCAATTTTGACCTTGTTTATGATCAGGCTCAGCTGAAGTCTTGATGATGGTAGTTATTTCATGCAGAAGGGATTGATGTATAGCTCATTTTATTAAACGCACCTGGAATTTAAAAGGATTTGGCACTAGGAGCCACAAATGAAGGAGATCATATATCATTTGTTTTTCGAGTCTGTTACTTCATTTAGTATAACAGTTTCTAGATTCATCCAGTTACCTGCAAATTTCATTATTTCATCTTTCTTTACTGCTGAATAGAACTCTATTGTGTAAATATGTCATATTTTTGTTAATCACTTGTCAGTTGATGCACTTAGGTTGCTTCTATCTCTTAGCTATTGTGAAAAGAGCAGCAACAAACATGGTTGTATAAGTGTCTCTACAATAGGCTAGGTCCTTTGGGTATATGCCAAGGAGTGGTATAACTGGGTCATATGGTAGGTTCATTTCAAGTTTTTAATGAGTTCTCCACATTGTTCTCCATAGAGGTTGCATGAGTTTGCAATCCCACCAGCAGCAAATGAGTATTACCCTTTCTCTACATCCTTGCCAGCATTTGGTATCATTTGTTCTCTTGATCCTAGCAGTCTGATTGGGGTAAGGTGATAACTTTGGGTGGTTTTAATTTGCATTTCCCTAATTAGTAACGATGTTGAACACTTTTTGAGATGTTTCTAGGCCATCTTTATTTCTTCCTCTGAGAACTCTGTTTAGATCTTTAGTCCATCTTTTATTTGGGTCATTTGGTTTCTTGCTTGTTTTTTCAGTTCTTTATACATTCTGGATTTTAAACCTCTCTCATATGTGCCACTGGTATAGATTTTTTCCTATTATGTGGGTTTTCTCTTCACTTTTTTGATTGTTTCTTTTGCTGTACAGAAGATTTTTAGTTTAATGAGGTCCACTTGTTGATTGCTGACCTTAATGCCTGAGCAACTTCTGTCCTATTTAGAAAATCCTTTCCGTCACCTGTATCTTGTAGGTTACTCTCAATATTTTCTTCTAATAGTTTCAGAGTTTCCAGTTTCACATTGAGGTCTTTGATCCAGTTGAAGGTGACTTTTGTGAAAGGTGAAAGATAAGGATCTAGTATCATTCTTCTGCAGGTGAAGATCCAGTTTTGCCAGCACCATTTGTTGAAGATGCTGTCTTTCCTCCATTGTGTGTTCTTGGCACCTTTGTCAAATATCAGGTGGCTGAACTTACATGTACTCAGGTTTGGATCTTCAATGATGTTCCATTGATCTCTGTGTCTATTTTTGTGCCAGTACCATGCTGCTTTTATGACTCTAGCTCTGTAGTATACTTTGAGATCTGGCATAGTAATCCCCCCAGCATTGCTCTTTGTGCTCAGGGTTGCTTTGGCTATCTTGGATCTTTTGTGCTTCCATATGAATTTAAGGATTTTTTTTTTCTAATTCTGTGAAGAATGTAATGGGATTTTTGTTTGGGACTGCATTGAATCTATATATTGCTTTTGGTAGGGTGATCATGTTCATAATATTAATTCTTCCAGTCCATGAGCATGGGAGGTCCTTCCATCTCCTGGTGTCTTCCTCAATCTCTTTCTATAACAATTTAAAATTTTCATTGTAGAGATCTTCGGTGTTTTTGGTAAGATTTATTCCAAGATATTTTTTTTTGCAGCAATTGTGAATGGGAGCATTTTCCTGTATTCTTTCTCCAATTTCTTGTTATTGGTATATAGAAAAACTACTGGGTTTTGTAGATTGATTTTATAACCTGCCACTATACTGAAAGTGTTGATCAGTTCTAGGAGTTTTCTGGTGGAACTTTTGGGATCTCTTAGGTATAGCATCATATCATCTGTAAAAAGTGATAGTTTGACCTTTTCTTTTCCAATTAGTACTCCTTTAATTTCCTTCTCCTGTCTTATTGCTTTAGTAAGAGTTTTAAGCACTGAGTTGAAAAGGAGTGGAGCTAGTGGACATCCTTGTCTGGTTCCTGATTTTAATGGGAATGCTTCCAGCTTTTCTCCATTTAGAATGATGTTGGCTGTGGGTTTGTTGTATATGGCTTTAATTATGTTGAGGTATGTTTCCTCCAGTTCAGTTCCCTCTAGGACTTTGAACATAAATGCATGTTGAATTTTGTCAAAGGCCTTCTCTGCATCTATTGAGATCATGATGTGGTTTTTGTCATTGAGTCTATTTATATGATTAATGATGTTTATTAACTTGCATATATTGAACCACTCTTGCATCTCTGGGATAAAGCCTACTTGATCATGGTGAATGATCATTTTGATGTGTGCCTTTACGTGGTTTGCAAGTATTTTGTTGAGAATTTTTGCATCTATGTTCAATAAGGATATATCTATAGTTTACGTTTTTTGATTGTGCCTTTACCCAGTTGGTTTAGGTATTAGAGTGATGTCGGCTTCGTAGAGTGAGTTTGGGAGTCCTCCCTCTGTTTCTATCATTTTGAATAATTTAAGTAGTATTGGTTGGAGGCTTTCTTTAAATGTCTGGTAGAATTCTGCTGTAAATCCATCTACACCTGGAGTTCTTTTAGTTGGTAGGCTTTGTAGTACTGTTTCAATTTCCTTATATGTTATGTGCCTGTTTAAACTGTTGACATCTTTTTGGTTTAACTTTGGTGGTTCCCATGATATCAGATATCCATCCATTTCTTTTAGATTTTCAGATTTAGTAGCATATTGGTTTTTAAAATATTCTCTTATAGTGGTCTGGATCTTTTGGGTGTCTCTTGTGATGTTTCCCCCTTCCTTTCTGATTTTGTTGATTTGGATTTGCTCTTTCTTTCTTTTGGTTAGCTGGACGGTCTGTCTATCTTGTTTAGCTTTTCAAAGAACCAGCTCTTAGATTCATTGATTCTTTGTTTTGTTTTATTTGTTTCTATTTCATTAATTTCTGCTCTGATTTTTGTTATTTCTTCTCTTCTGCTGGGTTTGGGTTTTATTTGATCTTGCCTTTCAGGGTCTTGAGTTGCAGTGTTAGGT
>NW_008338999.1:1814744-1859811 GCF_000622305.1 Nannospalax galili
TCATGTTGTATTGTCCTTTTCATTTAATTCCAGGAATACTTTTATTTCTTTCTTAATTTCTCTTTTGACCCGTTCATCATTCAGGAGTGTGTTGTTTAATCCCCATGTGTTCGTGTGATGATTTTGGCTTCTTCGGGTGTTGTATTTGAGCTTTATTGTATTGTGGTCTGATAGAATGCATGGAATTATTTCAATATTTTTGTATTTGTTGAGGTTTGTTTTGTGGCCCAGTATGTGGTTAAGTTATTGAAAAAGTTCCATGGGGTGCTGAGTAGAAAGTATATTCTTTGTTGCTTGGGTAGAATATTTGAAAGGTATCTGTTAAGTCCATTTGATGTATAGTATCATTTAATTCAGATGTCTCTCTGTTTATTATTTGTTGAGTTGACCTGTCTAATGGAGACAGTGGGGTATTAAAGTCCCCTACTACTACTGAGTTGGGGTTAATCTGTGTCTTAAAATCCTGTAGTGTTGTGTTTATGAATTTGGGTGCACTTGAGTTTGATGCATACATGTTAAGGATTGTAATATCTTCTTGGTTAACTGTTTCTTTGATCAGAATGAAGTGACTGTCCCTATCTCTTCTGTTTAGTTTTACTTTGAAGTCTATTTTGTCAGATATTAGAATTGCAACCTCTGCATGTTTCTTAGTGACATTTGCTTGGAATATTCTTTTCCATCCTTTTACCTTAAGGTAGTGTCTGTCCTTGAAGATGATATGGGTTTCTTGCACACAGCGGAGATGGATTTTGTTTCTTAATCCATTCACTTAGCCTGTATCTTTTGACTGGGGAGTTCAGTCTGTTAATATTTAAGGTTATTATTGAAAGATGTGTATTGTTTGCCATCATTTTGATTGCTGTTTGTGTTCTCTGTCTAAGTTTGTGTTTTTCCTAGATTATATCTTTATTTTCTTTTGTTGCCCCTGGGTTATAATTGTTTCTCTCTCTGTTCTCTGTATTTCTTCAAGTATTCTTTGAAGGGCTGGTTTTGTGGATGTGTATTCTTTAAGGCTGTCATGTCATGGAAGGTTTTTTATTTACTCCTCAACTATAATAGACATTTTTGCTGGATAAAGTATTCTGGGATGGCATCTATCATCATATAAAACTGGAAATACCTTGGTCCAGGCTCTTTTGTCTTTCATAGTTTGCATTGACAAGTCAGCGTAATTCTGATGGGCTTTCCTTTGCATGTGACTTGTTGTTTTTCTTTTGCTGTTTTCAGTATTCTCTCTTTGTTCTGTACATTTAATGTTTTTATTATGACATGTCTTGGGGAGTTTCTTTTCTGATCCTGTCTACTTGGTGTTCTTTGTGCTTCCTGTATTTGCATGGTGATGTCTCTCCTTAATTTCGGAAAATACTCTTCTACAATCCTGTTTAAGATCTGGTCAACACCATTAACCTGAAATTCTTCTTTATCCTCTATTTCTATGATCTGTAAATTTGTTCTTTTCATGGTGTCCCACATCTCTTGCATTTTCCATTCCTGTGTTTTTTTATAATTTTCCAAAATCTTTGCTTGAGTGATCTAGTTCTTCAACTTTATCCTTCGGTGTTGATATCCTGTTTTCCATTTCATTCATTCTAGCAGTGAGGCTTTCCCCTGTTGTTTCAAGTTGGCTTATTGAGTTTTGCACTTCCTTCTTCATTTATGCCTGAGATTTCTTCAATGTTTCTCTTTTATGAATTCATTCAGCAGTTTATCCCTATCTTCTTTTAACTCTTTGATTTGTTTGTTAGTGTGTTCTTTAAATTCATTGAATTCCTTAGTTGTGTTTATGATTATTCTTTTAAATCAGTGTCCTGGGTTATCTCTAGGGGGTTCTCCTTGAACTCTTTTACAAGATTGGTGGAGTTTGGTGGGGACATAGTGTTTTGGCTTTCCATTTTATTATTCTTTTGTTGTGATTTTGGCATGTGAATTTCCTTTGTAGTTTCTGATTCTTATGAGACTCAAGCCTTCCTTTGTTGAGTTTAGATCTACTTCTTTTTATAAACTTTATGTGCCTTTGTGGTTTACTTGTTGGGATGAAAAGCTGGTTGGTCTAGGCTTCAGGTTCTTTCTTTGATTTTATATTGGAGATTCAGGTGCTCTCTGGCAGTCCCTTTGAGAGGGGCCTCAGGAAATTCTAGGTAGGTGGATGGGTATGGTACAATTAGGGGAAGCTCACCACCACCACTTGGAGGCAGGATAGGGTATCCTCAGGCACTCCCCAGCATTCTCAGCCCCTATGCCAGAGGGAGGCCAGAGGGAGCCAGAACTAGGCACTCTCTTGTGGTCTGCTGAGATCAAAGCCGCTATACCAGTAGAGGTTGAAACCCTCCCTCTCAGCCTGTCTTCTAGGATCTCAGCCTTAGCCTACAAAGCCAGATCTGCCCTGCGGCCTTGGGAAGGGCCTCACAAAACCCCAGGTAGGGGGATGGTATTGCACAATTAGGGGAAGCTCACCACTACATGGAGGCAGGATCAGGGGCTTTCAGGCAGTTTCCTGTGTTCTCAGGCCCTCTACCAGAGGGAGGCCAAAGGGAGGCCAGAACTCAGCACTCTCTGGCAGTCTGCTGCGATCAGAGCCACTACACCAATGGAGGTCTGAACTGGTAATCCATCTTTTAAGACATACCTTAAAATTATTCATCTCAGGCACCAAAATTCCTTCTTTAATAGTGCCTTCCCTTACCATCACCATTTTGAGGCACAACTAACAAATCTACTTCCTTATAAAAAGTAGTTATTGGGAGGGGGAAGGTCACAGTTTACTTTCTCTGATCAAGGATAGCCATCTCTGAGTATGTGGTGGTTAATCTCAGTTATTAACTTGATGAAATCTAAAATCATCTCAGAAATGGGCCTGTGGGCAGTCTTGTGGGGAATTATATTGATTGGGTTAATTGATGTTGGACATTTACTTCATCACTCTGTGTGGCCCTGTTCCCTGAGCTGGGATTCTGGACTGCAGAGAAGGAGAAAATGAACTGAGTGCCTTTTCCTTCCTAGCCATGCTGTTGCAAGCTTCTGCTGCCTTGATTTCCCCACCATGATGGACTATATGTTGGTCTGTAAGCCAAAATAAGCCCATTTCTTAAATTCCTTTTTTCAGGATATTTTGTCACAGCAATAGAAAAAGTAACTGAAACAGAACACTAACTTGTTCTAGAATGAACTAGCACATATTTGCCTGGAGAGATCTTGATTGTATGGATGAGCTTAATATTCTAAAATATTCTACGTGAGTGTTGAGTGTTTTAAATTGTAGAGACAGGCATTCCTGAAATAGCATAGAGACATTGACTCACGAGTCTCTAGTATGTCATTCAACAACACATTTATAGACATAGGGTTTGAATAATATCTGTATCATTCTAATGCCATTTTTCTTCATTCTGATTTGTGATTCACAGGCTATTCAGATTTGTATCATATGGTTCACAGGAAATAGTGCTTATATTTAACAATATATATGAACAAAGAAAATACCGAACTACTGGGGCTGGAGAGATGGCTGAGTAGTTGAAAGTAAGGGTTGTTCCCAGAACCCACATAGTAGTGCACAGCTCCCTGTAACTCCAGTTCCTGAAATCCAATACCCTTTTCCAGCCTCAACAGGTATGACGCACATACGCATCTGTGGACACTCACAGTACACATAAAATAAAAGCAAATAAAATGTAAAATATCACACTATTAACAACACGTTTTCAAAACTATCTATGGACAGTGTAAAAATATTGAAAACATAAAATTCAAGGCTTGAATCTGAAAGACAACAGGGAATTTATATAATATAGATAACAAGTCATAGGAACACTCCCTCAACACAATACACATGTATTTCCTTCAAAAACCGTCCTTGGGTGACACTCTATTATATGTCATTAAAGTCATATTTTACTGAATAGCCTTTGAGTGGATTTTTTTGGAAATTGTATAGGCAGGGCTATTGGATGAGAATAAAGGACATGGCTGTGGCAATCAAAACGTTTCAAGCTTGTTTCAAATTATATGAAAAAGGACCTGTACCATTGCAGCGCTCTCGGAAAGTCTAAGTCAGTCCTGTAATTAGACGGTAAAGCAGTTGCAAAGGCCATCAGCCATTGCACAAGTCAAGACATGGCACTCAGGTTTGCTTCAGGACACAAGGCTGTTGTCCTCGTTTTATATTCTGACGTAATCCCATGATGTAAGAATTTCTTAGAACTTTGCCAATTCGGTAGTGATAATTTGCTCATACATCTTAATTCTAATTTTCTAATCTTATAAGACACACTTACATTTGATTTTATCTCACAACAGCATAAACAGTGTGGGTCTCTCTTCATCAGGAGAAACATGGCAGACTGGGTACTGTTAAAAAATGAAGCGTGTTAGGACAGTAAAATGGCTCAGTGGGTGTAAGTGCTTGCCACACAAGCCTAATGACCTGAATTCAGTCCCAGAACCCAAGATGGAAGGAGAACACTGACTCCAGAAAGTTACCCTCCTCTGACTTTTACGTATATGCTATTGCATACCTGCATGCATGCATACACACACATATGCACGTGCACACACACACACATACACACACATGCACACACATACACACTGCCATAGGATATCAATAGTAGCAGCACTACTACTAATAATATAAGAGGTGAGGCCTGTTATCTAAAGCCAGGTTCTACCTGATGATAAACAAGACAGTCCTGTGGTCTGTGTTCCTGATAATAACCCTAGACCTCTTTTCTATTCTGAAAGCTCTCTTCTGGTGTCAGGTGATACCAATTGCTGCCAGGCAGGGCTTCCCAGAGCCAGCAGAGGCTACTAGGCACAGCATGACAACCTTCAGCCCCAAGTCTCAGTGGGTGTATCTTGCCTGATTCTCCCTAAACCTCAGGATTCCTGATTTTACTTATTTGGAAAAAAACAACAATAACAGCAACAAAACCCAAACCCACAGACAACAGTAGATAAAAAATCAAGCCCCAATCAGCACCCCTTCTTATTTGTGTGTAGTTAGTCTCATTTAGCTTGATTTACCCAATTTATTAATATCAATTAATTGGATAATGAGTCACCAGCAGTCTTTAGAGTTTTGCAGAACCATTATCCTCATTTCCTAATTTACTGCAAGGGAAATGATGTATGCAAACATGCTCTCAAATACTAGAGAGGATATCCATTTCCAACACATGGAAATCATTATATTTGTATTTCAATCTCCATCTCAAAATATGCAAAAGCGTGAGGTGAAAGCCATTTAGAGAGCCCGTCCTTTAACCTGCTGTCTACTTGTCTATCGACAGCTCTTCTTCATAATTCTACTTGTGGTTTGATGTATGCTTCCTATGCATGTCCTGGAGACTCTGGCTTCTTTGCTGAATGAACGGAATGAATTCTGGAAGGTTCTAAACAGAAGCTGTGTCCTCTGATAACAAAGCAAAGGGACGCCCATGTCCCTCTCCTAGAGAGACTTCTGTGTTACCAAAATTCAGTTGTTTCAAAGTCAGTACTTTTAGGAGGAAATATTCCATCAGAGCCTGAACACTAGAAAGTGACAGTCTTAGCAGAAAACAAATTGTCCTTTTCATTGAATCTTCCAGGATCGCCAAATCCTGGGGTACAGATGACTATCTTTTTTATTATTTTCCAGCAAATTTTTCATTAATTGCACAAGTAATTCTTTGAGCAATGGTCATGTAGTTGGTATCAGGGAAGTGGTCTCTTTGCACCAAGTTAAAATGGATCACAGGAAATAAACATTAAATAAACTTTGAAACCAATGACTACTGAATTCTAATGCACTGGGATAGAAGCCATGAAGAGGACAGAAGCACTCTAAAAGGCTAAAGATTGCAGATTTTGTAGAAATATTAGCCATGTTTCTTTATTAAAATTTTGATGTAATTCAGCTTGATCAGTGGAGATCAAGGCTTCTGTAAGAAAGGCAGAACACCATCCCACTGTATGCAAGTACCATCTGCGGTGGTTGGAATGAGAATGACCCCCATAGGCTGTTCCAAGTGTTTGAACATTTTGCCCCCACATTTGGTGCTGTTTTGGAAGATCTTAGAAGGTGTGGCCATGCTACAGGAAGCATGTCACTGGGGGGTGGGCTTAGAGAATTCTTAAGGCTTGCTGGATCTCCAGTTATACTCTGCTTCCTGTGCCTGCTTGAAGATGTGAGAGCTTAGCTTCTGTTCCTACTCCAGCCACCTCTACTGCCATGCCTCCCTGCCACGATGGACTCTTGCCCTTTTGGTACCAAGCGCTAAATAAACTCTTCTTCTTATAAGTTCCCTTGGTCATGATGTTTCCATCACAACAGCAGAAAAATAACTAATACATCATCTGTTCTTTAGATATTCATCACTGATCATCGCTTAGGTTGCTTCCACTGGCTTTTGTGAGTAGTGCTACCCCAAACATGAAGTGCAGGGATCTTTCTGACAATATTGATCCCATTTCCTTTAGATAAGGGTTCAGTAGTGGGATTTCTAGGTCATGCAGTAGTTCTATTTTTAGTTTTTTGAGGCATCTACATACTGTTTTCCATAATGGACATACTAGTTGTTGTTTCCAACAACAGTGTGGGCTTTCTTTTATCCACATCCTCAACAGCACTTGTGATGTCTCACTGATAATAACCATCACTGTTGGGAGCCATACCTTGCTGTGCTCTGACTTGGCATTTCCAGCCTGATTAGTGACGTTGAACATTTTTCACACATCTGTTGTCCAATTGTATGCTTTCTTTTTGAGAAATGTCTACTTAGACTGGATGATTTGAGTTCCTTACATATTTGGGATCTTAACCCGTTGTCAGATGTATAGTTTCAGATATTTTTCTTCCATTCTGAATGTTTCCTTAACTTTGTAAGAACTTTTGGGATGAGATGTTCTTTGAATGAATTAATTTGTGATGGAACTGAGTATAAAAAAAGAAAGTAAAATGCACTAAATTTATGAACTGTCACATGCAGCAGATTTTTCAATGTTTTCAATTGTTCTATTCCTGGAATAAGGTTTTGTGGACTTTAAATATTAATTCACATAATAATGAGACTTATTAAGGTAATCTCCACAAGTAAAAAATCTTGGGGCTGGAGAGATGGCTCAGCGGTTAAGAGAACTGACTGCTCTTGCAGACGACCCGGGTTCTATTCCCAGCACCCGCATGGTGGCTATGAACCATCCTTAACTCCAGTTCCAGGGGAATCTGAAGCCCTCTTCTGACCTCTGCTGCATTGCATGACATGGGTGTACTCAGATACATGCAGGCAATATACTCATACACATAAAATAAAAATAATAAGTAAAATATTTTTTTAAAACTCTTGTACGGATCTAGAGCCTGACAAAATAAGAAGCAACTTAAGTGCTTAGATCCAGTTATGAGATAATGGTGTAGCTGTTGGACATTTGGAATAGTTGAACTTGTATATTTTGGTCCAGTAAAGTAAGAAGCATTTTGGCCAGAATAGAAAAAGCAAGAGGCACTTAATAGGAATCTAAGTGCATGTCTGCCTGAAATGGCTTTTGAAAGTATTTCAAAGTCAAATATAGATAGTTGTGCATAACCTATCATTATTTTCAGCTTTGGTAGAGGTAAATCAGATGAACTGGTGGACTAAGTCTATTTAGATTTCTTCAAGAGACATCCAACCATTATAATTTGAGGTTATTGCCATATTATTAAATTATTTCTGAAAAGGGATCTTGGTTAGTAAACTACTGTGCATTCTATTATTAATGTTGTATTTCTGCTACTAAATATATTTCTAAAACCGTAATTTTTTAACTTCACAAATGAAGGCAAATAAAATAAAATTACCCATAATCTCATTAGCTTAAAAAAACCTGGCTAATATTAGCTTATTAAAATATAGACTATTGTAGACTTCTTTTTAAATGTTTTCTTTGTACTCTTTAAAAAATTTACATTTACTTATTCTGTCTGTATGAGCATATATGTGTATACATGCAAATACCATGGCATGCATGTGGAGGTCAGAGGACGTTTCAGTGGGTCGGTTCTTTCCTTACACCATGTGTGGTCAAGGAATTGAACTCAGGTCATCAGACTTGCAGCAAGCACCCTTACCCATTAGGCCATATCACTCGTCCCCAGTTGGTGGCACTATTCTCAGAGGCTTAGGAGGTGCCACCTTGCTGGAGGAACACATCACTGAAGGTGGGTTTTGAGAGTAGATGGCCAAGTCTCACTTCCCATTTCACTCTCTTGTTAACGTGCCTTATTGAAGATGTGAACTGTCAGTTTTCTGTTCTTATTGCCTCCTGCTATGTGTCCCCCCACCATGATGGACTCTAATCTCTCTGGAACCATAAACCAAATAAACTCTTCCTTCTAAAGTGGTGCTGGTCATGGTGTTTTATTGCAGCATCAGAAAAATACCCAATACATAGCCAAATAAACTTTTTTTATAATTTCATATTTTACTTAACGGTTATTACATATATTATAGTTTTCATGAGTATTATTTTATCTTTTATGATTCCTATAAAACTACAACCTATACCTACTAAAATATGTACACAGTGTAAAGTAGTTTTAAATTGGAGTTCTGTGTTACGCAGAGTCTAAGTTCAAAGGCTAGCATACATATGATTCAGCTATATCACTCCTTAGTATATAACCCCAAGGAATCAAAGTCATCATACAGTAGGGACACCAGAATATCCATGTTTATTGCAGTGTTTAATCATAACAGTAAAGTCATGGTATCAGCATAGGTGACCACCTATGCATGAAAGTATAAAGAAAATGTCCCACCTTTCCATCATTAAATACCTTTAATGTATTAGTCTGTCATTTAAAGCTGTAATGTTCATGTCATAGATACTTCAGTGTCTAACAACTCTATAAACACCTAGTTTTCTTTTCATATAAATTCTTGAATTGACAATAATTGGCTTCCATAAAGACATTAATTGTTCACAACTCTATTTCAATACCAGTGTGTGTGTTTTGATGCCAGTATCATGCTGTTTTTGTTACTATAGTTCTGTAGTATATTTGAGATCAGGGAGGCAATGCCTCCATCAATTCTTTCTTAGCTAGGATTTTTTTTTGCTACCTAGAGTTTTATTGTGTTTCCAAATGAAATTTGAGATTCGTTGTCTTCAATTTCTGTGAAGAACTGTGTTGGGATTTTAGAGGGTATAGCACTGAGTTTGTAGATAGCTTTTGGTAGGATGGCTGTTTTCACAATATTAATCCTACACTTCATTGGGCATGAGAGATCCTTCCATCTGGTATCTTCTTCAACTTTTTTTTTCAATGTCTTAGAATTTTTGTTATACAGGTGTAAAGCCGAATTCTCCCTGGGAGGCCTGCATGCACGCTCTCTAGCCCTCTGTGAGGGGCGCTGCATCCTTCTTGGCTCCCAGGCCCCACACTGTATTTACAACCAACCAATAAAACTGACACAATGTCCCTCTAAGGTACAGTTTGGGGAATAAAGATATTTATTTGGGATTCCCAACAAAGCTTGTGCCATCTGGGAGGGGGTCACTTACAAAGGCATGGATGCCGGAGGGCTCTTTCCCTTATATCTCAAATGAGATTTTTCGATCCACCACCACCAGTGCCCTGCTGCCTCCTGGCTTTCTCCATGTCTGTCCTTAGACCCACCTTCTCATGCAGTTGATCGAGGGAGGGGTGACTGTCTCTCCCTCTGTCTATGGAGTCTCTTAGGGTTCAGACATTCAGCTGTTACTGGTTAGATCTATTCCAAGATATTTTATGAGGCTATCATGACTGGAACTGTTTCCCTGGTTTCTGTCTCTTTATGTTTGTCATTCCTGTGTAGGAAGGCTACTGATTTTTGTTTATTAATATCTTACTATTTTGCTGAATGTGTTTATCAGCACTAGGAGTTTTCTGATGTAGTCTTCAGGGCTTTTTGTATATCATAACCTGTCATCTGAAGATAAGGGTGCTTTGATGACTTCCTTTCCAGTTTGTATCCCCTTTATCACTTTCATTTGTCTTTTTGCTCTAGCTAAAACTTAAATCACAATACTGAACAAAAGTAGACAGTGGACACCCTTGTCTCATTTCTGATTTTGTGGAAATACTTTGCATTATTTGTGTTTTCATTAAGTTCATTGATTATGTTTATGATTGCTCTTTTAAATTATGGCTCCTGGGGTTCCTCAGGGTGGTTCTCATTGTAGTGTACTTCTGTAGGACTAGTGGGTTTTGTTGGGGACATAGTCTCTTGGTTTTTCATATTATTTGTGTTTTTGCATTTGGGCATGTGGATGTTTTTAGTTGAATTTTTGTGCTGTTTATGTTTTTATGTAGCTTGATTGCTTTTTGTTGAGGTAGTTGGTGTGTGCTTCAGGTTCTTGCAGGGTAGTGGGCTTGTCTTGATATCTGGTCTCTTGGTTTTTCATATTATTTGTGTTTTTGCACTGCCGTTTGGGCCTATGGATGTTCTTTGTTGGTTATGTGTCCAATAGGAACTTCTACTCTGTTTTCGTTTAATTTTATTTTGGTTCTGTTTATATTGTTTATGTAGCATGGTTGCTTTTTGTTCAGGTATGGAAAGTAAGTTGGTACATGTTTCAGGTTCTTTCTGGGTTGTAGCCTGGTCTAGGTGGATGGTGGGACAGGGTAGTAGGTAGGTGAGTCAGGTTAGTAGGATGGCTGGTCTGTGTCAGACAGATCAGGAGACAGTGGAGTCTATGCTAGGCAATTTAGTTAGTCTGGGTTAGGAAGCTAGTCCAGAGATCTGAGGCAGAGGAATTGGAACTGCCTGAATCTAAGCCTGGCAGGGCACAGGGTGGGGGTGGGCAAGAGGACTTGAATAGAGAAGCAGTGGTCAGAATCATGGTTGGTCAGGTCTGTTTGGCTTGATGTGAGCTAGGGAAGATGGCAGTGGGGGGACTGCCTGAGTAGGGACTTAGCAATCTGTGGTAGGGTGTTTAGCTCTTCTGGGTTAGAAAGCTTGTCCAGGGATCTGAAGCAGAGGAATCGGAGCCTGCCTGGGTCCAAGGCTGGCAGGGGACCGAGTCCAAACTTACCTCTTAAGAGTGCTTTCATTGTATCCCATAGATTTTGGTGATGTTGTGTTTTAATTTTCATTCTATTTAAGGAATTTTAAATTTTCCTTCTTGATTTTTTCCCTTAATTCAATTTTCATTCAGTAGTATGATGTTTACTTTCCACAACTTTGTGTATTTTTCCCATTTCTATTGTTGATGCACAGTTTTATTCTTTTGTGGTTAGATAGGATACAGGGTGTTATTTCAATTTCTTAAATTTGTTGAGATTTGCTTTGTGTCTTAATGTGTAGTCAGTTTTTTAGAAACTTTTGTGGGTTTCTGAGAAGAAATATCTGTTAGGTGCATTTGGTTTATGATGTCATTTAACTCCAGGGTTTCTCTGTTTAGTTTTTGTTTGATGATATGTCTATTAGTGAGAGTGGGGTATTGACGTCATCCATTAACACTGTGTTCGAGTCAATCTGTAACTTTAGATCTAAGGGCATTTATGAAATTAGATGCCCCTGTGTTTGTTGAATACATGCTTAGGTTTCTAATGGCTTCTTGGTAGATTTTTCCTTTAATGAATATTAAATCTCCTTTCTTATTTCTTCTGACTAGTTTTAGTTTGAAGTCAATTTTGTCAGATATTAGACTAGCTATGTCTGCCCTTTTCTTAGTTTCATTTGCTTGAAGTAACTTCCGCCATCCTTCTACCCTAAGGTTGTGCTCATCGTTGGCTGTGAGGTTTGGTTCATGCAGACAGCAAAAAAGATGGATTCTGTTTTTTAATCCAGTCATTTCATCTGTTTCTTTTTATTGGAGAACTGAGATTGTTACTATTGATAATTATTAATGATATTTAATTATACCTGTCATTTTGTTGAGGTGGTGGTGTTTTCTTTCACCAGTTTTGTTTAACTGTTCTGAAATTATTTATTTATTACTTGTGCTGTCTTGGGTGGATTTATTCTCTCAGGAAGAAACTATTTCTTTTAGTATCCTCTGTAGACCTGGCTTAGTGAACATAAATTACTTCAGTGTGTTTTCATCATGGAAATCTTTTCTCCTTTGATTACAAGTGATATTTTTGCTGGAAATCATAGTCTGGATTGATATCTGAGGCTTTTAAGAATTTGTAGAACATCAGTCCATGCCCTCCTTGCTTTCAGAATCTGCATTGAAAGGTCGAGTTTTATTCCAATAAATCTGCCTTTATGTGATTTGTCTTTCTCTCTTACAGTTTTCATTATCCTTTCTTTGTTCTTTAAGTCCACACATTTATAGCAATCTGATTTTCAAAAAGGGGTCAAAAATACATACAGGAGAAACTACAGCATGTTCAACAAATGTTGCTTGTCTAACAAGATAACTACATATAGAAAAATTAAAATAGATCCCTATATCTCACCATGCACAAAACTCAAGTTAAAATGGATTAAAGACATCAACATAAGACCTGAATCTGATAGAAGAGAAAATAGGGAATACACCGAAACTTAGAGGAGTAGGAAGTAGGAAAGGATATTTGAACAAGACTCCTATAGCACAGGCATTAAGTCCAACAACTGACCAATGGGACCTCAGGAAACCAAGAAACTTCTGTACAGCAAAGGACACCATTATTTTTGACATTCTGATGCTTTCTATCTTCTACAAGTGATTTTCAGATGTGAAAGTAACGGCAGACTTGATTTGGGAATGGCCTGATGGCTTTGCCTGACAAGAGCAGCAAGAAGTCACTGCACTGTGTGAGCTGCAGTGTGGTATGAAGAGTATTTCATTTACGAGCATCACTCTGGAAACTCAGAGGAAAAGGGGCAGAAAAACACAGAGCAGGTTCAGGGACCAGTGAGAGGTTCCTAGGCCTGATAACAGTGTCAGGTATGGAGTCCATCTTCTGAAATGGGCTATAAACCAACCGGAAAGTGATTGGTTACTAACAAAACATTTGTGCCACTATTGAACCAGTGGGCATATCTTGCCATCAGTTGTTGCAACTAGCAGGATTCACAGTGGGGCAAGGGTGATGATGACTTTTTTCTTCTGGTGTATGAATAGCACCTTCCATCACAATGAAAACTAGCCAGTATTAAACCTTCTTCTAATAACGCATAGATATAATACATTTTTTTTTCAATGCTCACTGGAGTGTGCCTCAATCAGTAGATGGTGATTAACACAGAGAGCCACAAGTAGTCCACATACAAAAATAAGAGAATGCCAAGTGCTCATCCCTGTATAAGACACCTATATCAGACTTCTGCCTCCAAATGCTCAGGGATCATTGCAGAAGATGGGGTGGAAAGATTTGAAGAGCCAGAGATGGTGGATGACAATAAGGAAACAGAATTTTCCAGACATCTTGTCACTCATATGAACTCACAGCAATGGTGACAGCATGTACAAGTACCATGTAAGCTTAAGCCAGAGAAAATCCCAGCATAGACATGAGAAAATGAGTAAACCGCTTCATTCTTTGCTGAGCAACTATTGGCGACCAATAACTACTGGGAGAGGGGAGTCAGTTTTCCTTGAGGATACGATCCTGGGTATGCTAACCATGCTCCAGTGGATGGATCCATACTGGGTCATTTGGGGACACAGATTTGACTCTATAGGACTTTAAAAAAGAAACACGCACACACAGTGTATGAACTTGAGAGGTTGCGGGGGATAATAAGGGGAATGCAGAGGGTGAAGGAGATTTAAATAGGATCAAAATATATTGTATGAAATTCACAAAATATCATTAAAAAGGTTATTGTTCCATAAGAATTAATAAGAATATTATTGTAACACAGTTCCTGAGCCCTTATTTTGTGTCCAGTTCTGGTTTCATCCCTTCATAGTTGTTATTCAACATTCCCCTCACAATGTTCTATTGAGGTAGTTAAAACTGTAAGAGATTAGGTACTTACTTAGCATCATGGAGCCAATAACTATTATAACAGGTTTATAAACCCTAGGTCTACATGGCTTCAAAGGACACTATGCTAACCACGGCTATGGAAAGCACTGTATACTTAAATAAAATCTAGATACCTTTATTTCTTGATTCATAATTTTATGTTGCCTGTGTGCTGCTATCAAATATTAAACATTTTAATCATATATGCTTCTAGGGTGACCTGCTTGTTTAATGGTTTCCCAGGACTTCCCCAATATCACGGGGAACTCAATAGTCATGTTATATTTAATATTGCCAGATTGATAGACTCTAGAATCAATTATGAAGTGACCCTCTGGGCATGCCTATGAAGGATTATCTAGATTAGGCTAATGGAGGTAGGAAGACCCACCTTAATATGGGCGTCACCATCCCAAGGATCAGGTCTTGGACTGAATGAGGAGGAGGGCTCAGCTCTAGCGTCATTACTCTCTAATTCTGAGACCAGCTGCCTCGTGCTCCAGCTCTTAGGACTTCTCCACAATGATGGGCTTGTATCATTGAAATGTGAGTTAAAATACTCCCTTCTTTAAGTAATGCCCTCTGTCAGGGTATTTTATCACCCCAACAGGAGCCTGAGTAGCACACTGCATCTCATCCTGCTATTGTAATAGCTCCTCTAATTATTAAATTGTACCATTTTAACCAGTAGCTCTATTAAAATTTAATGTATATTCAAGTATCAATTTAAATGTGTTTAGACACATAATAATAGCTGAATATAAATGTACAGTGTTTTGGGTTTCCATTATACATAATGAGAACACGGAGCTCAGGGGATATCCTTCCTTTTCTCTCATGTCCAGACTAAGTCCGCTATATGTTTTATATAATTTCTTTTCTTTACTATCTCAAATTCAATCTTATATACTTTCTCTAGGCATTAACTATTAAAATGGAAAACCTGTACACTGCATTTTTCATATTAAGGTTAAGTAAATGATACTTTTATTAAATAAAGTGATTAAATACCTAGAGAAATGTCATTGTTGGTAAGCCTGACCATATGTATTAGTGCTGTGATAATGTACCTGACAAGGAGCAAACTGAAGGAAGGAAGGGCTTATTCTGGTTCACAGCTCCATCATTGTGGGGACATCATGACAACAGGAGCTTGAGACAGCTGGTCACATTGTGTCTGCAGTCAGGAAGCAGAGAGATGAAAGTTCATGCTCAGTCTACTTCCTCCTTTTTCTTCAGTCCAGAACCATGGAATGGTACTTTGGGTACCTGTAGCGGATTTTCCCACCTCAATTAACCTAGTTTAGATAATGCCTCAGATGCCCAGAAGCTTGATTCTTAGATGATTCTAGATCTCATCAAATTGACCCTAGTAACCAGCATAGCACTCATAGTAGTTTGCTCCTTTCTGGGGACTTCTTAAACTATCATTGTTAAGAGAAAGGTCATTTTCTGTTAGTTCCTTTCTCATTCCATGCTAGATTTATATTTGCTTTATACTGAGAAAATTGGTTTTGTTCAAATACGTTTTTATTTTAGATTTTCTAAACGTCGCCTTTTTTGATTAAAGAAGCATGCACCTTCTTAGGTTATTGCATACTTTTAAACAAAGTGTCTGTCAGCTGCGTGAAGGCACTGTTTTCTTCTGAGGACTTCAGAGCCAGAGACCACTGGCCTGTTCTGACTGGACTTCCTGCATTCTAGCTGAGATGTACCGCACTCCTTCTGCTCCTGTTTTTCACAGTTCTCTGAGTTTGTTCCCACAACTGACTTGCTTTTTACTTTGAATTTTATGCTCATGGCTTCATCTTTCTTTGCCTTTTGACATAATCCATCTTCAGGTAACGTTTGCAGAGTATGTGTGTAGCGATAGGCATTTCCTCATTTTTGACTGGCTTAGAAGCTTTATTTTCACACTGCTCTCCCACACTTATAACTGGCAGCTGGAATGATAATGAACTCTAAAGTCAAGAATACTTCATCTCCAAACTATGGAGACATTAACTTCATTATGGCTGATATGATGCCTAAGGACAATACCATCATTTCTTTTCACACATCTTTGTTTCTGATGCCTTCCCATCCCTCATTCTAATATTTTTATCTACGGCAAGTTTCTTGCTTGTTTTTTTTAAATTTCTTTTATTTCATGCATGTATATAATGTACTTGAATCAAATAATCTCCTCTCTCTACTATGTCGTCCCCTTCCCACCAGTGCCGCATAACTTCAGTTGTCAGCTTGACACACCTGGGAAGAGAAAACCTCAACGGGGTGATTTCCTCTATAGAAGCAGCCTGTGGCAATGTCTGTGAGGCATTTTTTTCATTGTTGAATGATGTGGAAAGGCACAGCCCCCTGTGGGTGATGCCACCCCTGGGGAGGTGATCGTAGGTTATATTAGAAAGTAGGCTGAGCACAGGCCAGAGGAGCAAGCCAGTAAGCAGCACTTAACTGCTTCCATTCTTGCCTCCAGGTTACTACCCTGAGTTCCTGCCTTGGCTTCCCTGTAGAATGAACTGTGATTATGATTGGGACTTGTAAGTCAAATGAAACCTTTCTTCTCCCAGGTGGTTCTGGCCAAAATGTTTTATCACGTCCGTAAAAAGGATCTAGGATGCCACTCCTGCTCATCTCTTGCTTCTTCCTGACTAGTCTTCCTCCTCCTTTCATGGTTTGTGGATGTGACTGGGAGGGGGAGAGCAATGAGGGTGATGAGAGTTGCTTGCATGAGGATGGGTGAGGACTTCATCAGGGCATGGGAAATTTACCAGTGGCTAAATCCCAGCAACCATTAACTGTCCATAGCTTCTCAGGGAAGGGTGGACCTTGTTTTTTCCTTAACTATCTTTGTATTGAGTTCTTTGAAATTTCATTTTATGTGTAGAGCTTGAAGAGGCTTATGTTAACATACACACTCTTGCACAAACACATTGTTTTGACAACTAGCACAATCTGTTTAGATTTCTCTTACTGAGGTCAGATCCAGTTCCAGAAGACCAGTTCTGTGATTGGTTTAAATACAACTTTAGTTCACATGCATGTCTTTATCATCATTCTTTCATCTCTCTACCCAGGTAGCTTTACTGTACGCTCACATGTCAGCATGTACTTAATGATTATTTCACTACAACCGGCAAGCTGCTGTTTTCCTTCTCTATATGCATTATACTTTTCCAAATCATTTGGAAGGATACTAATCATTCAACTTCTTATGATATTTTTGATGAGTGATATAAACTAGGTACAAGGAGATGTCTTTCAAACAGAGAGGTGGGAACTAGTTTTGTTTCTTCCTGCATGAGTATGTTTTAATAAGATTTCTCCTACATCCCTCCCCAGCTTCTTACATTTTTTTTTTTTTTTGAGTAATGACATGGATATAAAGGCTCGGCTAGATGTAGCAATTTTAAGAGAATACTTTGCGAGATTGGAATGGCCTGAAGCAATGCCTTTATTTCCTTGTCAAATCTCATAAACTGAAAAGGTATTAAAGAAATAGTGTTGGGGAATTTGAGAGAAGAGAGTCTTCTGTTTTGATTTTCTTTCTTCCATTTCCCCCCACATATCCTAGTGGGCATGGGATGGCCACAGGGATTGGTCTTTGAACAATCAGGCAGAAGACTGTCACATTCCAAAGGCATGATCAAGGTAGACTCTCAGAAAGCACTGAGCTATCTAAGAGCAAAGAGAATTGGCCATTCTGCCTTGTTGAATGGCATTTGGGGTACTGGTACTGCCTAGCACTTAGCTGAAGACATTCCTCATGGAAAATGGGGGAAGAATAAATGTCTGCATGCTCTCATGTGAGAAGACTCTAAATATACTGAATAACAATGATATTAATAGTAATGAGCAGTTATTATAATAATTACGGCAATAATACCTATCTCAAAGACTTCTTCTCTGTGTCAATAATAATGCTTCTTACTTTGCATATATAATCTTATGACATTTTTACAATAACATTATAGAGTTAGTGGCTATTGTGATCTCTGTTTTATAGAGAGAAAGCTGAGATGTTTGTTCAAGGCCACACTGATAAGTTATATGACTGTCATGTCATTCAAACTGAAGTTGTAAGACCATATAACCTGTGTTCCTAAACCCATACACTGCCAGATCCAAACTGTCAATACTAATGGAAGATAAGGAAAAACATCAAAGAAAGAACGAACTTTTCTCAGCGATATTATGTTATAAAATCTAACAATGGCTACTCCCTTTCCAACCTCAGGTTGCTTGACAGGTATAAGATGGTTTGAGATATTTTTTCTTCTTTCTTTTGGAGGTCTGTTAACTTCAAATAATGTCAAATGCACACTTATATCCTATGTTCAATTTAATTTCTATCTAACAAAATAAGAATTGACTTAAGGTGCAGTTAAACAACGAGCTACAGTAGTTTACACGTTTCCTTTCATAGGCACTTAATCTAGTTAATTTTCATTTTGTTCAAGGATTTTTTTAAAAATTAAAATTTGCAAAGACGATGTTTAGACACCCTTGAATACCCCGAAGGAAAAAAAAAATGCAAAACAGGGACAGCAATAAAGGGTATCGTTGAGGAGTGTGTAGCGCTATTTTGCTGTGTTTGAAAGAATGCCAGATTTAGATGCAGGTAACAGAGAGTCCATGTACAGTTGCACCATATCCCAGCAGAAGCTTTGGCAAAATCACTTCACTGCTTTGAGACTTCTCCTCAGCTTAAAATAAAATGTAAACATTCAGACCACTAGCATAGTTACATTTCAAATTTAAAACCATTATTTATTCTAAACATATTTCTCAATTACTTATTAAACATCATTGCTCGCATGCCTAAATGTATCAGTGGGCAAGAACCATGAACAGCCTGTCCTGTTGGATTTTCTTTAAAACATTTGACGATGTTGTATATACACTTAGAAACAATGAAATAGGTGAAGGGGACAAAGAGGGACAGAATCCTTGTTTTTGGACATACAGTTTTGGGAGTCTTTTTGAGTAGCTGTCTTGGGTATAGACATTAAGGTAATCCATGTGTGCCCAACATTTCCTAAAGGAGAGGAAAAACTACAAAGGTTAGAAGCATTGAGAGGGCATAAAAGCAGAATGACATAGGCATGACACAGATGTTCCAAGAACTTCTTGCCACCCTCTTAACTCCTGTGAGTAGGTCTGTTGGAAGAGCTCAAAAACTAAATTCTCACAGCATTCTATTTGGTGTTCACAATTTCCCTAAACATGCTAGAAAACAAGTCTTGTTCAAAAGAGTTTTTTAAAAAAGTTTACCTGATGCAAATTCAAATCTGTAAATTTATACTAAATGCCAATCTAAGTTTTGAGTAAATTACTGTGTACTGCATAAATGAACGCATAATAAACTTGAAATAATAAACATGAAATGGTGACTCAATTTACCTCTACCATACAGTGTCACAATTCTAGAGATGATGCTCAAGGTAATGGATAATAAATGTCCTGATCCTGAATTCACCCCAGGACAAAGCATTCACCTTGCATATTACCTATGTTTCAGAGCATACATACTGACGTTATATGCTGTCACTTACAAAATCTGAGTATCATTATGAATTGGGGTCACTTACCCATAAAGACAACCAACTAAAGTTCTTTAAAGAAATCCAAGCACTTGAATTGTTTGTGTGAGCGCTGTGACCAATGAACAAAGGTGGTTGATAAGAGGAGAAAGGACACAGGCCCTCAGGGATCAAGGAAAATGAAAGTGTAGCAGTGTCAAAACTACAAATGGATTATTATCTAGAGTGTGTGTGTCTTCTATCACTAAAGAAAATTCTGTTATTAGACTTTTGACATTTGTTTACTCCTGGCTCCAGAAATCTATTATGAGCTTCCATTTGTGAAGAAAGGGAGAAGCTAGATTTGCACTGGAGAGAGCAGAGAGAATGGATAACTAGTGATTCATTTTTGTAAAAAAATTATTTATTTACTTATCTATTTTTATGTGTGTGTTTTGCCTGCATGCGTGTAAGTGCACCAGTGGCATGCAATGCCCACAAAGGTCAGAAGAGAGTGTTCAATCCCCTGGAACTGGAGTTATAGATCATTGTTAGTCACCAAGTGAGGGCGGGGAATCAAACCCAGGTCCTCTGCAAGAATACCCAGTGCTCTTAACCACTGAGCAATCTCTCCAGTGCCATGACGAGTGGTTCTTAATCCTAACTTGAATTAAAATTTCACAGGGAATGTTGACAAATTCCTTATGCCTGGGCAACATCCTGACCAGTAACTTCAGGATTTCCTAGGCTGGGACTAAGCCATTAGTTCCTTTCAAATACCAGCCATTTCCACATTTCCAGTGTTCAGCTGTGTTGAGAACAGCTGGAAAGCAGAGTACAGATAAGTATAGTCTAACAATGGGGATATGTTCCAAAAAGCATGTGTTTAAGTGATTTCATCATCATGTGACCATTGTAGAATAAGCTTATACAAAGTAAGATGGTATGACATTACTTGGTGGCAAAATGATATGGGACGACCATTTTACATGGCATTCCTCATTGACCAAATGGTACCTTGCCATACAGGACTGTCTTTCAAAGAGAGGGAGTTAGATTGGTGAAATAAAAAACTTTGAGGTTTAGGCTCAGGAAATAATGACGATTTGTAAGAATACAGAGATAAGTAGTAAAGATTTGGGAGGGAGTAGCTGTCTTCCAGAGAGATGTGGGCGAGAATGGCAGACGAGCTGAAGAGAGAGACATTTGAAGATGTTTTGCTCCATAACAGTAATTCACTCCCTCTCAGAACAAACTCTCCAGCATTTATTCAAGAACCAAAGCAAAGCCAACAATCTTTTCAAGCTCCCCTACCACAAAAGAGATTGCTTTACTTTTATTCATAGAGATGAGGACATAGAGAAGGAGGTACTTATTTTAGGGTTACTGAAGTTTGATGTGGTGAATAGAACTAAATTAAAATGGATAACTATGCACAGGGCCATTTGCTTCCTGATTATATTGAGAAGGAATAATTAGAAATAATACAGATAATGATAATTATTGAGAACTGAGTCTCTACCAATATTTTTCTATGAACTATGAATATTAGCTTATGTTATGATGTCACTCATGTGAGATATATACTCTCATTGCTATTTTCAAATGAGAAACTGAAGCAAAGAGAAGCTTTATGTTTCTCTAGGTCATACAGTTCAGAACGGTAGGGCAAAGGTTCACATCCACACAGTTTCTTTTCCAGGGTGTTTTTTTAAACACCAAACTGCTTCAGTGGAGAAAGAGAACTGTGACAGTTCAGGAATAAAGCATCATTGGAGAGTGGATAGAGGCATTTAGACATTGATGCTTAGCTGCAGGGGAGTGGTTTGAGGAGGTAAAGGACCAAAGACTCAGAGGCTGCAAAGATCAGCAGAACAGAGGCGAATAGGAGAAAAAGGAAAGCCCCTGGCCATGGCTCTATTTGAATATTTCATAAGTCAGGAAGAATCTTTCAACCAAACCCAGAATCTGAAACTTGATGTCATGCCTCACTCATGAATCAACAACTTCATAAATTTCAAGCAACGGATAGAATTATGAATGCCAGGAGTTTAAGAATTTAAACAGAGAACACAATGTACCAAACATAAATGAGAGATAAAATGATGAAGAATGGAGCATAGTCTTCTAAAACAAACACATAAAATGAATAGCACTGGAGTGTCTCTGCAGGTCAACCTGGATAAGTCATAAGAGTCTGTTGCTCTGCCTTCTGTCACTCAGAGGCCAGCCACAGGCACCTGAGAACGTAACTACTTCTGCTCAGAAATTCATACTGGTGTTGAAAAAAATTAAAGGCTCTAAATGATCATTAACCTTTGCTAAAGAAACAATAAATAACATTAACAATCTTGAAATTACCCTTAATAGAATTAAAAGCATTATGTTGAGTTTCTTTTTAAATTGAGCTAGGCATCATCTTCTTTATATTGGACTAAAAGTCCTGAAGCTTATTGGATGAGAATACATTCATATATAAAATGAACCACGAAGAAATAAATTAATAATGACATGAATTCTCTTTAATAGCTTGTGTGTCTCAATTATTTCATTTCTAAAATTAAGTAGTTGGTAGTTCTTGTTCTGTTCTTATTTTTTTTGAGAATTCTTTACTTTTATCACACACAATTCAAAATATCACAGTCTATAATGAGCAGCACACATATCAACAGTATCAAATATCATTTTATTTAAGAGAAGTTAATTTCAACTGCCAATAATTATTTCAGGTACCTTATAGACTCTTCACATTTTAAATCTCATTTTATTGTTCCAATATATGTTAAAAACATAACTAATATACAAAAGACATGTATAAGATTAAGCCAGTTAAAAAAATCTAGCATGAACAGAAGAGGGACTCTGGAGACCCTATCAATACCCAAGGAGGAGCTATTGGCTATTGATAACTGCTGGGGGAGGGGAAGTCACTTTTCTTTGGAGGTAGTCACTGGTAGGTTTCCTATGCCCCAGTGGGATGACCCCACATCCATGAGTACATGGGCAGCACTAAATGGACTTAGTGGATTATACAAAAGAAAGAGGACACGAACTTTGGAAGATATGTATTGGGAGCAGGGAGAGTTAGATGGATGAGGTGTAGCTATGTTAAAGATACAGTGTATACATGGATGAAAAGTTCAAAGAATAAATAAATGAAATTTTAACATACTGATTTGTTGACTGTGTTGCCCACAAATAAGTCACCTTACAGTATGTTCGTGTAGGAAACATGAATTATGAAGAACACCTGAGCTAGCTGTTGGCTCTCCTCACTTAATGCAGACCAGGGGAGGGTGATAGACCATGCTTTGGTCTCAGAATCACTTACGAAGGCCCAAGTGTTTTGGTTCCCTGCTCTTTTCTCTCCTGTATTGTGGAATGCAATCAGGGGACAATAACTCTCATGACAAAGTATCTCTATGTGGTGGAGAGTTTCAGAATTAATCTTAGTTGAGAATGTCTCATAGGATTTTGTGTTATTAAACACAGGAGTTGTAAAAGAGGAAAAAATTCTTCCTCCTGCACTTCTAAGTTCTTGAGCTAGGATCTGAAAATGACAGAAATGAGAGACAAAGTGACAAGAGTTACACAGAATGTTATTAACGCAAGCATTACACACACATGGGATAACCTGGTGAGCTCAGAGGGGTGGGTAGAGCTTGGGTATACAGAGCATCTTAGAAAAGAATAATAACTATGTAGAGAAGTCATAAGACAAAGGAAAAAGACTGAAAACTGAGGAGCTTAAATGAAGAGACAGTGAACAGCAAGAAGGTGCTGTGTCAGGTAACTGGTAGAAGGGAGAGACTAGTTAGAGGCGCTTGCTGTGTAGATTTCTTTGATGTCATCTATGGGCTAATAAGTCCTTAGAGTTGAGCATACTAATTGAAAGCCATCCTGACCTTCCTGGTTGAAAGGGAACAAAGGACAACTCATTCTGTACCTGCTCTTTCTCAATTGCCTTAGTTCAAAATATTCCTTATGTTAAAGGCACGTTTTGTTTTGGTACAGTCAGAACTCCTTCAGAGTCCATAAAGAGTATTTGTTGTGCCTGTGGGCTTTAGAATCATTTTAACCTAGACTTGAACTCCCTTTTCCACTGTGGCCTTGGGGAGGTTGACTCTTCTCATAATAAAGATAAGAGCTATCTTTTATAGTGCACAAGGCAGTCACTATGCCCACGACAGAGCATGACAAGTCAGGGGATTTTGAGAAATAGTCGTTTTTATTATTACCATGACTGGGGAGCTTATACAAATAGTAGAATATTACATATTCTGCCCATGACCCAGTGATTGAGTGTGGGTGGAGATTAGTTTGCCAATGGGGAAGAAAGTTCTGTTATCAAGACTGTTTCCTTATACTGGAAGGAACAACCACGAGGAGGTTGCTCGGTGATCAGCATTCATCAGGCTTTTATGAGTGTACAGGGTCCAATTTGGGGCCCTTTGTTTGAAGCAAGATGTGGAAAACTTGGAGAGAGCTCAAAAGAGAATGACTAAAAATGATTAGCTTAGAAAATGGGTCCACTGAGAAAAAGCTAAAGAGATTTGGGTTATTTAGTATCCTAGGAAGTCAGAGAGGGGTGGGAAATGAGAATATGGTGGATTTTATTTAAATTTTGATTTAAATCATTAGGCACAAAATCTGCACTGCTTTACAATGTGGTTCTTAGGAGAAGCCAACTTCATGTTGCTAACAGTACAAATAGATCCCACTTTTTTTCTCAGGAGGCATGCTCTATACATTTTAAAGCAGAAATTTATTTTTACTACATCGCTGTTCCAATAATACAAGAAGTGGAGTATATTTTGAGAACCCATTAAAATCAAAGCAGAGGTTTTTTTTTTTTTTAAATTCTTCAGAAGGAAAGATGAGTTTTTCTATTGAATCAGGGAGACTGTTTTTTTCCTCATGAATTAGAGAGAAAGTTACACTCCTCCCCAAAATATGATGTACAATAATTATTTAACTAAAAATAACAAGTTTTATGAATTTGAACATGCATGTTTTTGTTAGAAATCGACATCTTTAATCACTTCTTAAAAAAATAAACATATATGTATTTATTATTATTACTTAGTCATACTTGGAGGTTGTGTGTTTGAAAAATAAAATAAAATAGGCATCCCTGTGAGGGTCAGTGGAAAAAACTTGAAATGTTAAGCTCTATGTTGTAGTAGTTTTGTTCTATTTTTCTTTTTCATTCCTGACCTGGGAAAAATAGGAGTCCCTTTGTTTCTTCGGTTTCTAAATGTTTTCTCAATTTAGAACAAATTAGTTCAATGGAAGTAAACATTCTCCCCACATCTGTGAAATAGATGTTGTTGCTAAAAATTAGGTTTTTTCTTGAAAGATCTATGGTGAGTTAGGTGTTTAAGCATCTTCCCTGGATCTCTATGAGTCTCAAATCTGATCAATAAATCTCCGTCTTGGGTTGGTAGTTCATCCTTAGCCCTGAAGTGTTCCCTAGAGGGCTTTGGAGGGGTGCATTCTGTATTCCTGCCTCAGTCACCCCACTTGGAAGGGAGCATAATGTGCAAGGTGTCATCAAAGAAGGCACCAGAATATGAGTGGGTAATGACATTTATTCTATAATTCCACAACCATGATAATCAAAACTTGGACTCAAATAAATGCCCCCCCCTTTTGTACATAAGTTGTTACTTAGATTTTAAAGTTGTTACTTAGATTTTAAAGACCAGCAAGAAATCCAACAAAATCTCATGTCATTAGATAATTTTAAGTTGACATGTTAATTCACTCCGTGCTTCACCAATGTAAATTAGTAAAATGTATGATAAATACAGTGATACATTTTAGTTTACTGGTTTCCAATACAAGGTAAATGGAAAGTTATACTCAAAGCTTAATTAGATCTTAGCTACAAGTCATTTTGTCATACCCAAAAGTGTTCATGGGAAAAGGTACCATCTAAGTGACTATCCTTGTAAATTCTGAGTCAGTAACACAACAAAGTTAAGATATTTCTTTTAGTGCTTTCCATCTTCTCAGAAGTAGATCCAGCTGGTATGAGAGCTTGGAGTTGTGGTAATTCACCAGGCATTAATATTTCTACCAATTAACAGTAGATATTATAAGTTGTCTAAATGTCTCTTGTAAGATTTGAAAGAAAAGGAGGGAAGTTCTTTGTCAATGTGATGTCTTGGAAAGGATTTTTGCAGTTGACCAATTTGGTTCATATAAACCTCTTAGTATTGACTATTCTATAATGGTTATGCTTTGCTTTCTCCAAGGGCCTAATTTGGAACTGAATGTCATGGAATTTTCCTCCCACATTCACATTGGAGAATTAAATCTGGTCTTTTAAAAATTATGTATTTCCAACTTTAGTGAAGTTTAATTGACAAATACAGAATTTATACACTCAAAGTATACAAATGGATGCTTTGATACACGTGTACATTCTGAAATGATTATCATAATGAAGCTAAATAGCATGCTCACTATTTCCATAATTACTTCCTTTAAGTGTGTGGTTAGAGGACTTTAAGAGCTGATCACTTACAAAATTTCAAGTATACATTATAACCCACTTCTATTTCATTAATTTCTGCCTTGATCTTGGTTATTTATTCCCATCTACCAATTTGGGGTGTGGTTTGTTCCTGCCTTTCCAGTACCTTAGGTGTACCATTAGGGTGTTTATTTGCAATCTCTCTGATTTTTTACTTTTTTATTTTTTTAATTTAATTTAATTTATTATTTTTATTTTATGTGTATGAGTGTATTGCCTACATGTATGTGAGTGCACCTGTGTCGTACAATGTTGCGGAGGTCAGAAGAAGGCTTCAGATTCCCCTGGAACTGGAGTTAAGGACAGTTCATAGCCGCCGTGTGGGTGCTGGAAATTGAACCGGGTTCCTCTGCAAGAGCAGTCAGTGCTCTTAACCACTGAGCCATCTCCCCGGACCCAATTTCTCTGATTCATTAATGTAGGAATTTAGAGCTATGGATTTCCACATTAGGGTTGACTTCATTGTATCCTGTTGCTTTTGATATGTCATGTCTTCATTTTCATTCAGTTCTATGATTTCTGTATTTCCTTCTTAATTTCCTCAATGATCCATCATCATTCAGTGGTTTGTTGTTTAATCTCCATGAGATTTTATATTTTCTGTAATTTCTCTTGCTAGTGATTTGTAGTCTTATTCCATTCCATTGCGATCATATGGACTACAAGGAATTATTTCAATTTTCCTGAATTTGGTAAGACTTTCTTTCTGTCAAACGACGTGATCTGTTTTAGAAAAGATTCCATGGGCTGCTGAGAAGAACATGTATTCTATAGTGTTTGGGTGGAATGTTCTGTAGATATTTGTCAGGTTCCTTTGATTTGTTGTGTAATGTAATTCCAGTGTTTCTCTGTTTTTGGTCTGGTTCATCCATTTAATGGAGATAGTGGGATATTGAACTTCCCCATCATTACTGTTTTTGGATTAACTAGAAGTTTATCATAAGAACCCATTGCTGAAGGCGCCTCACACTTTGGCCATAGGTCATAAAGAGATCAAGTTGGAACTGAGCTAGAAGCTTCCTCCACACTGCTAAGCCTTCTTGGTCCCAGAACATATTGTCTAGGCTCCTGGGGGAGGAAAGTCATCAATCACCTAACTAAGGTGTGACATCTGCAAGCTACGGTAATGACTACCAGGAAAGATGTGCCCCCAGTGCAGTCGAAATGATATGGGCATCACCAATCACTTTCTGATTGGATTTGCAGCTTGTTCCACAGGACAGAACTCATGCTTGGTTCAGTAAATGTTGTCAAGAGCCCTTGGACAGGGAGGTCATAGGCAAGGAACCTACTACTATTGTTTTACTAAATAATAACGCTGTCAAACTGCCCTCTGAATACTTATGTTTATACTCACAGATTAATGCTGCATCTAGGCATCATCAAATAAGCTTCCTACTACAACAGGCTGTGGTTAATGCAGAAACCCCAAACCATGCCAACTACTGTGAATAAATGACGGTGGAGTGATTGGCCCCAGTCACACAAGAATGCACAAGACTGGGCCCATCAATATTTCATTATGAATGAGGGAGAAGCCCATGAGGCCCCACCTCTCCCAGACAGACTATGGGCAATTAATGCTTGCTTGGGAAAGGATGTAATTTTCTTCAGTGGTGTTGCCACAGATAAACGGCCCTTCCTCCACCAACTAACTTCCCACCCATGGTTGGGCAAGTTATTCTAATTAGATTTAGTGAGGGGAGGGGCTGCTGAGAAGAGGGATGCCTGGGGAAGAGAGGGAAATAAATGAGGCAGATTGAGGAGGGCAAAGTGGCTAAAATTGATTATATAAATGTATGAAACTGTCAATAAAAATGGAAATAACTCACTAGGACCACCATGTATATACATTAGGACTCATATGGTAGAAGGAGAGAACTGACTCCCACAAGCTGTCCTCTGACCTTCATACTCCTGTGTGCATGTTCCTGTGCATGTATACACATACACATACACACACACACATGCACACACACACACACACACACACACACCCCTTACAAAAAGCTTTTCTCTTCCCCATGTTTGAAGAATGTTTGCTAATACAGAACTAGAATAAAACAAGATGCCATTCAGATTTCTATTTTATTTTTTTCTGTTTTAATTGAATTTTTGTGTATTCCATGCAGAACATCTTAATGATCTTTATACTCCCTTCTCCACTGACACCCTCCAATACCCCCCCCACTGGAATTCATGCATTCTGTCATTTGTGTCAGAATTCTATTTTTAAAAGCTCTATAGTTTTCTTTCAACTGAAATATTTTTAAATACTCCCCTTTGAAAGCTTTGTTTCTTTATTCAAGATGAAAGATTTTTTTCACCATTGATGTTATTGTTTCAAGGCTGTAATGATTCAAATTAATTTTTATATACTATACTCAGTTTAGTGAAATATTTAGAGCTTTTATAATGGTGTAAACCATTAGTCTGTAATTACACTAGTATGGTACAGAGACTAATCGTTCTGTTGAAGTACAACAGTGATCCATGATGGCCTTATTAATATAATAGTCTTGAAACGCTAAGGATATTAAAAAAGTTAATCATTGTTACAGTTTGTATTTAGTTACAGGATGTAAAAGAAAAACTATTTACAATTTTACTACTGTTCTCACAGTCGCTCAGAGAAGCCCTAAATTTCAGCAAAGATTTGGAAAGTTTTAAGCATGGTTTCAATAAACCTTACTAATCTAGCTGTGGTGCAGTGATTTTTAAAGCATCAATAATATTACAAAACAGAACCAGACTGACTCTAGGAATTATTTAAGGTCGATTTATTGTTTCAAGTATATAACCTCATGGCTTCCATATGGCATTAAAATAGGCAGCTATCAGAAAAAGGTAAATTCTATTCCTTAAATTATTCACTATCCCCACTAGATTATAAACTTGATGAGGTCAGGGAACTCAGTGAGGTGCGTTTAACCTGGAGCACACAAAAGAGGTCCATAAGTCATACACTGTAGAAATGACTGAAAGAACAAATGCCTTAGATCCAGTGCAGCAGTCAGTCCGCACTTGCCATATAACCACTGTGCGCTCCATGTCTTCCGTTCTCCTCACCTGATTCCTGCTTGCAGAACAAGGAACCTTATTTCCCTTCTCCATTTGACATGTTTCTAGCCAGAGGGTAAAAAATAGTAACACTCTAATACTTACGTTTTGTATTGTGCAGAAAATGTGTGCATCTACTTTATATGTACTCACTGTGGTGCTAGCAGCCTTGACACTATGCGTGTAGTAAATCAGCATTTTCACCTTACCGTACATCCATCCACCCTGCTAAACTATCTGCCTATTGTATATTTGGGGAGTATGCTAGCACCACCCCTTGATGCAGTGGTACTTGCTTCTCTAATCATTTCATTTTTAATCCAAACCCTTTAACGTACTTTTCTGTTCTAATTGATTTCCCTAGTTTTGGGTTTAACAGTTTTAGCCTGCTTTCTTAAGAAAAATAATTTTGTAAGGAAGAGAAACAATACTTTTTTATCTCTTTTTGCATTATTATATATAGGAACATGTGGGTTTTATTGATTTTGCCTCTTGGCGTTTAATAATGTTGACTGACTGCCCTTCTAATATTTGATTAGAGTTGTAAATGAGAAAATTAGACCTTGAGAATCTGGAGCTTAAGTAGCCTGAGATCCACCAGTGATTGGATCTATCTTTCTGAATTAACATGCCTGGATCATTCTGTAAAATCCAACTCATAAACCTAAGAATTAGTTGGCATTAGATACAAGCCTCCCTGCTCCCTCTGGGGCACCCTACATTGGAGTTTCGCTGGCTAGGAAAGGTAGGTGGGATAATTCTCTGAAAAAAACTTGCCCGTGGGTGTAAAAGTGAATGTTCAATTACTTAAACACATATCATCAAGCCCCTGCTGTGTACAAGGTGTTAAGTTGCTGAAAATTAAAAGATAAATAATGATGAATCTGATAATGAACTTGTCATCAAGGACCTGCAGTCGAAGGGAAGAAGGAGGTATGATCATTAGCACATAAAATGTGTACATTAGGAGAAACAAAGCCCATTAGTTATAGCGGTAGCCTTGAGGTAGAATATAGACATTCAGGGTAAGAGGGAGATTCAAATTTACCTCACACCGACGTTCACATTGCCACCACGAGCAATTCTAGTCTTGACTTTGAAACCACAGGGGATAGGGAATATACTATACCCTGGAAGGCATCCTGTTCTAATTGTATGTCTTATAGCTCACTACATTTTCCACAGTGATTCCTAATTTAATTCACAGGAGCCATCCAGATGAACTCTAACTAACCCCTCTGACAATTCTCCAAGGGTATGACATTGGTTATGATAACGTGACTATCAGTAGCTGAGAAATTTAGAACGAAGATTTTTGGGGGAGGGTGGCTCTGGGGAGATGGCCCAGGCAGTAAAGTGCGTGCTGAGCAAGCAGGGGGACCTGGGTTCAGATCTGAAGACTGATGTACAAACCAAGCATCTGTAATCCAGCTCTGCAAGAGCGAAGAAGGTAGATCCCTGGAAATCACTGGTTAGCCAGCTAAGCTGAATCAGAGAGTTCCAGGTTCAGTAACAAACTCAGCTTCAATAGAGTGAAGAGCAATTGAGGAGAGATCTGATATCAACGTCTGACCTCCACATGCATACACCCACACAAGGACATGTACATACAGTATATACGCAAAAAATCCTAAATTAAATAAGTAATAACTTAAAAATTAAATGAAGATTAAAACATTAAAATTACAAAATAAAGTAGTAAGTTCACATAATTTTTCATACATACTTAGCTCCGTTGACCTTTCCCTTCCTCTCCTCTCCCCCATCTCCTTATGCCCCATCCCTGCTTAAGCCATTCTACCACAAGTATTCTCTCTTTGCTTTCATTATCACATGTGTTCAGTTATCTGCCCCACCTGTCTCCTTTTCAATCTCTTTTTCCCCCTTTCATGCATTCCTCCTGGCCTCTATACCCCCTCCATCCTATGTAAATATACATATAGAAAAATGAGAAACTATAATCTGAAAATGAGAGGTAACAAGTGGTATTTGACTTTCTGAGACTGGATTATCTCACTTAATATAACATTTTTCAGTTTCATCCATGTTCCTGAAATTTTCAAAATTTAGTTTTCCTTCACAGCTGAATAAAATTGTGACATACACATTTTCATTATCCATTCATCTGTTGACAGACTTCATGGCTTATTCCATTTCCTTACTATTGTGAATAGAGAAGCAATAAACATGGATGTGGATGTGCAAGTATCTCTGTAGTAACTTAAGAGCCCTTGGATATAATCCCAGGAGAGGCATAATCAGATCATACAGTAGTTCAATGGTGTTGTAAGATTTTTGTATGTATTAGCTCCTGTATGTTTTACAATGACACATGATGTGAACATTTCTCACTGCTTTCATTTTACAGAAGACATGGAGTCTCAGAGGAAATTAAATGAATTGTCCAGTGTTGTCCCTCCCATGAGCAGTAGGTTGGGGTTTGAGGTCAGACGTATGTCTCTAGAGCTCATTCTGTCACCTCTCCTTCTGAGTTCATTTCTAGATAGTTTTCCTTAAGTCTTTCTTTCTCTTTTGGATAGGGTTTGTACACATAACTCAAATTGGCCTTGATCATGTCATCTTCTGCTCCAGCTTCCCAAGTGCTGTTATATACACATATGCCTAGTTATATGGTATGTTTTTAAAACTCTCATTACCATTGTTATGAGTTCATATAAGTCTGCCCAGCTATCTGGAAAACTCAGTTTCCCTATGGTCATTCACCACCTCTGGCCCTTGCAATTTTTCTGTCCCGTCTTCTGCAATGATCCCTGAGTCTCTGGAGGCAGAAGTTTAACACATGTCCTCTTTAGGGATAAGCAATATGCAGCCTTTTTTTCTCTGCACATTGGCCTGTTGTAGGTATCTGTATTAATTACCATCATCTATACAATGGACCATCTCTGGTGATAGTTGAGATATACAGTAATCTATGTATAACAATTTATGTGTAGCAGGTGGTTTAAAATTATGCCTATTGGGGGCTAGAGAGATGGGTCAGCGGTTAAGAGCACTGACTGCTCTTGCAGAGGACCCGGGTTGAATTCCCAGCACCCACATGGTGGCTGAGAACTGTCCTTAACTCCAGTTCCAGGGGAGTCTGAAACCCTCTTCTGACCTCCGCAGCATTGCACGACATGGTACACTCACATACATGCAGGCAACATACAAATATACATAAAATAAAAATAATAATATATAAAAATATTATGCCTATTTAGCCAAATAAGTTGCTGGTATGGAAGAGCCACTATTCTTTGTGAGTGTGAATCTGGGTACATTAATCAGGCTCCACTGGATAGACCTTCACTGAAGGATACTTGGGTACACAACTTTGACTCCATAGTCTTAATTTTTGGGGTTTTTCACTTTACTGGAGTAACTTGAGTAAATGTCCATGAAGAAAAGAATATTTGAGGGACTGCAGAGATGGTTCAGAGGTTATGAGCAGCACTAATTGCTCTTGCAGAGGACCTGGATTTGATTCCCAACACCCACATGGTGGCTAACAACTGTCTGCAGCTCCTGGCTTCTGAGGGCATTCCATGATATTGGTGCACTTACATATATGCAAATATACATATATACTAATAAATAAAAATTTTAAAAGTAATATTTGAGTTGTTTATTGTCTTACTCAGAGTTGTGTGGACCATCATGTCTATGTACCTGGGCATGCTAAATCTGTTACTATGGTTACTTGTACTTTGTGGCCTCTTCTCCCAACATCTTCTCATTCTCCATATCTTTACATGCACTGTCTAGAATGATCCTCAGTTCTAACATTCTGCTTGGTAAGTAGCTCTGAGGCCTCTTAGCTAAGTCTCGATCTACACTCATGTGTGTAACTTTGTATCATTCGGTGTTAGTGAAATGCCTGGTGAATCAGTTTAACAGTAATCCCTACCCTCAGTATCTATTAGTCCTGATGTCTGATCAAAATTCTTACAGTAGATTCTTTACATTTCATCCAACTGGCTGCCTTCAGCAGGAATCCGATGAGTAGATGGAAACAGGATAGGATCGTCCCTCTGCGATGATGTTTTCTCTTAACAATTTTCTCTCCATTAACCCACTCTGGCCCCACCTGACCTATAATAGTATACACAACCACAATCAGATATTATCAGTTTAATCCTACCTGTTTTCAACAAATAGGATAATTTTCATTGTTTCCAATGACTATTCACTGCTTACAGTACTTTGATATTTTCACAACACACACACACACACACACACACACACACACACACACACACACTGTTCTGGGTCAAGGGCAAGGAAAGATCATGAAGGATTAAAGTTATATGTTTAGGTAATAAGAGGAGCCCAAGGCTATATTTGTAACTCAACTCAGTTCTATACTGGAGTCTAATTCCCTCTTCCAACGTAGTCTGTTGTTACTGTTTATATGAGTTTTGTTTATTTTTTAAATTGTCATATGTATCCCTGACTGGACTCAAACTCATTATATAGTCAACAATGACCTCAAACTTCTGATTTTTCTTCTTCTACCTCCTGAGTGCTTAGATTGTGGGGATGTGCCACCACAGCCTGTTTATTCAGTGCTCAGGACCAAAGCCAGGCCTTTTTTCATGCCAGGCAACTGTGATGACTTGAATGAGAAATATCCCTTAGGGGCTCAGGTATCTGAATACTTGGTCTCCAGTTGGTAGGGCCTTTTGTGGAGTATCTGGAACTTTAGGTGGTGCAATCTTGCTGGAGAAAGTACGGCACTGGGAGTAGGCATTGAGGATTCGTAGCCTTACTCCATTTCCCAGTTACTCTGCTTCCTATGTACAAATAAAATGTGACCAGTCAAATTCCTGATCCTGCTCTCGTGCCATGCCTTTACTGCCGTAAGGGCTCTATTCCTCTGGAATGAAGCCAACGTAAAAACTTTCTTCCTTAACTTGCTTTTGGTCATGATAATTTATCACAGCAACAGAAAAGTAACTAATATAGCAACTGATCCACATCCCTCATACTTAGTCTGTTCCTTTCAAAAAAAACTTACCTCACTGCTTTAACTTCTACATGACTATGGTTTTCTTTAGAAGTCTCTTGACTGTGTCTTGTTGATGTGTTTAGAGAGTAGAAGTCAGAATAAAGAAAAATTTCCTTCCTCAGAGAGATCATGTAAAAGCGGGATTTTGAAAGATGAGTCTAAGATTTCTTGGGCAGACAATTGTGTATAGGAAGGGAGAGCATTTCAAACAGATGGACAGCTCAGGCAAAAGCAACAGCTGTAATTCAGAACAGAGCTCTTAAAACAAAGGGAAGCTGCTCAGTGTCACCTGAGCATAAGCTATTAGAAGAGGTAACAGAACTATGGGAGACCTTTGATCATAAATGCCTATTACTCTGAGATCCCAGCCCATGAGTGTAAGCAGGGTAAAGGCATTTTGAGATCTGATACAAGGTTATTACCCCAAAAGGACGTAAAATTTCAACTCTGATACGCACATAAAGTTGAAAGTGATCTGAGGAACAGAGCCATCTATGATCAGGAAAATTGAAAGCAATTAGGTAAAACTGTTTTCTTACCAGGGAAGGAAGACAACTGAACATTTACCAAACAGGTCAGAATCTGAGTCTTTGGATAAAAATTTTGCATTGCTCAAGTTACAATATTCTACCAGACTTCCGCAGATACTGCCTCAGATCAGGGAAAAGCATGCTCCATAAATAATGTACAGTTTCCCATTGACATAAAATTTTTTTTTCCTAACAATTTGAAGTCTAAAAAATTTTCCTTGTAACCTCTAGAGGACAGTATGCAGGGAGCTGAATGTGGTTTGATTTATTTTAGAGAACTGTTCACATGGTTCTTTCATTTATTGCGTGGTGGAGATGATAAACAATGGGAAGAGGAGATGAATTTTCAAATTGTTATTATTACAACAATAATAAAAAATAATTGCTGTGTCTCTTTGCTTGGTTGCACAGCGTGAGGGGAAGCAGGAATCAATAAATGAACTACCACAAAGACTTCATGTGTTAAATCTTCCCTTTTTGTCTTGTTTTACTTGGGGGAAGTAAACTTTTCCTCTGTCTCTCTTTCCTATGCCTCACACGTGCACAGAGGAAGAATCCAATGCTGAGTGATTTAAAGTCAAATTTAGAACTTATATCTTACAGCATCTTACCAAAGAGTGATGGTTGTATTGAGGATTGTGAGAATGAAGGAGAAGAGAGCCGGCTTTCAAGGCTTGCAAATTTTGGGATACAAATATATGGGAAAATTAATGGAAATTAAACGATGGCTCAGTAAGGTTTGTCATGAAGTTTCCTTTTGGAGCTTTCGATAGACAGAGTCTAGACTCATCTTTAATGATTAAGAGTCTAGAGTTGTCCTCTTTATGGCGAAAAGAGAGAAACGTTTACAGATGCAGTTTAGGTCCTCCTTTTGGCCCTTTGTGGGGAAGGTAGCGAGCTTACTTCGTATCTGCTGTTTCTCACTTGCTTTGAGCTCAGCTCAAAATAATTCAATGTCCAAGTGTCATATTTTGCAGCAGCATCTTGTAACGACACAGAGAGTCTAGTCAAATGATTCTTATACAATGTTTTGTAATCGTGTCAACAAATGAGTGACTTATTTAGTAACTGATAAGTATGGAAAAGTCACACAGGGGACAAAGAAATAACGAAAATTGAGAAACAGGAAAGTCATTTTTATTTAAAATGCTTTGATGAGGAAAATTTCCATTTCTTTGTTAATCTTTATTCATTCCTAGAATAGTCTCATTTCATGTTGATTCCAATTTCATATGTTGAGTGTTGAAATCACTCTTAAAATGCCTTATTTTGCAAATGGCATAGTTTAAAGCCCAAGGCCTAATGATTATATGATTTACTCTGGAAAGTTCCAAAATGTGTTTAAAATACAAAGGCTTCCCTTTGAAGCGATGATTAACTATATACTATACCTTTGGATGAAGTGAGAGTTCTGATCAATATTTAATAATGATTTCATGGTAAGTGGGAGGGTATGCTCATTAGAAAGGTAAGTGAGAAAAGGATGCATTTTAATGGAGAATTAGCACATAGTGCTCCAGGGCAAAGGACATTTGCTCTAGAGATTTGTTGTAATTTAAAATAAGGCATCTTAAACACAGTGGTTCCATGCATTTCTTTCAAATGACAAATTATGTCCTGGATCTAAAAGTGTCGCCATTATTATGATGGATGTGACCTGAGATGGAGTCTGATCAGCATAAATAAATTAGCGTTCTGAAAACACGACTCAAAACAATTTGGAGTGGCTTGAGCTTCTAATTCATTCAGGAATAGGGTATATTTCCTATGTTCTAAAATTCAATAGTGTGAGTTAAAAGTCTAGATATCTATTTACTTATTTATGATGCTGAGGATTGAATATGGTTTTATCGCACTTCCCTTTACATTTTATGAGTCGCTCTCTCTCTTTCTCCTAGGCACTCCCTCCTTTTTATTCCCTCCATCTCTTCTTCACAAAGATATCTCTTTCCTCTTGGCTACAAATTCAAACATTAAAAATAAATCTCAGCTCTAAAAACCATCTCTATTGATCAAGAAGTAAATTTAATCGTAACTGTAAGTCTATGCAAATTATAGGAGCAAGTCTGATGGTCACAGCTAAACAACAGATAGCATGTTGTTGTAAACAATAGTGGGGTTCAGAGATGCAAATTTCACAATTTAAGTTAAATCACAAACTGTGGGTGGTGGTGCTGGAGGGATGGCTCAGCAGTTCAAAGCATTTGCTGTTCTTTCAGAGGACAAGAGCTGAGTTTCCAGCACCCACGTTACCTCACAACCACCTATACTTCAAGCTACAGGGGGTCTGACACTCTCTGGCCTCCACAAACACCAGCATGCATGTGTGCATCCACACACACACACACACACACACACACACACACACACACGAATAAAAATTAAGTAACTCTTTAAAAAAATTACAGAGTGACAGAAGTACTGGCTTACATTTTACTATATGGTCCACTGTTAATTTATAACAATAACATTTATATATAATAATTTGACTATGAATTTTATGCTTTATATTTCTTATGGGTTCAGAATCATAAAAACTATAACTTCTTCACTTTCATGAGGTTATCAGTCCTACATGGACTAAAGTCATTGATAGTCTCTCTGTGACTTTTCCAGTTGCCTTGCTATGACATTCTACTAATTTCATCGCAGCTTAGGTATTGTGAACTCTCACAGTCCACAATGTTGTGCTCCAAGCATAATGGACCCATATAGCAAACTTTTCACTCAGTATAAAATGTTAAACAAGGTAATACTGTAGGGGAACAACTGCATGAATATCTACAATAGCTCTGTTTGTTTTCTATTTCTAATTTTAACTTTAGATTGTATAGGAATAATAAAGATATCCAAAAGGCTGTTGACAAGCTTATTTTTCATTCTTTATATTTATGTGAATATTTTATTGTCATTACAAGTAGTTGTTTCAAATAGTAAATTGATAATCAGTTGACAAGTCATATACATTCAAAGATTGATTTTCTGAGTAGTAATAATTTATAGCTTAAGGAACAAAAGTACTTAGCTTTTGCAACAATGTCAGATTCCCAATAGACAGATTCAAGGCTGCTTGGACTATAAGCCTTAGGCACGGAGTCCTTATTTTTCCTTTTGCCATACTCTATTCTCCATTTCACTTGAAAATAAATTTATTCTAAACTGAATTTATCTGTGTTTTGTACGTGTCTGATGAACGTTACATAAACAGTCAATGAACAGCATTTTACATGTTCTCAGCGTTCACCCACCATCCTGCTGTGTCCCTGAAGATGTCATCTGCCCTCTGATGTGCTACGAACCAAAGTTTAACAATTGGGTTTTTTACAGCAGAAATCCTGATTTTTCTAACCTGAAATCTTATGAATACCATGTTTTTTAGTTTTTACTATGGGATATACCCCAGCATTAAATATCAAATTTTATAATTGTTAGAATTTAAGCTTGGCAGTGAAACAGATCCAATACCACAGTTCTGTGCCTAGCAAGACAATGTGCAATAATTCGACAGAAGACAGGACTGAAATGGCATAACGGTTCTACAAAAGCATGCAAAAGTCCAAGCTCCTCCCCTCACGTTGCTCTACCATATGGCCAAAGACTATTGCTGCCAATTGGTCATTCAAGCACCAATAATAAAAAGTGTGTTAGAAAGTGCTAGAAGGTAGAACGGCAGTACCTTCTCTCAAAGACACAAGGGAAATTTTAGTCTGTCTTCACACTCACTAGCCAGAATGTCAGCATTCATCCTTACCATGCTTTAAATGGACTGAGATTGTGGAAGGTGTTCATTCTCAGTGGCCATAAACCACATTAAAAATTTCATTACTAAGTCAAAAGAGGATGTATAGGGCTAGGAAAGACTCTACCAGCCTCGCCATGTTTGAACCGTGCCATATAATGATCCATGGTTCAATTAAATAGAAATGTTCAGTATAAACCATGTGACTAATCAGCTCACTTATAACTGCATAATGGAACATTTAAGAGAGCTGGAAGGACAAATATACAAAGACACCTTCAAAAATATACCTGGATTTGCATATACATATATATTACTTAATGAACTTATCAAAACAGTCAGATCACACGGCCTATTCATTTTTAGTTTTGTAAGAGTTCTCCACACTGATTTCCACAGTTGTTATACCACTTTGAAATCTCACCAGCAGTGAATGAGGGTTTCCCTTTTCCATATCCTTCCCAGCATTTGATGTCATGTGTTCTCTTGAACTTAGCCAATCTGACTGGGGTAAAATGAAATCTCAAAGTAGTTTTGACTTGCATTTCCCTAATTCCTAACGATGTTAAACACTTTTTTAAGGTGTTTTTTGCCATTTTTATTTCTTCTTTTAAGAGCTCTCTGCTCAGATCCACGGCCCCTTTTATTCACTGGGTCATTTGTTGTCTTGATTCTTTGTTTTTGGGGTTCTTTGTATGTTTTGGATATTAATCCTGTCAGATTGTAGCTGGTGAATATTTTCTCCCACTCTGTGGACTTCCTCTCACACAATTGGTTGTTTCCTTTGCTGTACAGAAACATTTTAGTTTAACGAGGTTCCATTTGTCAATTGTTGACCTTAATTCCTGAGTGAAAGAAGTCCAATTTAGAAAGCCCTTTCTTATACCTATATCTTGTAGGGAACTACCTATCTTTTTCTCTAACAATATAAATGTTTCCAGTTTCATATTGAGGTCTGATGCATTTGGAGTTGACTTTTGTGCAGGGTGATAGATACGAGTCTAATTTCATTCATGTACATGTGGAAATCCAGTTTTTATGGCACCATTATTTGAAGATGCTGTCTTTCCTCCAGTTTTCCTCCAGCTTGTTTGGCACCTTTGTCAATATCAGGTGACTGGAATTACATGCCCTCATGTTTGGGACTTCTATTTTGTTCCATTGATCTACATGTCTGTTTTTGCAACAATAGCATACAGTTTTATGACTATAGCTCTGCAAAATAGTTTTAATTATGTTATGGTATCCTCCAGCATTGCTCTTTCTGTTCAAGATTGCTTTCACTATCTGGGATCTTTTGTGATTCCATATGAATTTTAAGATGATATTTTCTATTTCTGTGAAGAATGTCATGAGAGTTTTGATTGGCATTGCATTGAATCTGTAAATTGCATGGTTATTTCCACAATAATAATAATAATAATAATAATAATAATAATAATAATAATTCTACTAATCCATGAGAATGGGAAGTCCTTCCATCTCCTTATGCCTTCCTCAACCTCTTTCTTCAAGAATTTAAAGTTTTCATTGAAGATGTATTTGGTTAGGTTTATTCCTAGATATTTTGTTTTTTATATGTTTATTGTGAATGGGAATAGTTCTATAAACTCTTCTATGATTGCATGTTATTGATATATAGAAAGGCTAGTCATTTTTGTAAATTGATTTTGTATCGTGCCATTGTGATGAAAGTGTTGATCATTTCTTGAAGTTTTCTGGTGGAATTTTTGGGATGTATTGCATTATATTATCTACAAATAAGGACAATTTGACTTCTCTTCTAATTAATATCCCTTTAATTTCTTTCTCTTGTCTAATTGCTCTAGCAAGAGTTTTGAGCACTATATTGAAAAGGGGTAAGGGATAGTGGACAGCCTTGTCTGGTTCCTGATTCTAATGGGCATGCTTCCAGTTTTTCTCTATTTAGAATGATTTGGTTGTGCTTTGTTTTATATAGTTTAATAACTTTGAGTTGTGTTTCTGCCAGCACAATTCCCTCTAGAACTTTTATCATCAATGTATGTTGAATTTTGTCAAAGGCCTTTTCTGAGTCTATTGATATGATCATGTGATTTTTGTCTTTAAGTCTGTATATATGATTTATTATATTTATTGAATCACTTATATTGAATCACCCTGCATCTCTGGAATAAATCCAACTTGATCATGATAAATGATCTTTTTGATATGTGTCTGTATGTAATTTATGAGTATTTTGTTGAGACTTTTTGCGTATATGTTCATTAGGGATATGGTTGTATATATTGAGGGGGTTGTTTTGTATTTACCTGGTTTTGGTATTAGAAAAATACTGGCTTCATAGAAGGTGTTCTTTCTCTGTTCTAACTTTTTGAATAATTTAAGCAGTATTGGTTGCAGATCTTCTTTGAAGGTTTGGTAAAATTCTCCTGTGAATCCATCTGAACCTGAGCTTTTTTAGTTGAGAGCCTTTGCATTACTGTTTTGAATTATTTATTTGTTATGGGTCTGTTTAAGTTGTTGATCTCTTCTTGGTCTAAATTTGGTGATCCCATCAAATTTGAAAAATTCCCATTTCTTTTAGATTTTCTAATTTAGAAGAGTATAGGTTTTTAATGTATTCCCTTATAATATTCTTGATATTTTTGGTGTACATTGTGATTTTTTTCCCCTTTTGTCTCTGATTTGGATTTGCTCTTCTGCTTTTTCTTTTTGTCAGCCATGGTAAGATTCCATCTATCTTGTTTATATTTTCAAAGAACCAGCTCGTAGACTGATTCTTTGTATTGATTTCTTTTTTTTTTTTTTTTTTTTTTTTTTTTTTTTTTTTTTTTTTTTTCTAGGCTAGCCTCAAGCTCACTTTGCAGCCCATGCTGGCCTGGACTGACATCACTTTCCTGCTTCAGCCTCCCAAGTCCTGGGACTGTATTTTGAGACATGGTCTCCCTGTAGCCCCAGCTAGCCTGGAACTTGCTTTGTAGACCAGGCTGGCCTTGAACTCGCAGACATCCTTCTGCCTCTTCCTCCCAAATGCTGGCATAAAGGCATGTGCCACCTTGCCCAGGTTCTTTGTTTTTATTTCATTGATTTCTGTTCTCAGTTTTATTAAAACACTCAAGATAATGAACATATTCATCAACGCTTAAAGTTTTTATAATGGTCTTTCTTCGAATTTTCCAATTCATCGATCACAATAGCCCAGAAGACCCCTGACCTGCTCTCTGTCTCTTTTTTTTTTTTTTGACATGGCCCTCCTGTAATCCCAGCAGCTTGATGCTCCCTTTGTAGACCAGGTGGATCTCAATGTCAGAGAGATGCATCTGCCTCGGTCTCCCAAGTGCTGGACTTAAAGACGTGCCTAGATTGTCCCTATAATTTTTAATTCCTAAAATTTTATGTAAATAAATTTATATGTGAGTAGCTTCTTACATTCATTATAATTATTTTCAAACCCATCTATATTGCTACCAATATCCATTTCATTTCTTTTATACCTGAATAGTGTTTATCCCAATTTGCTTATCTACTTGCTTCTTGTTTAGAATTTGACTTATACCCTGTTCTTGGCTATTCCAATTAAAGTTACTGTGAACATTCATTAACAGACTTTTTCACAGGTATTTGATTCTTTTTTATTTTCAGTGCACACCCATACATAGCATAACTTTATATGTGCTACGGGTTATAGTTTAATTATAAGAAATTGCTGTGTTCTAAAGTTGTCGTTGTGGCACTTTTCTCTCCCTTTCCACCCTGATCTATGAGAGTTCCAGTTGCTGTATGGCTATATAAGCATTTAGTATGGCTACTATTCTTAACTTTAGTCATTCTAATATACATACAATGGTGTCTTATTTTGGATTTCCTTTTTTTTGTTTGTTTGAGACAGATAGCTCATACAGCTATCTCATATAGCCCAAGCTGATCTTAGTCTCACTGTGTATATATGGATAACTAGAGACTGGGAATCTTTCTGTCTTTACCTCCTAAGAGGTATGTCTATAAGTTTTAACACCATGACAAACCTCTCTTACTCCAATGTAAATTTGTACTTCCCTAGGGACTTACAATGTTGAACGTTTTTCAGGATTTCATTGCCATCCATAGATTTTCCTTATCAAAACGTCTTTTTGGATATTTTAACAATTCATTTACTTATGGTGATAGAATTCTTATTGAGTTTTGAGGGCCCATTATGTATGTTGCATTCAAGTTCTTTGTCAATTAGAACTTGCTAATATTATCTCCACAAATCATTCACTTCTTATCAGATCATTACATTTCTTTCTCCAGCCTATTTTATATTCTCTTTATTATTTTTTTTTGTTTTGTTTTATTGTTGTTGTGAGTCTCAGAAGGTAGAATTTGAGTCATAGATTTTAGATTGCTCTTTTTTTCCAATGTAGTACAATGCTAAAATTTTCATTATTAATATTACTTTAGCTACACATGGCAAATTTTGGTATAATGTTTTTAAACTTTCATTTAGTTCAAAATAAGACATAGTGAATTAACTTCAGTGGGTCACATGATATAGGGATAAATATTAATTCAATTCTTTTTATAATGTTAAAAAAATAAAGTCTGCAATCACAACACTTTGCAATGCCGAGGCAGGAGGATTTCAAGTTCTAGGCCATGCTTGGCAATGTCATATGATCTTATTCCAAAGATAAAGAAATAAATCTCTATGAAACTTTACCTAGAGATGCACTAAAATGAGAAAAATTAGGAAAGAAACAGTTGACAAGGATTCATTTAATGACTCTGGGTTAAGAGAGGTAGGGTTTGAGATGAGGCAGTTCATTCTCTCTCTCTTGCTCTCTCTCTCTCTCTCTCTCTCTCTCTATATATATATATAGTTTTTAAATGCTTTTGTGATTAATAATGGTTTTGAAGACCCTTACAAGCTTCAGTGAGTAGGTCCTGGTTGCAAGTCCTGAGCTACATTCCAGGGAAGGAACTCAGAAGCCGCTATGGGGTTTGAAAATGTAGGCTGCAACTGGAGCACAGGGAAAAGACCTGTGGATCTTGCAGAGCAGAGAAAAACCTCAGAGAAAAGTGCCAGGGATGGAGAGAGGATGGGCCATGAGGACGGGCCTGGGGCAGGGGCACGGGGAGTGCCCTGGGCATGGAAGGGAGATGTTCAGTAGGATAAGGAGAGCAGAAAGCTGCAAAGCAACCACAGCCTGTCGGAACACAGTTGTTGTAAAGCAGTGGCAGAAGGTAGAGGCATAGAGTTTACCAGACCTGCCAGTCTCAGAGGGCAGGCTGGCTCCCCTCTCTTCAAGGAGAACAGGAAGGAATGAAAAGGGGAAAGACACAGGGCAGCTGTTGAAACAAGCAAGGACATACTTTCATTCCACAATAGACAAGACAAAAGACCGGCCTCCTCGGACAGGCACTGTCCAGAGCAGAAGTCACTTCATGCACTGCCCAATCACTCATTCAGTCATACAATTATTCATATACACCAAGCAGACATGACCAGAGTGACCAGTTTCCAATCATGCACCAGTTTACCAGAAGACCTCTTCAGCCAATGTCTTGGCTACAGAGAAAGGCCTTGGGAAGGTCTCCATTGGGATCACATTCCCATTATTAAATACCAGACCAGAACAGAATGGAGTCTGAACCAGAAATAACAGAACTTACCTCCTAGGAGGATGCGAAGGACTAAATCAATTTTGGTTTCAAGGTCACGTAGCAGTCATACAGGGACTCTCCAATTCTGATGAGAGAGTCAGGAGGCTCTGGAATGTCTCAGAGGGCACCTCCCCTATAACAGTTTATCAAGCTGGGGACATCCGGAGTGAGGCTGAACTCCTGAGAGGCAATCTAATATTGACCAAGATGCACAGAAGAATATCATATAGTGATGGTAGAATTAGGAGTCCTTTATTAATAGCCGTGATCAGAGTGGGGGCTAATTCCCAAAAGAACTCTTGACCCCGAGGAGAAGCAGGGAAGGGTTTATAAAGCTTAAAACCAGAATTACATCATGCCAGGGGCAAAGCCAATAACCATAGTTACATTAGATCACCATAGTTACACTAGACCAGGGGTAGTCAGTTAACAAAGAGGTTTTAGTTAACAAAAAGTTTTGATTAGGAAAAAGCAAGTTTCTCAGAATTGTGGAAACAGTGAGTTCCGTGGAGATGCAGGTATAGCTGGGAGGGAGAATGTGATATCTTACAAGTGGTTTCCCAGTATTGTAGAAACAATGCACTCCCTGAAACTGCCTGCATGAGACATTCTACCTGTAGCTGCAGTGGTAATGGCTAGGCAAAAACACGGGGTAAAGCAGACGTCAGCTAGAACAAAGTAAGTTAGTTTTTCCATTTTATTATGACAAAAACTAACTAAAACAAAGCAGTCACATATGATCTAGTGAGGATAATGTACCTTTAACCAAGAATGCACTTAATCATGTTCTATGTAATGTTGGTGGAAGAAAATAAAGCCAGAAATTCCACTTTTAAGTGTGTGTGTGTGTGTGTGTGTGTGTGTGTGTGTGTGTGTTAGCGTATGCCTGCACACATGTACATGTATTCACAGGAGCCCATGGAAGTCAGAGGCTTCAAATTCCCCTGAAACTGGTGTTACAGATGGTTGTGAACTACCTGATACAGGTGCTAGGAACTGAACTTGGGTCCTCTGCAAGAGCAATACATGCTATTAACCTGTGAGCCATGTCTCTGGCCCTTAACTCAGATTTTAAAAGTAAACATATATTAATTGGGCAATTGTCATTCACAAAGCCTTTTGTTAAGGAGGGT
>NW_008338999.1:1859874-1909748 GCF_000622305.1 Nannospalax galili
TTTTGAATATAAGAAAACAAGCGTAGGAAGCTCAGAGCAGCATTATTCAATACAGCCATGAAAGAGCAACAACTTAAGTGTCAATTAACAAGAAGATGGTACCACGTGCCATGTAACATAATTGAATATCTATGCTAGTGAAAATGAGCAGATTATAATTTGATAACCCATACTTATAGTTTTCTAGAAGAGGTTGAGTATAGGCAGAGCATGGTATAATTGATGTAAGATTCAAACTTCTACACATCCTGTATTATCCTATAAATGAGGAGAAATACACACACCACATGGTAAATACGACATTCAGCTGGGTGGTCCTTTCTGGTGGAGAGAGGCCATGGGACTAGAACCTCATTATTAATCATTTCTTTCTAAGTGTCCTGTTACCTGATGTCATAAGGATGGAGGGCCTGGGAATTTTTTGTTAGATAAGATTATCTTCCCACATAGCTCATTCACACTTGTACTGTAAAGTTCTTTGCTCTTTATGGAGAAATCTAAAGAACGCGTTGTGACTTTTAGGGTCACACATAAAATCATTTCTCATTACTTCTAGTAAAAAAAATGTGTTCCTTTGTCATAACCGCTTCAGCAGAGTAATACATCTGCAACTTTATTAAAATTATGGCATCTCCCATTCTCTAGCTTCAGGTTGGCTTTCCACACACTGTAAGGGAAACATTCTAGACGTCTCATCTACCGGTCGGGCTAGGGGCTCTTCTCTTCCTCTCCTAGCTTGTGCCTGGATTCTCCAAGGGTAGAATCCTGCTTGGATATGGAAGGAGTGCAGGGAGAGTGGGGGGAGAGGAAAGCCAGTACCTTACTTAGCAGGGACTGTTGTTTTAGCCTAGTGTTGAAGCTCTCTGGTCTTTATCAATGATGGCAGCTACTTCTCTGGAGACCTTCTGTGTGTTGGTGGGGAAGTTCTCTTATGCAGAGAATCTTAATCGGCAACTCCTTGTGTAGAACAACTGTTTATACCCAAAGAGTCCACTGGTACTTAATCAGACTCTTTTGTTCCTGTTGACATTGGCTTTGTGAAGGCTCTCTGGGATTTTCATCTGGACCATTGATACCATAGCCCAACTGGTCTACCTGCCATCAAGTTCTCTATGCTACACTGTTTCTCCATACTTATATCAGTATGAATGAATGTATCACTTAAAGTTTAATATTTGAAATTCCACCTTAGGCATCTGTTCTGGCACTTACTTTTTTCCTCTTCTTTGCATTTTGAACTTAATATTGTCCTATATAGCACAGGTTTATTGCAATGCTGTTTTATCAGATATATGTCATACATTCAAGCTGTTGCCTCTCTCATTTCTCTAACATATTAATATTTCTGATATAGATTGGTGATTAGAAAACACTTTCACCCAGTAAACACTAAAGAGACTTTCACAGTGTGTCTCTGTATGAATGGTTTTATACTCTTTGATGTTCTAATTCTACCCTTACTCCTCCTTGGTCTCTCATCCATTAATTTATCTCTTGATGGACAGCTTTAACTCTTCACACCTGACAAAGTAAATAAAAATGATGATCCTATTGGAAGTGTTAAATCATTGCCAAGGAAGTATATCACGAGGCTGTATATCTTTAGTGGCATATTCTAGATGATTGTCAATGAATTAGAAAGCAAAGGTGAGTTAACTGCTATGAATTGCAAGAAATACTTTTACCTTATGAAGGCATCATATAAATCCCCACAGCCTGGGCAGATTGATCTGATATTGTATGAACAGCATGCGAGCAAAATTATGTTCTGAAACATTCCCAAGACTTCATGGGATTTAAAGAAGTAAAAGCACTGTGGCTGGTTCAGTACCTGATACCTAGTGTGTGAAGGCTCTGTCACAAATACATCTCATATTGCTTAATCATTTGGCAGTTCATTCGTCTTTAGAAGCACACTGCACACTAAATAAAGCTATGTCCACACTCTCCTTTCAGCCCTTGAAGTTAACATGCAAGTGTCCTTTCTTTGCCACCTCCATTCCTGACTTACTAGGTAAAACTAGTGGTTTCATCTTGTGCATTACCATATCTATACACCTCTACTATGCACCTAACCCTACTGAAGTGTGTGTTGTCTGTTTCCTTAGATGTATTTTGAGCCCCTTGGGGACAGGAATCATGGCTTACTCATCTTCACATCTCTAACACCCAGCATAGAGCTTGATACATATTAGATGCATAAATATTTGTTGAAACCAAATAAAATATTTACCATAATTCTTTGACACTCATAAAATAAGCACTTCCTTCTTTCCCAGATACTTAACCATCTATATGAAGGGAAAAGCTTGATTGATAATAATAAATAGAAAATATTATACTGTCTAGATCTGGCCCTGGAATGAAAGAGAACATTGTGACTTCCTTGCCAGCTGAGTCCCTCTAAAATATGAAGTCATACTATCTCTCCTGCTTCAGATCTGCCACTGGGGGCAGATCCAAATTCCTTAAGACAGCATAAAACGCTCTTCATGGTCCAGGCCATCCGATCCCAGCGTTCTCTCCTCTTGTGTTGCTTTCCATTCCTTCCAAGCCCAAACATGTAGGAATCCTTAAAGTTCTCTGGCCTTTCATCTGCTTTCTCTTTTAGTCTTTGTGCCCTTGGAGCACCTGAGCCCACAGATGTTTCACCTGGCAAAAGTGCCCATCTTAGGTTAATCATTTGCTCACATTTATTCCACAAGCATTGATTATATGTTTCAGACATTGTCTGGGCTCTTGAGATAATTGCTGAACAAGAGAAATTTAGTTTCCTCTCACATGAAACTTAGAGTTTAGTAGGGAAGACTGTAATGAAATTGATAATTACACTGATAAGCATGTAATTACAAGTGGGGCAAAGGTAATAAGGGCACATAAAGAATGTAGAAAAATGACCATCATCAGATTTCTCTCTCACAGGAATCACATTGTAGAGAAAGTGTTTGTTGAGCTCCCTAGCTAGGTTGTGAGTTCCTTGAGGACAGGGACTTCTAAATTCTTTCTGCATTTGGTGTTCAAAAAGACCTTGAGCCCAGAAGGTGACAAATGGATGTTTGTCGGGATAGTGATCCCTGTCAAGTGTGGAGGTTGAAAACCTGGCTGCCCCTGAAAACCTGATACCTAATGGCACAGGTAGAGCCTGTTACTTATCTATGGAAGGAATTTCACGTTTAGGAGAAGCTGAATTAATTGATTACCAGTGTCTCTTCTGACTCCAAATATTATGATAAGTTAGCTACCCACTGGGACTTAATTATCAATAGAAAAGCACTTATCAATATAGTGTTTTTCACAATGCTTAGAACAAGTGTGCGTTTACTGTGTGGAGTATGAGAATACAGATGTCTGATTTTCTTGAAGGTTTTCCCTCTTAATGACCGAATAATCTAAAGCATATTGAGGTGACCTACTCATAGATGACAAGTGTTAGCAAGCTGGCTAGTGACTTGGAGACTGAACTATGATTATTTTTAATATTTGCTGCATCAATTATAACATTTCCTTTGATCTATGGACCTCAACTGCTTCCATGCTATCTATTCCATGATTTATAACATGAGAGCAAAAGCAAGACAACTTATTATTTTCTGAGCAGACATCAAAGTGAGAAACTCAGTGACATTTAATGAGCCCTCATTTTCTTCTTATTTTATTGCTCCCTCACCACGGAAGCAAAAGCTTTGCTTTCTGAAACCCACAAGCGTTGCAAACTCTTTGTTCCAGCATGTGACGCCTGATCCTACTCCAAGATTTTCTGTCTCTATGCTCATAACACTCGCCCCTCTTCTCTTTGAAAGATACTTCACAAAATGCAGTCGTGACTCACCGTGTTTTGGCATAGGAATGACTATTGCTTAGTGGAGGGGGCTAAAAAAACTTTTCAGTGGTTTTTGTTTTTACTTGTTATGGCTGAGTTTTTCCTGCTTTGACATGATGGCTAAAATGTGCACAGCGTTTCTGTGCCATCCACAAACATATTTTCAGCATGCCTGTTTTCATGAGGAGAGAGAAGGAAGCATAAGCTTGGCACAGTGCTAAGAACGGGGTGTATACATGGAGACCATCTGTTTCACAGACACTCTACTTGGGTGATGTGCAGTGAGAGAGGAGGAATCTGTGAAATCAGAAAGAGGATTCTGTAAGGTGTTAACTTATTGAATAACTTGGGCAATGGGCTGGGAAGGCCACTCTTGCCATTTATTGAAAGTTCTCTCCATTTCACTCCTGCTTCCATAAACTGTGATCTGATCAATATTTGCTTATTAGCTTATTACTGTGAGTAGTACAAACTATGTCACAGGTCTTCTGTTGGTGGGATGTAGAGGGATAGTTTACAACATCTTCCAGCTACCAAACGTGTCAGTGAGTCACGCCATCATAGAGAGGTTCTGCCTTGAGATGAGCTGGGCAAAGTTATAATGGAGACTTTAAACCTGCCCTTCTTTTTTAAGTAATATTTTATTTATTATTTTTATTTTATGTGTATATTGTCTGCATGTCTGTAAGTGCATCCATGTCATGCAATGCCCATGGAGGCCAGAAGAGGGCGTTGGATTCCTCTAGAACTGGAGTTGTTATCCACCATGTGGGTGCTAGACACCGAACCCTGGTCCTCTACGAGAGCAGCCAATACTCTTAACTGCTGAGCCATCTCTCCAGCCCCAGAATCTGTACTTCTTTGGTTACACACACAGACACAGACACACAGACACACACACACACACACACACAACCCATAACCGTGTGGCCCTCCGCCCAGCCCCACAAACTGTTCTTCTTTGGTTACACACACAGACACATACACACAGACACACACACACACACACACACACACACACACACGCATACACACAGACACACAGAGAGAAACAGAGACAGAGACAGACAGAGACAGAGAGACAAAAGAGAAAAATAAAAGTGTCTGTCTGTCTCTCTATGTATCTGTGTGTTTGTGTATTTGTGTAGAGACTAGATGTCAATGTCAGTTGTGTTCCTCTGTCACTCTCCACCTTATTTTGCCAGACGGGACCTCATACTGAACTGGAACTTGCTGTTTTGGATGGACTACCTGGTCAGCAAACTTTGGGGACCCAGCTGTCTCTACCTTCCCAGAGCTGGGGTTAAAATGCATAAGTCACTCCTAGCTTTTACTTGGGTGCTGGGGTTCTGAACTCATGTCCTTATCTTTGCCTAGCAAGCAATCTACCCACCAAGCCATGTCCTCGGCCCTAGAAACTGCAGTTTATGGAACTATGTTCGTTAGTGCCAATTTGAAGATTGGAACTCTGGGAACTGCTGCTGACCGCTACCAGAATGACGTCATCTTCTCATTCTTCACTTCCTACAGCAGGTCTGCCCTCCTTGTATGGGACTGTAGCATTGTTCTCAGCTGTGACACTGAGCATTTGTACCCAAAGATCCTTACCCATCAGTGCCGAGCGCTTGAAATTAGTTACTCCAAATGCTAACTTAATATAATTATCCCAACTTATTGTATGGGATTAAATAGAAATCCTTATTTTTTGATTTTCCTGAGTTAATTCGTGATCTAAAGGAAGCAGAAGGGATGCTTAATAAGAGAGAGAAAGAGTGAATGACAGAGAGAGAGAGAGAGAGAGAGAGAGAGAGAGAGAGAGAATGGGAGAGGGAGAGAGAGTTGAGTTGAGATTTTAGGATATAAAGGGAGACATGATTAAAACCATTTTCCTTTTGTTTTCAATAACTGGAACACATTCGAGGCAACAAAGTCTAGCTGACTCTTAGCAGCTTTCTAGTCACAGACATGATGATCAGAAATGGTAACGACTCCTAAGCAGCCTCAGTTTTGGCAAGGAAATCAGTACCTAGGAGACAGCGACCTGGCTGAGTTGAATGAACTAGCCTGAGGCAGCAACTACTCAAACTGCCTCCATGGATCCCTGAGAAGAGCGAGGTCTCCAACACTGCCTTCTTGCAGCTGGCACCTTTCTTCTACAAGAACTGGAATACAGGTGCATTCCTCGACCCTGCTGAAAACACTTTCTAAGGAATAGCATGATTTAAATACAGAAAGAGGGGCTGGTGAGATGGCGCAGTGGTTAAGAGCACTTGCAAAATTCAGTTCCTAGAACCCACACCATGCAGTTCACAACTACCTGCAACTGCAGTTCCAGGGGATCCAATGCTGTCTTTTGACCTCTGTGGGCAATCACACTCAAGTGCACAAACACACATACAGACACAATTAAAAACAACTAAGTCTTTGAATACTGAGAGACATATATGTCTGTCTGCCTACAATAAGTAACACCCAGAAAATTATACTGAGCTCCTATCAAAATCTATTTCAATAATCCTAAAGGAGGTAGAGAATTTACCATAGCAAGAGTGAAGAATGGACTTTTCCAATTGAATTTAATCAACTAAAATTTTTCTTATTTTCATTCAGAAAAAGGAACTGGTATCAAGCCCAGCACAGTAGAGGAAGAAGCAACTTTCAGTTTGCTAAAATAGATGTTTTGGGGCATCTATAACATACTCAGTGCTAAAGATGATAAAACCTGAGTTATTTGAGTTCTTCAAGTAGCTTATGGAATAGTCTAGTAAACCAAGATTACTTTAATCCATCCACCCTGGAGATACCAAAGGATCGAAGAGAAGCTGGGGATGAAGTGCAGAGGAAATTTTCAAGATCTCGGTGGATCATATCTGCAGTGTGATAGGCTAGAGAGTGACAACTGGAGTTCCACAGGACCAGTAAATACCAAAGCAGAAGACAGCAAGTAGATTTCAGAGAAAGGCAACAGGTTTGGTCATCCAGCATCTGGTCACTAATAATAGATGGAAAAATGAAACTGAAGAGAACTTCAGTGGACAGCCACGCTGAGCCTTATGGACAAGTGTTCTAGTGGAAACTCTACCCTCTTTGAGCCTGAGGCCTGGATTGTTGAAGAAAGCAAAGGAAGTCTAAGCCCTGACTCTGCTCCTCCTCTTCTGGCTCTTTTCTGCTTGAGAACTAATCCTGGTTTGGAGAAGTTCAGGATTTTAAGAGGCATTTCAAAAAATTTATTACATTTATTTACTTTTTATTATTTGTTTATTTACTTATTTAAATTATTCTGTCTGTGTGTATATGTGCATGCAGGCACACATTTGCCCTCATGCCCACATGGAAGTTAGAGGACAACTTGGGGAGTCAGTTTTCTCCTTCCATCACGTGGGACGTTAGTAGCAAATTCAAGTAGTCAGACTGGGCAGCAAGCACCTTCACCTATGAGCGACCTTGTCATCCCAGGAGCTTCAGTATATGGACACTGTGAGCAGGGGAAGGAGGAACGGGAACTTTTGAGCAGATGTTCTTGAGGGTGCGGATCCGCAGAAAGGGAATTCGTGAAAGGAACACCTCTGAAGCCCGGCTACCAAGAATAACACAAAACTAACGTCTTTCTACAATCAACAGATAAACCCCGGGTTGGCCTCTGTTCCTGTTATTAACACCAACATCACCGTCCCTTATCCCAGTGTCTTTATCATTTTGCGTTTAGGGAGGGTCCACATTTTAGGAAACATAAGTCCTTGCATTTCGTTTTCTCAGTTGTTACCTCCCTGACACTGGGGGAGCAGAACAAGAAAAAAAATGAGAAACAGAGACCTTCCCTCTCTTCCTGCTTGCCACCACCACTCAGTCCTGGTTTCATTAAGGAAGATCACTATTTTCTCTAACTAGATACTCATACTATATCTCCATTTTCTAACACATCAATGGGAAGGACGTGTCTTGTACAGCAGGTGTCTGGGACCGGAGGATGCCTACTGAGTGTGCGTTTCCACATTTTCTCAGTGCTGGCTGGGCCGCCTTCTAGCCAGCACTCTGCTTCTACTGCTGCCCCTCTTCCCTTTAGCATCTTCTCTTGGTACCTTCTGTCTATTTTAACTGCTCTTTATTTCTCCTACATATATAGCATACATTAGAAATTATATTTTGATGAAAGTTGCCTTCATTTTGATAATTTTGATTTTATTTAGAAAAAAATTACAGCAAAATTGGTTTTACAGCTTTAAAAACATTATCAATACAAACTAAGTTCAAAACTATCTCATTTGGTGTGATGTAACTACATCACGTATTCTGCTGTCAGTCTATCGGGATTCAAATCTCATGACTAAATGCAATAAAATTATCAAATATTTCCAAAAGACAGGTTTCAAATTTAAATGATAATTTCATGGTTGTCAGTAAAAAATACATGACATACATAGCTCAAACTCTCTCAAGTTAAGTGACTTTAAGGAAAGAAATAATCAAGTAGGTTTCTTCTGATCTGTTCCTAGGGCAAAGTTTATAAATTCTGTAATTGTATGGCTTGTGTTCCCACCATAAAATGCAAGGACATAACTTTTATGTCTGTAGAAAAGCTTTGGATCCCTGACCTGGAATTATTTAGTGGATTTTAACAGGCACAGAATATTTCCAGAGTTCCACATGGCTTCACACCACTTCTCTTGGTACATCAGGTGGGGTTTATCATGTGTTAAAATTCACTGAAAATTCACTGGTAGGAAGAAATCTTTACCAATTAATGACCAAGCTAACGATTTCCTAATCTCAAGAAACCATGGCAAGACTGCTCAATTAGGTTTCTGGGAGAATGGCTAATACTCTAAGGACAAGTTAATTGTATCTTAAAGTATGCCTAAATTTTGCTCTTTGATATTGGTGTTTCAAGCTTTTGGTAAATGGATAACCTTTTCAAAATCAGTTTGTCTTTAATCACTTCTCTTTTGTTCATTTATTGAGGGTATAGACCTTGATCTGGAAACATCCTTTTTTTTTTTTCTTTCAATTTAGTAAAATTCCTTAGGTGTGGATCCACATAATCAAATGTCAATGTCTCTTATTTTCAGATAACAAAGATACTGAGGGATTTGATAATGGTAGGTATTATAAGATGTAGACTTTAGTTACCGAAAATTGCCAGATTAGTAAGCCTGGCATGGAAAGTTCTGTGCCATGGTATGTCTTAACTTTCTCTCTTAGCTTGTTATAAATGTAAATAGAGAGGCTCATAAAAGCTACGGGTATTAAAAGCCTGCTCAGTACTGACATAAGGATAAGTCTGTTCATACATAATCAGAAACTTAGAAAGCATGGAGTTGGCAGCCCGGGTTTAGAAGCTCAATGATGAGAGATCCACTCACACTGTGTATCTTCTGACCTCTTCCTCATGTTTCAACTCATGATCACAAAAGTGGCTACTGCACCCCTGTTACTTAAAAATCACACTTACAGCCCATACAGGAGGGTGGGAGTGGCTGAAGAAGCAGGTCAGCAGAGTCACCTTAGATAAAATAATATTAGAAGCCTTGTGCAGACTTTGACATATTGTTCAGAACTGAATCATAAGGATATTTCCTTGACTATAACTGAAATTGACTTGGGCACAGGAATGTAGCGCCAAGTGTCTATTGAAGAATGTGTCAAGGACAATCAGAGTGATGTGATTTACGTTTTCATCTTAAATAATGTCTTAAACAGGAGTTAATTTGATAGATAAAGGAAATGGGAACCTTTGAACCGGTATATCATATGTTATTTACTGTATTTGTCAGACTGTCTTATGACAATTTTTTTTGGCCTCTAAGCTGAGTTTAACTAAATATTCAATAAATTAAATATGCAAACTAACACAAGTTGTGCCACATGATACAGTCTGACATGTTGTGACTATGAAGTCAAATGCTACTGTGTTGAAAAATGCTACTTCGAACTTTTAAATCTCAGTGGATTGAAATAATAATGACTTATTCTCAGAGATCTGTGGGAAGTCGATTGGTCTGGGCTCTCACAGGAGCTCTGCTGTGCTCCACTTGTTTCCCATCCTTCCACCGGGAGCTGCTTGCAATTCTGGCATATTCATCCAAGAGAATAGTTTGAGATCAGGGCCCACGTAGGCACTCCCCAAGCCTTTGGTGGAGAGGCCCTGTCCACTAGCATCTTACTGGACAACAAAATACAGAATCAAAGGAGTTGAACAATAAACTCACTGAGTATGAACATTTTTCAGACTAGCTCATTTGCCACCCGGTTCAGGCATGATGACTGGAAAATAGTGATTGCTCTGGAAGATCCAGAGTAATAGCACAATTTTCACCATTTGTTTGAAGAAAGTACTGCTGTAGGGACGGTCTCAGTCTAAACATATTTTTAATGAATATGTATTTTTAAATACTGAAGGGAAATAAATTCCCAGATAGGAAATCAGGTTTTATAGGGAATCTTGCCTGGGTGCTCTGTATGTAATGAAGGGATGCAAACCGGCAGAACATCCAACCTCTTAAGCCAGGACTCTATCGAGTTGCCACTTTCAAAGTAGTTACACATTTGTAAATCTTTATGCAGTGAAGATGCAGGCCCTCAAAATAAGATCGATATTATCATTGTGCAAATGTTATAAAACATTATTTCTTTTACCAAGGTAGGACACATGTCAGAGGGGGCGATAACTTGAACATTATCAGGTTTGCTCTGCTAATTAGAGTTATACATACTTTGATCAATCACCTTCCCAAGGAATTACGTGCTCCTAGGATAAACTTGCTAGCTTTCCTGTGATTGTCAGCCTCTCGTAATAGTCGTACTTTGTTATTGCAGATAACATGAACCTGGAGTATGTGAACCGGATCCCAGGTCAGGTGTGCTTGTTACACACCTTAAATCTCACAATAACTGATTAATGATACTGATGATAAGAATATCTCTCCAACATTTTGAGCACTTCCCTATATGAAGTTAACATTATTGTTTATCCTTGTTGGAGTTACCTGTTTTGAACACTTAAGAAATTTCCCTAAGATTACATAGTGGGTTTACTTAGCTAAAAACTGAAAGGATTCTATGGATTTTAATTTCAAGATAGGAATAAAATATAATTAATGCACTTGCCAGTGTGTTAATTAAAAATAGCTTTAAGGATATCCAACATGTCTGTCTATGATTACAAACAGATGAGCTATATTTTTATGTATGATATTATTCACAACATATAAACAAAGGGGAAAGTATCATTGAACTTATGGTACTTCATAAGAAATAGAAATGAATAGAAATGACACTGAAGAGATCCCATTGTTCCTGAACTTCAGGAACGATGAGCAATTTTAGAAAGGAAATGTAGCTCAGAAATACTTTCAAAACTCTGTGATGCAAATTCATACCTCAGGTTCACACACCCGTTTGAGGAGGAGATCATCCCTGAAAGATGATGGGATTGACCTGCTGAATAATGATAGAAAGAGTTCACAATATTAAAATACTTTCGTAAGTAGAGAAGAGACAGGCTCTGTTTTCTAGAGAATTGATATACATAGTGAGCTGAGTGAATATCACCCATGAAGTCAAGAGGAGCTGAGCTGGTTCAATGGATAGGACACACATTAAATTGATAGTGATTAATTAGTTTTATGTCACTTTGATGCTTTTAGACTTGTTCATGGTATGGTTTTCAATTATTTCAGTATTATTGAAAGAACCAAGATTAGACTGCAGTTATTAGAATTAGATGAGTTACCTTATTTGCAGAGTGGGATAACCTTTGCTATTTTCCTGTCACATGATCAGTGTCATTTGCAAAGAAAAGAAAATGAGGCAGTGAGAGTGCACATAAAGGATTAACAGTGGGTTAGCCTTGCAAAAGCAGGATCAGATAAACCCTACGTGCAAGATTTAAAAAGATATTTGAATAGCTTTTTAAATTTCTTATTGTCACTAGCTGCCATTCTAAAGTGTGTGCATATGTCTGTGGAGACCAGAAGAGGTATAAGAGCCCCTGGAACTGGAGTTACAGGCAGTTGTGGGTGACCTTCTGTGGGTGTTGAGAACCAAACTCCGGTCTTCCTCAAGAGCAGTATGCACTGTTAACCTCTGAGCTATCTCTACAGCTCATTATGCATACCTTTTAATATTGTGTATAAATGACCTTTTTACTCTGCTTACTGTCTGTTCATTAGTATACAAGCTCCAAGAGAGTGAATATTTTTATCTATTTTGCTCACTGATGAAGTTTTAGATTTTCAGTGGGAGCTTAGGATATAGTTGAGACCCAGTTCATTGGGTGAGTGAACAAAGAAATGAGGAAGTGGCCTCAATTGCTTATGCTGTCACTGTCTGCCTTTAATGCCCACAGAGTGGCAAGAATCCTCCTACTGCTGGCTTTTCCCTCATGGGATGGCCTAGGAGGGCCTTACGAGACCCCACCACTGGAGAGCTCTACCTCTTACCAACTACAGATCTGGATAATGCCTGGTCTGGTAAATGGGGCAAAGTTCTCTCACAAAATCTGTAGTCTACTTCCTAGAACTAGTCCTATCCCCTTTTCATTGAAGTCTAAAGGGTGAAACTGTTGAATAAAGACTGCATGGAAGAGACAACTGATGGCTAGCCAGAACTCGGAAGTCAGGAGGATGATTCTTCTCTAAACATTCAGCCTTGACATCCACAAATGAACCCTAATAGACATACTCAGAGCCAACTAAAGAGATATAACTTGTAAAAGAGCAATAAAGGTTTTAGAGTAACTTACAATAACATGCTAAGGGATTACAGATGGTGATACAGGAAGAATCACATGGCAAATTTGGCACTAATCACCTCCAGAATCGGCAGTTAGAGTTCCTTGTTTGGCTAATAAACATTTCATTCTGAAAACCTTCCCATGCTTGAAATTAGGAAATGTAACTATCTTTTTTGGAAGTGAAAGAAGGTAGGCGTGGTGGCATGTGCCTTTAATCCAGCACTTGGCGGCAGAGGCAGCAGATCCCTGTGAGATAGAGGCCAGCCTGGTCTCCATATCAAGTTCCAGGCCAGCTAGGGCTACCAGGAGACCATCTCTGATATAAACATTGCTAAAAACTTCAGAAACAACGAAAAAAGGATAGAGAGTGTGGCAGGGCCCAGAAAGTCACTGGAAATCGTGTGTGCCATCTCAGGCCTAAAACTCCTCTTGTGTTCTTTCTACTTCTTTCCTTTCCTCTGTCATTTGTCTTCCCAGTAGAGGACTCTGAACTACCAGGTAGATAAAAAACCAATCTTTGAGGCATGTGTGGAATGAAAAGTGTCCACAAAATAATTGCATTATGTTCATGTCAATGTGCCATTTTGTTGAAACACTGCATCTTGGGAATATTTTTACATTTTATGAACTATCTCTGAAATAGAAATTGTTCTCTTGAAGTGAGGCAATAATGTGACAACAGCCCTGAGATTTATGTCTTCATAGCTTAAATTAGAAAAAGGAAGAAAGACTTTGGGAAGATGGTGGCTCCTGTTACACAGCGTTACATCATACAGTATTGCCTATAGAGAGTCAGAGCACAGACCATGTGCTCCTATAATTCATGAGCTATCATCTACTGAAATCCCGTGACTCAAAGACAGACAAGGTGCTTCCCAATTCTGTTTCTCTAGAAGTTGTATGTTTTAAAATCAGAAGCACAATTGATATTTGGGAGTATAAATTCTTCGTAGGGGGTAGATTTTTATCTTGGAGTATTCTATTCTGCAGTGTTCATGGTCTCTAAGCACTAAATTTTGGCCATAACTTCCCAGTCATGACAATCAAAAGGGTTTTCAGAAATTTTCTAAATTCCCTGGAGGCCATCATTACCCCCAATCGAGAGGGACTGCTCCAGATGAAGTGATTGGAAATAATAACATATTGCCCACATTTCACTGCCTTTGGCTATTAAAATAAACAGACAAGCTCAAGGAAAAATTGACTGGTTTATAAGCAGAAATGAGAAGCAACAGAGAGGCTGTACAGTTAGAGATTCCAAGGCTTCGAAAAGGTGAATTATCCTTAGACCTCAGAGAGTAAGAGATAAGTTTGAAAAATACTTTGAGCATCAAAGGCTCAGTAAAACTTCTCAGAGAACAAAGAGCTTTATCCCTACAAAAGAGATCAGATAAAGAATGTGATCTTTCCACCTCTTATTTTAGATGGCCTAAAGGTATTCATCATTACACTATAGGAGAGGGGCAGTAAGCTAGAAGAAAATAAATCAATTTGGCTTGAGAATTATGACTAAGAATAAACTTTGGCTACGCTTACTGGCATATGAAATAGACTGAAAACAAATAGATCAGAAAATTGAAGGTTTTTTTTTTTTTTATTGAATTACATTGTCAAAATAATGATGAGTTTAGAGCAAAATAAAACTCTGTCTCCCAAGCGTGCCCATGCAGGAAGCAGGTCAGAACAGCTCCTCCTGTCCCCACCGGGCACACACTTCCATATTCACTTCAGATGTAAGGAAGGAGAATGAAGGACAAGAGGGAACCGAGAGCCGGAATTATGGACAAGAATTTCCAGAGAGGAATCAGGGTTGAAGCCCAAGGAAATTCTTTATTAATTTTACTATAAACATTTCAATATACATCAGATGCATAGGTAAATTACATACATGCATTCATATACTGACCTATACTCTTACACATGGTTCTCTAGGTATTCATTTGATTTTATTTGTTGTTTGTAAATCTGTGTATTCATGTATGTGTAAGCACATGAGTAAGTGCAGGAATGTGAAAGCTAGAGGTGAGTCTCGGGTGTTCTTCCTAGGTCCTACGGTGATGTCCACCGTGTGTGTGTGTGTGTGTGTGTGTGTGTGTGTGTGTGTGTGTGTGTGTGTTTTGACTGCCCTGGAACCCATGGATTTGGGTACGTCGACTAGCCAGGGAGTCCCTGGATTCCACTTGCCTTTGCTTTCCCAGCTGGGATTGCAAGCCCTTGCCACCTTGCCAGCTTATTTTATGTGGTGTTGCAAATAAAACTCAATCCTCCTGCTTGTGCTGTAAGCGTTTTACCCATTGAGTTATCTCCTCAACCGGCCCCTGCCCTCCCCCCCCCCCCCCCCTCGCTCCAGACATTTTACATTTAACCACTTGCAAAAATAATCACCATTAAGTTTGAAGATTGCTAACATGGTGTCGCCGGAAATTTTTTTCCCCTCTTCCCTTCTTGGGAGGCTCCCTCCGAAGGCCTCAGGCTCACAGACTAATGTAAGAAATTTTTAGTTTTGGTTTATGGTAGGAAGTGCTGGGTGACCTATAGAGAAACCGCACCCCTCCCCACAGCCTCCATTAGCTTTCACCCACATCCGTGGGCCCGAGGTCTTGCCCCAGGTCTGTCAACGCCCCATCTCACTTCCAAGCTTGCAGGACACCCCAGCCAATTTTCCCTGTGGCCGCACACCTCCTCCTTTCTCTCGGTCCAATCTCCGGCCATGCTAGGCTCCACCCCTCTTCCCAGGGTGCCCTGCATTCGCCCATAGCTCTTGTCAGAAGGAATAAGTCATTTCCCGGCTACACATGGCAAGGCTTCTCACCCCCGTACGGGTTTCAGAGGTCATATGTGGGTACCTGAGGCCCAGTTATGATGCCATTTATGTAAGAATCTATAACGTTTTTGTTCTGTTCGGGACAGTTTTGTTGTTTACTTAATCTTAGTGAAAGGAAGAAAATCAAGAGGAAAATATTTTTTGAAATTTTTGGACATCTACTCATCCAAACTTTGTGAGAGATTGTAGACTTGCCCAGGAGCTTGACTGGCCCCAGCCATAGCCACGGTCTTGGAAGATACCTGTCAAGTTCTATTTGACTGGGTGTGGATGAAGCTTGGCTGGGATTTGACCAGCTTGTTGGGCAGCATAGTAGGAAGTGAAACCACTAGAATACTAAAGAGTCAAGATCACCCATTTTCAGGATCCAGAGAATAGCCAAGGCTACATGATGGTACTGGATCCAAATTGGAGATACAGAACCAAGATTTGTTTTGTGCAAGAGGGTAGCTGGTTGGTGGCCAGATACAACACCATGGAAGTCTACACACCTCTTCAAAATGTGTGAAAATAACCCAGCCTTTCCCACACAAAAGGCATGAGAGATGATGGCCAAGCTAAGGCACGTCCTCATGGAGGCAGCAGAGGGGACACATTACCTGTTCTGTTCTATTGAGCCAGTTATGGTAGATTATAACCAAGTCAGCTACAACCCTGGAACAGACATCTCAGAATTTTGAAGGGCTTATGGATTAAAAGAACATATACCCCATGGTGCGAATCACCTTGCTCAACTATAGTACTGAGTATTGATATTGTCATGGATGTATCTTCACTGGATGGAAAAATCTGGAACGCCCTGGAAGGTGACACCTGAAGTAATAAGGCACATAATGTTTGAATCTAACTCATCATAGTGGACAGATGAGGTTAGACGAACCAGTTCTACTAATATTTATAGCTCCTGTGAAACTGAATTTAGCATTTATGTTTGTACTTTGATAATTGACATACTGCCATTGTGTTTCATTATACTGGTAAGATATAAAACTGATATATGCATATTAAAGCAAAGGATATGAATAAATAAAAAGCTAGAATACTTCCCAAATTCTTATAAATTCTACTGTTCACTGTTTGAGGTATTAGAAATTTTCGTTTTTTGCCTTTTATCTTCACATTCATAGAAACCTTAATAAACAGATGAGAGAGGGGTACGATGGGGGAATGAATCCCTGAGAGGGATATCTGACTTTTGTTTTTATTTATTTTTAAAATTTTATGTGTATGAGTGTTATGTCTGCATGTATGTAAGTGTATACATGTTGTGCAATGCCCACAGAGGACAGAAGAGGGCGTCAGATCCCCTGGAACTGGAGTTACAGACAGTTGTTAGCTGCCATGTGGGTGCTGGGATTCAAACCTGGGTCTTCTGCAAGAACAGCCAGTGCTCTTAACCATTGAGCCATCTCTCAAGTCCTGATATCTGACTTTTAAAAAGGTTTTGTTATGCTTTGCTTCATTTTTCTTTTTTTTGCGTTCCTGTTTTTAGTGCGGCAAGCAGAGTCATTATTCTGCATGTGTTCTCTGCTCAGTGACTGGGGGAGTCACTTCTGTCTCCAGTTGGCTTTCCAGGATTGGCTTGTGAAAGACATTGAAGAAGATACAGTGGAGGAGGAAACTTCGTGACCCCTTGGCTTTCCTTGTGAAGACACTGTGGCCTTGTGACTGAAGCTGTGCTCCTTGTTGGTTCCCTCTGACACGTGGGGATGTGTGCGACCCCCGAGCTGTCAGCTATTCCTGGCTTTGTCTTCCATTTTGGTGCTATTCTTCTTCCCTCCTCCAGATAAACAGATCCTCATCAATCCAACACCAGCCATGTCTTCTCTTGCTGGGTATGTGACTAGTATAGAAATGTGATATACTTCTTATTTCATTTAATCTACCATGATCATTTAAGTTCATTTCTATATCATTAATTCATGATCTTCAACCCCTTTATTCCATTAATGTCCCAAACCTTATTGCAATTATTACTTTGATTTTTTCTGAAATATTTGGTCACGGAAATGGCATGTCATGGATTCTTTAAATGTTACCTGATTTTAATTTTTTCATTACCATGTATAATTTATTGATATTTATTTGATATCAACATGTGATGCATAATTTAGAATCAGTACATAATTTAAGCGCACAGTTCAATAACTATAAACACCCATTTAGTCACCACCACAGTCAAAATATAAATCATCTCTGTCACCACCAAAAATGCTTTGTGCCCATCCTTGTCAACTCCATCCTCAACCCTAGCCTAAGACCAGAATTCTTTGATCTGTTCTAGCACTGTGTATTATGTTTATTTTTCCTAGAATAAATAAAATTATGCACTAAATTCTGTAGCCTCTGACTTGTATCATTCAATCAAATGCCATTGAGATTCATTCATGACTTTGGATGCAGTAGTAGGCTGAGTGGGACTCCATTCTACAGATACACAGTTTATTTTTCATTTCACTGGTTGATAGAAAATAAAGGTTGGAACTGAAGAGATGGCTCAATGGTTAAGAGCACTGGCTGCTCTTGTAGAGGACTCAGGTTTGGTTCCCAGCCATGTGGGTACATGGCGGCTAAAAGCCATGCATAAATCTAATTCCAGGGGGGAATCTAATGCCCTCTTCTGACCTCTGTTGGCACCAGGAATGCACACGGTACATATACATGCATACAGGCAAGACACTCATAACACATAAAGTTTTCAAAAAAAGAATATTTGGGTTGTTTAAAATTTGGCTTATTTAATATACCGTCTGTCAATATTCTTATTCATGTTTGTATGGACGTGTACTTGAATTGCTTAGTTAACTACTAAGGATAACTGCTAGGTCATATTTTAAGTGTATCTTTAATTCCATAAGGCACTTTCCATTATTTTACAATATGCTAGTACTATTTTACACTTCTATAAACAGTGTATTTAACTTCAAACTTCCCATTGTTTTTGATTTAGAGATCTGATACTGATTTTTATTTGTTGACCTTTTATCCCACAAGCTTTTAAAATCTATTTGTAGGTAGTTTTTTGATGACTACTTTAAGATTTCCAGCCTATGTGAGTTTTGTGAATATAGTCTCACTTCTTCCCTTTTAAAAATCTTTTTTATTTATTTATTATTTTTATTTTATGTGTATGAGTGTATTGCCTGCACATGTGAGTGTACCAGTATCATACAATGCCCCCAGGTCAGAAGAAGGCATTGGATTCCCTGGAACTGGAATTGCATACAGTTGGTAGCAACCATATGGGTGCTAGATATCGAACCAGGGTCCTCTGCAAGAGCTTTAACCACTGAGCAATCTCCCCAGTCCTGACTGATTTATTTTTGTTATGTGTATGAGTGTTTTGCCTGCCTGTATGTAAGTGTACCCTGTATGTGCAGTGCCTGGGGAAAACAGAAGAGGAGGTCAGATTCCCTGTAGTTAAGGGTGGATGTTAACTACCCTGTGGGTGCTGGGAACCAAACCCAGGTCCTCTACTAGAGCATCCAGGGTTCTTAACAACTGAGCCATCTCTCCGTCCTCCACTGCTTCTCCTTTTGTTTGCATTGCCTTTAGAGTTCATCTTTTATTAATTTCTCATCACTGGTACAGTGATGACCTGCAATGTTTTGTGTGTATTCCCTTGGTCTCGATCTTTAAAAGAAGACATTCAAACATGACACATGATGATAAATTTAAATTTCTTGTATGTTCATTTTAAAATTTTAAATTCATTTTATAGTTATGAATATTTTTCCTGCATGTATACAAGTGTATCCATGTCATATAATGCACATGGAGGCCAGAAGAGGGGTTGGATCTTCTGCAATTGGAGATACAAATAATAGAAACTAACATAATTTGACCATCTAGTCTTCTAGTATGTAGGGTTATAAAGCATGCCAGTGCTCTTAACTGCAGAGCCATCTCTCCAGCCCCAACTTCAAGAAAATCCCATGAACTCCTTTCTACTCTTTACCATACATTATGTGAAACAAAAGGCAAAGAGGAGATAAGAAGGTGACAGAACATGCTAGAAGAGGACTTCATGGATATGAGAAAGAATAATGAGGGAAAAAAAATCACCAAGAAGAATAACGTCAGAGAAGTAATAGCAATTGCTATATGACTGGCAATATTTATTTATTTACTGACTTGCTTAATTCTCATGATAATTATATGAGTTATCTACTATTAGGGACTAAAGTTTAGCAATGGAAAACCTAGATCAGTAACTTTCCATAGGATACGTAGCCCACATATCTTAACTCTTGGATTTGAACACAACATAGTTCTGGAATTCACGTATTTAACTGACATGATGCCACTTAGGTTCACTAAGTCATGCTGTGCTAGCAAATAGCCTCCCAAATGTCATTGTTTTCAGAATAAAGGATCATCTCTCTTATATCTGTCCAAAGCACATGAAGAGAGAGATCGTAGATTTCAAAGTGAGTCACAGACTTAGGCTAACGGAAATTTTACTTTGATTTATACTTTCATGGTCAACAACAAGGCTAGAATATATTCAGCATTCTTCATTAGGGGTGAAGTGATTCAGTCCATAAGTGACATCTGTCATTTAAATGCCTATTTTATTGGTTAATACAAAATCTACCGAACTTTGAGGAGTACAAGTTGGAGAAACAGTCTTATCCTGTACGTAGAAGATGCGGGAAAACAAACTAGCATATTTATACAGGAATCTAGTGAATGCTGGTGCCTTTTTCTATATTTTCCTACCTTTCCACAAGGCTCCTAAAGAAAACAAGGATGTCATAAGGAACAAGGACTTGAGAACACCATAGAACCCAAAAGACTGGAAAAAAAGAGTATTGACAGAACATACACTGAGATAGAGGAGAGAGCCAAATGCCGGCAAGTAAACTTCTAACAGAGCAAATGAATTATTGAAGAAAACTTGTTTTTATCCAAAAGAATAACTGAATCTTCAGCTCTTAGGGGCTTTTTTTAGTGTACCAAGAAGAATCTTTCAGAGATGTGTTTAATTTCCTGTCAGTTGATAAGAAATAAAGAAAACAGGACTAAAATATGAAAGGATTCAGCCTATCCTGTATCTCCTCAGTAGAGTCAGATGCCACAACTGTTCCACTGTCTATGAAGTTTTGAGGGGAAATGGACTCAAGGCATTTCTTTCCCAAGAGTCTCTGTACTACACTGGGGTCTAAATGAGGCTCAAACCATTCTGAAAACATAGTCTCGAGTGTTTTGTTCATGTATGGTCTGAAAAGTCTTTAAAATGAATGTAAGAACTGGCAGATGGGGATGAGAGCTGTAAAATGCTGACTTTGGAACTTCAAACAGGTGTATGCATTAACTCGCAGTCCTGTGGTTACCTGCAAAATACCTGCACAAAATCAAGCCAGTTAAAACTCCAGCATGGATTGGGAAGGAGACTCAAAGTCCCCACCCATATTGGAGAAGCTATTGTCAGTTGATGGCTGCTGAGGGACGGAGAGTCAGTCTCCTTCGGGGTTGTGCTCCCTAGTACGTAGCTCATCCCATGCCCCAGTAGTTGGCCCCACATCCATGTACCTGTGGGCAGCACTATTTAGACTCAAGGGGTTATTAGTAACAGTAATAAAAACATGAACATGAATCTGGGAAGGAGATGGGGGAGGAATGACTGAGGAGAGGTGGAAAGAGGTAGAGGTGGGTGGATATGACCCATATACATTGCACACATATATACAAGTCTTTGAAGAATAAACTCTGGTGGTTTGAATGAGAAAATGTCCCTCATATATATATTTGATCCCCTATTGTTTGGCACTGTTTGGGTGAGATTATGGAACATTTAGGAGGTATAGCCTTGCTGGAGGAAGTCCATTACTGGGGGTGGGCTTTGTGAATTTACAGTCTTGACCCACTTTGAGTTCACTTTGTTGGCTTGCTGTGTGATGAAGTGTGACCTCTCAGCTTCCTGCTCTGGCCATTTGCTGTCATGCCTTCTTGGCCATATGGGCTCCTCTTTTGGAACCATAGGCAAAATACACTCTTCTATAAGTCACTTTTGTTCATGGTGTTTTGTGACAGCACAAAAAGTAAATAATTCATAATTAAAATTGATTATTTAGAAAATGTAATTCAAAAGCCAGATATGGTGGTGCACATCTGTACTTGGGAGGCTGTGGCAGGAAGACCCTGACACTGAGGCCAGTCTGATTCATAAAATCAGATTCTGTCTAAAAAGTAAAAGTTGTCATTCTAAGTAATTTAGCAGTAAATTACTATTTTAAAAACAAAGTTGGATAAGTAATATAATGAAAAGATTAGTGAATCATTTTGATCCAATATTACATTAAATAGTAGCAATCATTGACCCCCAAATTTGAAGGTTAAGAAATAGATGTCAAAAGGCCAAATTGGTGAGAAAATTGATAACAAGAATGTAATCATTGCATCATATTTATTTAGAGGCACTCAGTAGCTATTGTCTGGTTAAGAAGTCAAGGAATAAGGGAGAATTTTCGCAAGGTCCTACTTCAAGATAAAGAGCTACAGGTAATCAATGGATGCTGAGGGAGGGAGAATCAGTTTTCACCAGGGAATAGCTCCTTAAGAGGTTATCTTATCTAACTCCAAGTGTCATCCCTAGACACAGGTACACAGGAGCACCAAGGATGGGCTTGGTGCATTATATACCTACATATATGCATATATATATATAACATATGTATATATATGTGTGTATGTATGTATAATGTGTATACAACAAAAATAATCAAAGACAAGGACAAGAAATTGAGAGGGAGTTGAGGAACATGTGAGGAGTTGGTGGAGGACAGGGAGGGATGAAAAAAAATGGAAAGACAATACTAGGTATGAAATTCTCAAAGAAGTTGAAATAAAAAATATAAAAGATCAAAGAGCATAAGCTAAACAGGACATTGTTCTTGTTAGCATTTGCTGCCAACTTGACTTAGCCTAGAATCACTTGACAAAAAGAAGTTAAGATCTATGCATGAATTCTCATAGCAAGCAGTAATAGAGGACATTAGTGCTGGACTCTCCCTCATACATAATCAACAACTTTTAAAACCAAAGAGTAGATATTCAGTACTCTAAGAACAAGTCTGAAAAATGGGACTAGGTCATGTCTCTCACTCTAAGAGGAGTCATAACATCTTTACCTGAAAGATCATAATTAATAAATAAACCTGAGTCCAGAAGCCTTAAACCTTAAAAGAGACCTTCTGAGAAAGAACAGTGGCATATCATTGCCTCACTTTATAAGGGTTAAAGCAATCAGGCTTATCAAGGAGTGTACAGTACAAAGGTCCCCAGGAAAGCTATATGTTCTGGGGACTTTACAAATAGTTTATACTTATCAAAATGTAGCTCAGCACACCAGATCCTTTGGTTATTGATAACTCGGCCCCCTCTACTCCACCCCCCTTCCTTGAGACCGTGCTTTCCTCTGCACTGTAGTAAACCCCACCTGTCTTCAAAAATACACTCTCTGTCTGCTCTGAATTCTTTGAGATCTTAGGACTAGGGAACAGAGATGAGTCCATATCCACCAAGATCACGGGATCATGGCTACAACATTCTCATAAATGGCGGATTTTTTTTTTAATGTTCAAAATACATTAAAAACCACTGGTTATTTACAAAACAAAATACTTCATTTCCATAGTCAAGAACAAACAGAAGAGCAGGTAATCATAGAAAGTTAAACCAAAAAATAATAATAATAATAACAAAACGGAACCTATGAGGTAGCAGAAGATAAACAGTATCTGTCACAATGTGAATGTGTCTTACAACAAAACCTATTAAAACTGAATAGGGACTGGAGTGATGCCTCTAGCAGAGGATCTGAGCATCCAGATCAGGTGACTCACAGCTGCATATAACTCCAGCTCCAGGGGATACAATGTCCTCTTCTGCTCTCCTCAGACAACTGCACCCATGCACACATAATTAAAAATAAAAATTAAAATCTTTTAAAACTGAAAACATGCTGTGTCAAATAGTTATGAAATTGCATTCATATACAGACACACAGACAAACATCTTACAAACAAATACACAGAGAGACAAACAGATAAAAACAACCATAGCATTTTCTATGTGCTTATTTTAAGATCATGACTTGCTAAGGATGCTTAACTTTCAGACATTTATTCATTAGGGGGAATCTAGATGATCTCTGCCCCCAAAGAGCACAGTATAGGGCATACTAAACTGGGAAATTCCAGGTTAGTGTTTAGTAAATCTTTATCTTTGTGTTAGGCAATAGGCTTTGAAACTTTCCTATTTGTTTATTTACTTGCCTTTAGAAATTAAAAAAATATTAGGACATAACTGTCTTTTTCTCTTTTGAAGCAGAAACTCAAAATAATTTGATGGTGAAGTCCACTGTCGAAGAAAGGGGTCTGACTTCTCTTTGATATGAGAGCTACTCTTTATGGAAGACCTTAGTTCCCTTATTACACAGAGAAAGAGAACACGAAGAAGCCAAGTTTCCTTTCTGGAGTAGAGTATAGTGAATGTGAGTTTCAAAGAGAAAATTTTAAACCCAGATGAGAGGAGAAAAAACAGCAGGGGAGGCAAATGGGGGCCAAGCACTTAATATGATGTGGTCAGAGATAAATAGTTCAATGCTCTGGGAAATTTTTTACAGTGTGGAGTGAGCGTGTGTGTGTGTGTGTGTGTGTGCGTGTGTGTGTGTGTGTGTGTGTGTGTAACCCACAGTTAACAGTGTCTGTAAGAAAACTCACTCGACTTTTCAGTTGGAAGGAGAAATTCTGAGAACATGCTTTTGACAAATTGCAAAACTTGAAATAAATATACCTCTACCCTTTCCCCATTCCTGACCTTTCCTGCAAATGAAAGACAATGTTTTCATTTGCATTGTGAATTCCTTGGAAGAAGTCTGCATAGACTACATTATTTTAAATGTTTCAATAGAAAAATTCTTTCAACTGTGTCAAGTAGCTTTAGCGGTTTCTTGTATGTGAAATGTGGCCATATTTTAAGTCTGAGATATTAGAGAGGTAAAGAAATGTGTACCAAGCATTGGACAAAAAGCAGTTTATGATATTAGATTGTCAGGAAAACCTTAAGAATAAATCCTACCTATTTTATGAGACCAGAAAAATTGGGTATGTTTACAAAGAGCTATAGAACAGGGGTACTTAAAGAAAGCAGGTTCAATATGCATATTATCCTTTCAAAAACTCCGTTTTCTCCATTTGCATCTTTGATACCTCTCCACTCTGCCTGTTCAGTGCTTTCCTTCCATCCAGTATCCGGACCATGCTTTGTCTGAGTTGCAGCCTATGCAAAAGGTGTTGTGAAGTCCACCAGAAGTAGAACAGGAAACAGACCTGTGTGATCACTTTGGAAAGCACACATTTCCCCCACATACTGAGAAAGCTTATACATCAAAGCTTCTATAGATTTATTTGCTTATATTCAGTGAAGAAAATATTTAAAAAAATACATTGGAAGTTAAATTCCTCTGTGCAGCCTACCATTTCCACACACTTAAAGCCTAGCAATAGTATAAGTTGCTGTTCAACGTCAACCTTCCCCTTAAGCATTCTTTGGCCATCTTGACCTTTAATCTCCATGAACTGACTTTTCATGTGATAGTTACCATTTTCTAACTTCAGCTGTCATCCATCCATGGCAAAATTTTCAGGACATTTTGTCATTTTTCTCTTTTTATTCTAAAAGTCAATGTTTGAGAAGTACTTAGCATTCCCTAAATGGTTGTTGAATAAACAATTTGTGTTTAACTAATACATAATTTTAATTTATTGATTCCAGTTTAGAAAATAAAAGAAAGGATTTACATTCATAGCATTAATTGTCTATTTGGAAACTTATAAAAGTTCCATAAATAGAGCTCTTATCATCAGTATTTGATATCTACCGAATAGGTTTTTATTTATGTATTTATTTACTTGAATCAGGGTCTCCCTGTAGTCCTAGCTGACCTGGAACTTATTATGGGGACTAGGCTGGCCTCAATCTCATAGAAATCCATTTTCATCTCTCTGCTGGGATTAAAGGTGTGAGCCACTACGCTCAGTTCTTATTTCTGTTTTTAAAAAGAACATGGTTCTTGGTGTACACTCACATTCTATAACGTTTACACACTTGCTGTGTATAGTTCAGTGCTTTTCATATATTTATAGACTTGTGCAACCCCACACCAATAAAGTTTGGAACATTTTATCACCCTATAAAGAAAAGCAATACTTATCACAGTCCCTTCCCTTTCCCTAAGCTCTTTCTTCTTTCTTTCTCTTCTCCTGTCCTGGTCAACCATAAATCTACTTTCTGTGTCTGTAGATTTTCCGATTCTGAACATTTTCATATAAATGAAATACTGTAAACATGCTATCATTCTTAAATGGCCTTCTTTTCCTTAGTTTAATGTTTCAAGGTTGATTCATATATTAGAGCTTTATTCATTGCTATGGTAAAATCACACTCCAATGTATGACTATACCATATTTATTTATCCATTCATTGGTGAATAGACATTTGTGTTGTGTCCAAATATTGGCTATTATAAATAATGAATCATCTCTAAGTTTTCATTTCTCGTAGGAATGGAGTAACTAGGTCACATGAGCCTTCTCTGTATTAACAGGTGAGGAACTATCAAAACTGTTTCTAAGAGAGCTGTAATATTTCCCCCAATAATATCTGAGGAAACTGATTTTTCCACAATTTTTTCAACACTTCTTCTAACTTTTCTTTTTGATAGCAGTGTCCCAGTAAAGACAAAGTGCTGCCTTCAATTCCCTAAATGACAAAAAGGATTAAATTGCCTTTTAAAATACCTTTTTAAATTGTCAAGTTCAAGAGAAAGAAATAAGATATCTGCAAATTGTAAAGTTAGGTGAAATCACACAATTATTTACATGTACCTGGAAATCTCAAAGATTCAACCAAAATTATGACCGAAAGACTTTGATAAGTGTCTGAGTTCAAAATGAATAAGCAGAAATTAATGACCACCACAGAAACAATGACAGACAGATGGAGGATACAATGGGAAAATAGCTGTTTAAAACAGTAATGGGAATATATAAAATAGCTGTAAAAATCTAAGCATGTATTTAGCCAGAAATATATGCTTTATAGAGAAAGTTTAAAGTTACAGTGATACATAGGAATTTTTTTGCAGAAATACAAATATCATATTAGTTCTATTTAAACTAATTTGCAAATTTGGCATGATCTAACTAAAAATAGCAGGATTTTAAAAATTAGACAAACTATTGTAAGTATAGATAAAATTAAAAACATAAAATTCAGATGTAGAATGATGAGAAGGGTCTAACTTTATGAGATATTCAAATATACTATGAAGGTATAATAATTAAACCATTCTCAGATGCTTCCAAGCAAAAGTATCACAAATTTAAATGATAACAAAATACATTTTTGATAATAATGGCATTTCAAATCTACCAAAGAATCATTCAACAACGGGCATTGGATGAACTGGGTAGCCAATTAGAACAAAAATGAAGTTAACAAAGTTAAGTTGGAGCAAATATTAAAATGGTAAAAAGCATTAAAATCACTGCACATGGTGATTCGTGCCCTTAATCCCAGCCATTGACTGGCAGAGACAGGCAGATCTCTGTGAGATTGAGGCCAGCGTGGTCTATATCACAAGTTCCAGACCAGTTGGGGCTTTGGGGAGACCAAAAATAAAATAATAACCTGAAAATCCTAGAGACAAGAATAGGAGAATTTTTGAAATTATCCAACTAGAGAACTCTCTACTCACAAATACATATCAACCTTGATTTCATGGGAGTCAGGCTGGTAAAACCAACCACAAGCTACTTCCTGAGTCCACAGTCTCCAAAAACTAAGCTGAAAAATAAACAGTAGAAAAGGAAAACACATGAAATTGAAATTAGGTATCTCAATCTTGAATGAGATCCTGCAAGTTAGTAAGAATAAGATGAAAAATGCAACTGAATTTGGGCAAAAATTGAACATATTCTTCAAAGGTTAGGACAGCGAGTTCTTAGGCTCCGAGATGCTCAGACTTACATGAGGGAAGTGAAATCTAAAATTAAGACATAAGTTTTGTCACTTTGATGGGCAAAGAGCCAGAGTTTATGTTAGCCATAGAGTGGGAAAACAGGCAAATCTAAATATAGGAGGGAGTGAAAATTCCTTCAAGATGTATGAAGGACACATGGGAATACTTATCAAACTTTAAAATTCATGAACCCACACCCTTTCATCCATAACTTCACACCTTGTTTTTATATATTGTCAAATCATCGTTCTATAATTTAACCTGTTCTATGCTACTGAAAGTTCTTATATCACCCAAAAGTTGATTTCCTACAAGGATATGTACCTGCATTCACATAAAATTATTTACATGAAGGGTTTAATATCATCACATTATCTGTAATTGAAAAATATTGGATTAAGCTAGTGCGTTCAAATAAGCAATTGATCATTAGACGTTAATTTACAACCATGAAAAGAAATATCTCTTTATATGCTAGCATGAAGTACTCTCCCAGAAAGTTTCAATAGACAGCTTAAACAATGAAATCAAAATGTCAAACGGTCACCACAGCTGGAACAGGGTATTTGTAACGAATGTTTCGCCTTCAGTGTTGAAAGAAAACATCTTCTGATTTGTCACAAGATTCTGTAGATATTCTATCATTGGCTAATTAGCGTATAAAATTTACTGTTGGCTAAAACTGAGTGTCTGTCTTCTTCCAGAAACAAAGTGTTAGGAGGTGGTTCAAATAGTTATAAGAATACAAGCTTGATATCCTCTGCGTCTAAGCACTGACTTGTGTCGTTGGCAGTACAATGGCCTTCCCACATAACCATCATACATAACACAAGGAAAAATAAATGCATTTAACTCATGAGAATTCAATTAGTTAATGTATGCAAGTGTTTGTACCTAGTTGGCATTAAATACATGTTATTAGGTCTTATTGTACTAGACAATGGACCTGAGGAGATTCGACAATGGTCTGTAGTGAGTACAACTTGTTGTGACTTTGTGGCATAAGAAAGAAAGGTTATTACATGTGTATGCTAGAAAGCACATTTTGGCTCAAAAAGCTAATAGGCCACTAAGTAAATTTTGAGGCATACACACACACACACACACACACACACACACACACACACACATCCCGTACAACTGTATGTAAGGCAATTAGTGTGCACACACGCATATATATCTCCCTCTGTGAGAGAGCAATTAGTGAATCTCTCTCTCTCTCTCTCTCTATATATATATATATGTATATATCATCCCCATATCTTTGTGTGTGAGATGTGTGTGTGTGTCCATACCTTTGTGCATGTGTCTATCAAGCATCGAATTGTCACCCTTTCAAAAGTTGTTGAAAGTATCTGCATTTATGTCTAGAAAGACCAGCAGTTACTAAGACACCATTATGTATGTGAAATGGTTGTTTCAGACATGTCCCTGCATGTGACTATGATTAGAAATGTTCAGAGAATATTAAAAAATAAGAATAAAAAGGTAGAATTGATAGTAGATTCTTCTGTCTCCAACTTCTAATTAATTTCTCCTTTCTGTGCTGATAATGCACAGTTGTCTGCAAGTACTAAATCTCAGAACTTTTCTTTGCCCTTTCCTTATATTTTTATTGAGACAGCTGAGCACTTACTATATACTTAAAGAATCTTAGGCTGGACATCCAGCTTAGGATTTATTGGCCCAACTATTGGAGATTTGTGTTCCTTTTGAAACGTCCGCGTAGATGGTAGCTTTGTATTGCGTGTGAAACATGCTTATCATAAAAACAGATATTTCTAAATTAAGAGAAGTGAAGTATTTCTATGCTAAAACAAAAATATTCGATTTGGTCTTCTTTGGGCTGTTATTTGCTGATTTCTCTTCTTTTTCAGCCCCTCAGTTTTCTCCTTTCTGTTCTTCCCTTTCTTGCGGTCCTTCCTCCTTTTTTTTTGCTGCCATCCAGGCTCCCCTCCCTCTGGCATGTTTTGCAATTGTTTTCTAAGTTGGAGCAGGCCTCTCTCCCGCTGCAGCTGCGACTCTGTCCCCTGCTGCACTAAATTGACACTTGTGCAAGCAATGGCTCTCGTCAGTCACTCCGAAGCTGCTGCTTCCAGAAGTGTCGATTTAGTGCAGCGGGAGATGAGGTGCCAGGTGCAGAAGTAGGACACAGGAAAACTCAACAAAGAGCTCTGTCTTCCCTTGTCGTGTGTGTTGTTCGTTCAGGAGGAGGAAGAGGAGGATGGGGTTGCCAGGATCAGCTATTAAAATGTGAAATAACACTAAAAGAGTGTCAGAAAGAACACTAGCATTTTCCAAATCCCTCTTAATAACTGTATTAGATTTGTACAGAGAGAAGGTAAAGGAAAATCGGAATTGGCTAATTCCCTTTCACTTGGTTCCAAAACACCAAAAGTGCTGGGGAAAAAAATTGCAGTTTTGAAAAAATATCTTCCTTGGGGAACATGTACTTACTGGCTATAGTCACGTAAATCCTTCCCCCACCCCAGATTGTGCACAGGTCCTATCCATCTGGGTGAGAAATTCAAGTCTGCAATGGGAAATAGGAAAACTCTCAACTTGCCTTGGCAAGTCTTGCCTTCCCTTTCCTGTTGACATAAACACCTACTCGGCTTAATTGAAAGTCCTTTGCGAACATTAACACCACAGGCATCTGACTGACTGCAGCAACCATAGGTAACCCTTCCACACCTGTCTAAAATTGTGATACCCGTTAAAAACACATACTCTAAAGACAGAGCTAGAGGTTTCTTGTTTGGGAATGCCCCATCACTCTCCCCCTCTATTAGTTCAGGTAATTTTCTATATGACTGTGCATATAGGCTGTGCTCAGCTATGCCCACTGCCAGACTGTAAGAGTTGAATACCAAAATACTGTGTGCAATATATTTTTATTGCATACATTGGGATTTTTTAAAATAACCATTTTCAATAAAGGCCAGATTCAAAAGTGTCACTGTAGAAGCAAAAAAGGAAAAAGGAAAGTGTTACTTATGCTGGATTCTGACCATTGTATTCATTATTCACTCTTTGAGGTGAACTGCTATGGTAATTTGCTTTTCATATGCAATGTAGAAAGGAAGTTCTTTTGTGCCAAAGAGTTCTGATACAGCTCTTTTAGAAAAATCTAGTATCTAGGTCACTTGGCTTTCTTAAACCTGGAATAAATGAGATCTTTGATAGTGCAGTGTTGTGACCGCAGGACATAGATTAAAGGAGAAGGAGGCTTTTGCTAAGACAATTGCAGGGGGGTGGGGTGGACTTTGAATGTCGACTTATTTTTATCTCCTCACGTTATAAAAGACCCAGGATATGATTCCATCAAGATGCTTTGTATCCTGTATGACTCTTTTGTTTGTAAATATATTTTAAAATATATTTAAGTACATTTCGGTTAAGTGTCTATTTAAATATGTTTAAATAGACATGTTAAGTGTCTGATGTGCACTGACAATTACTCCGTACTAGGTACTAATATGTAACATGAAAGAGAGTAGTGACAGGCCTGTCCATCAATTTGGGAAGGCAAAAAGGCATGATCACAGAAGGTTGGGGTTCATTAAGTGCTGCTTCTTGTAACAGGTGGATTACAGAGAATGCCTTGGGCTCACAAAGCAGGAAATGGTGAACTCTAGGGTGAGAAAAAAGCACAAGAGTTAAAAATGCTCAAAATCAAATGGGCAAGGGGTCTGATGTCCCAGGAGAGAGACAGGAACTGTGAACGTGGCACAGAACCAGGCAGGCAAGAAGTGAGTTAGACAAACTAAGTACTTAAAGTTAGTACTTGTTGTTAGCTCACTTTATTTTACAGGAGAGATGTGGATAAAATGGAAGAAAATAATAATCAGGCAACATTAGACATTTTTTCCATCTATTCAGTACTTCTGGCTTCCTTGGAAGGCACAGCCACGGCTCATTGACAGTAACACAAGTTTGTAGACTTCTTCCCTCCATCCTTTCGTCTCTTCCAATTCTTTCTCTTCCTTTCTTTTCTGTCCCTTACCACTTTACTCTCACCTTATTATTGTTATTATTAATTATTATTATTGTTTTTCAGTACTAGGGACTAAACCAGAGCTTTGTATGTCCTAGGAAAGTGTGCTCGCAGTGAGCTCTATCCCCTGTTAGATTTAGGAGGGCAGAAAAAGGAAAGAGTTTAAAGTTTAGAAATAAGAGTCAGCGCCAGACTTGCAACAGGCAAGGAATGAGTTCCCTTGATTCAGGAAACCCAGCAGAGGGCTGATAGCTCTTCCTCAAGGAATGATTATCTGCAATCTTAACTGGGAGCAGTCTGGTTTTATATAGGAACTCTGTTGCACACAGCTGCAAGATTTAACTCCGTGCCAGGGTCTGGTGTCCTTGTGGGTCTCCTTTCCTAAGGTTATTTGCTCATGCAGGCAGGTGAGTTATCTATAGCACGAAAGGAGACAAGTAGGCTGCACAAACTGTCTCTCTCAGTCCAGGGAGTGGCCAGTTGATAAGGCTTGAGCAAGGCCAGACTGCCAATTCAGGGCCAGTTAGCCACTCTAAAGAATTTATGGTTACATTGCTTTCTTAATGAGGCTTGTGGCTCTTCTGCAATTCACGTATTCTATCATCCCAGCCTTCATCCATGTCTAATATTGCACTGAACTTTACTTTGATTCATTTCTCTTAGTTTTCCCAATGCATTATCCAACCTGTCATCAAAATAATTATTGCCTGGGACTGGAGAGTTAAGAGCCCTGGCTGCACTTACAGAGGACCCAGTTTCAATTCACAGCACCCTCATGTAGCTGCTAACAACCATCCATAACTCCAGTTCCAGGAGATCCAATGCCTTCTTCTGACTTCCATGGGCATTGCATGACACGGGTGCACTTACCTACATCCAGACAATACACTCATACACACAAAATTAAAATAACAAATAAAACATTCTTAAAAATGGTTATTTCCTTAGCTCCTTCCTTATCTCTCTTCCTCTCTCTCCCACCCCTCCTTCCCTTCTCTCCTACTTTTCTTCCTCCCTTTTCCTTCCTTGTCTTCCTCCCTCCTTTCCTCTCTTTTTCATTCTCTCCACTTCTGACATTTAAAAAAGTACAGGACAACAAATCCAAAGAAGAAAATAGCAATGACCCATACCTTCAATATCCAGAATTAATCACTGCTGGCTATCAGACATATTGATCCCTTCTTTTTTAAAAAATCATGTGTGTATGTGTGTGTGTTGTATACACATATTTGCATGTATGTGTACAGGTGTGTGCACATATATGCATGTGCATGCATGTGTAGGCCAGAAGTCAATGTTTAGTGTTTTTCTTGACAATTTTCTACCTTATTTGTCCTATTTCTATTTTGGCTTTTGTATTTTTAAAAATTTTTTAAATCTTTTGAGAATTTTGTACATGAGTATTGTTTTTACATTGTTTCCATCCCTCCAAGTCACCCACCAACTCCTCCCATGTCCCCTGACTCCCTCTCAAGTTCTTGTCCTCTTCTTTAATTATTATTATTACATACACATATACTTACAAATATACATACATGTGTGTACTATCTATAATGCACTGAGTCCATTTAATTGCACTCGTGTGTATCTGTGTTTAGGACAGTCTATTTGGGATTTGATAAGCTCTTAGGAAGCTAGTCCCTGAAGAAAATTGAATTTCCCTCCCTCAGGAACCATTTGAGGTGTGACCTCAATTTCCCCCATCCACCTTGGCATGTCAACTGGTTTTTGATAGATAAAAAGTAGGATATGACGAATAGGGTTGATCAGGAGAAAGCAGAGTTTATTAGCAAAGGAACACATGGGACAGATTCCCTTCTGGGCAGGGAAAATGTCTGCCCCAGGTCGTGAGCTGGGGTCTTTTAAAAAGGGAAGCTTCTGCTTCCTGCAGAAGGCGGGAAGAAGTATTTTTTAAAAAATTGGGCAGGGGGAAGTGCAAGAGTGGGACTGTTAAAACATGTCCTCTTTAGAGATCAAAGGGGAAGCCTGCTGTGTTGGCCATACAGTGGAGAAAAGTCTGCTTCTCTTGACTTCAAAGACCAAGGTGCTTATCAACTCAGTTCCCTTTTCTCAGGAGCTTGAGAAGTCCTTGAGACCCTGTTGGTGAGGGGGCAGGATGATCCAAACCTTAACATTCTAGCCTTTTGTGTTATAGGATAGGGTCGATGGGGGGAGGGGGGCAGCTGGATTAAGGGTCAGTCAGACAGCGGGGGTTCCCTCTTCATGCATCTCAACAGGGTCATCGGTGGTTGACCAGTGCTCATATACATATGGAGGGAAGGAAAGTAACAACTGATTAAAATTAGTAGAAGAGTAAGAGTTAGGTTTTGGAGTTTGGTCCTGAAAATATCTGAAGAGGCAAGGAGCAATGCTTAGCACCAAGGTAATAGCTCATTTTTCATTTATTCTTCTTCTGCCAGGGCTGAACTCGAGAGCGATGGACTCAGGATTTTGTTTTCAGGCATTTTGTTACCTGTTGGAGTGGCTAGAATCAGTGTCAGTTACCTCTCAAAGGCTTCTAGATAGGGAGAGAAAACAAATTGAGCCATCATTTAATTTTTTAGGCTAGAACAATAGTGGGTTTCCTCCCTTAGCTGTAAGTGGGCACTACAGTATTGCAGACCAAGATTTGAAGTCTTACATCTGAGTCTTACTAGGAACAAAGTCATCAATGAGCGATAATTGTCTAAATAACATAAGAACTTATGTCTAATGTCTGGGTTGTGTAATCCCTTGAACCCTTAAAATATACTGATGACTTTAATTTTTGGTTATACTTTCCTTTTCGGTGTTTAAGACCATACTGTTGGCCCAAGTAAACCAATTTATTTTTACTGTTAAGGTTATTCATATGAGGATTTGGTCCTCAGGGGTCACATGGGCTTGGGAGGAGCCCCTGGCTTCTCAGGCTTTTGTTTTACCAGTTCCATCTATGTGAAGATAAGTCGAAAGGTCCTGCTTGACCGGGCTTCGCTTAGAAGCATGGAGGAAATGTTTCCTCTGTGTTGACCCTCCTCTTTGCAGACTGGACAGTGGTTCAAGTCCATCTTCTGGGGTCTCCATGGCCTCCCTGAACAAGAGGACAGGTAACTCACACAGGACATTTTGAGAGATGAGCCATAGCCCCTGCAACTTGCTTGACCTTGGAGGGCCAGAAACAAAAATTGTCCCTTTAAGTACCTCTGACCAGATTAATATAGGCCTTAGAGTCTGGCTATTACACATCCAACAAGGTTAGTTTCACCAATCTGGTACATTAATTACCATGTGCTATATAGATAGAGCTTGGGCAACATCCTTAAATAAACCTTGACTAGACAGCCTTAGACTAGTTGACTAAGCTGTGACCTTAGAAATTTTAAGATTTGTCTACACATTATCCTTGTCTCATCCTTGTTATATTGTAACAACCCTACACAGACCTTCATCACCTGCCTAGCTGTCTCATTTCTCTGTCAATTCTGGAAATATCCAGCCATCATAATTTTCATATATAAATCCTTTTTAAAAAATGTCTCCATTCTCATATCCTTTCAACATCCTCCAATTTTCCAGTTTCTTTTTTTTTTTTTAATAACCATGGGACACAATAACATTAACAAACAAATTTTTCATCTGTTGTGAGAATTCTTTTCCTGGGGATACTAAGCAATATTTTTCCCCTTTTTAGGTTGTAGTATCAAACCAATGTTTGATTACATTAAAGTTTTTCTGGGGAACCAGTGAATTTATTGAGCTTTCTCATAGAGATGACTGAGGGGTTGCTGAGGTATATGAGTGACCTGAGAGTATTTACATTGGAAAGCCTTAACCCAGCATGGATCAAGCCTTCTCTTCCTAGCCTTTTCCAGATAATATACTTTAGTCCTCCCCAAACCCAGGAGACCATGTGATTAGGGTCAAATTACATACAGTTGGCTGGGAAAAACAGCTGGATACTCAGGTGAGGGTCCAATCACCTTGTTTACCTCTCCTCTTTTAATTAGATACTAAAGTCAACAAGTCAAATTGTGATGATTTTTTGTTAGTGGACACAGCTGAAGTCATGAAGATGGTGGTTGTTTGACTCAGAAGAAAGTAGTGTGTAGCATCATCTTATTAAAAGAACATGGAATCTAAATTGTATACATAAGATAATATAGTAAGTTAATATTACCCATTTACATATTGTGTTTTATAAGTTTCTAGGTAAATTTTTTATCTTATGTAGTTTAGAGAGTGGTCTACCAAAACCTTGCTTTAGGTGGAAAAAATGCAATTGGTACATAGTTAAACATTATCGAATTGATGTTTACAACCTCCAGCATAATCAATTAAGGAAAACTGTGCCATAGAGAGGTTGGGAGAAGGGGAGTCCCGGGAAGAGGCCAGAGTGGGAGAGATGGGAGGGGTGTCCTGTCCATGAGGGGACATGGCAGGAGTATCGGAGGCAGGGTCTGGAATTTAAGTAGAAGTAGATACAGGAGGGATAGATGGGTTATTTGAGCGAGAAGCCAGAATAGGGGAGACTAGGGAATATTTGGCAAGGAGGTGTTTAAGGTTTTGGATTTCCTCAAGTAGAGGAGAGTTAGTGGAAGGAGAGCCAGTGATGAACTTAGAGCAGCACCAGAGAAGGGGAAGATTGTGGCATGGAGTGGGAGTTCAAGTTGGAGAAAGGAGGCTAGCCAGGTTGGGCCCTGGAATATAAGGCAAGGGAGAGTATAGAAAGGGGAGAGCATGGAGATGACTTGGCTGTGCCTCAGGCTGGCGAGCAGGAGGAGGTTGGGGATGGGTCCTAATCGGAGGCAGGCCATTGGTATGGTAGGATCAAAAGCTGAGGTGGAGGGGTAGGGAGGAGGAGGGGGGCAGAGGCCCCTGGTGGGTTTGGATCTCATGAAATTGTCTTAGCCAGAAGAACCTGATGGGAAGAACATGGGACCCAGGAGGGATTAGCACAGAGATCAAAGGAAGCTTGCATGTATGGTAATTCCAACTGTTTGCCTTTATGAAGGCAGAAATTTTCTAAATCTCTCAAAATATTGAAGGTTAAGGTTCTGGCGACTGGCCAAACAGAGTTATTACCTAACTCATACTGAGGCCAGGCAGTGGTGCACAAGAACTTCAGGAGTTTTGGCCTGATTGTACCCAAAAATTGTAGTTGTTTTAAGGATTTAAGAAGACAAACAAGAGGTGTGAGACCCTGAGACTTTGAATGGGTGGTTCCCATAGTGACAGATTAAGTACAGAGTGAAAGGAGATAGAGAAAGAACCAAGCAAGCGGGTAGGAGGTAGAGACAGAACTGAGCAGATGGGAGACAAAATTCTCTCTCCATAGGGAGTGGAGGCAGGATCACGAGTATAGGAGGGAAAGTGCAGCAGATGAGGAAGAGAGAGAGACCAGGAGAGAGTAGGAGGAAAAAGGGTTTGGCATCGGTCATGCAAAACGAGAGCGAGGAGAACCAGGCACCAAAACAAAGCATCTTTTTTTTTGTTGCTCCGGTTCAAGTTATTACTTTTGAGTTATTTCCAAGTCCCAGAAGGCAGCGTCCTGGAGTTAGATCATCAGGGAGAGGAAAGGCGAGATCCTGTCCTGGACAGGAAGTAGTGTGTGTTCCTATCTCTGGAAATAGCATCCTATGTCCAGAGAAAGGAAGGGGTTTTCCGACACAGGTGTGATTTTGAGGCACGCGAGAGGAATGGAAAGCCCTGCAATTAGAGCATGGCATGACCAGCCAGTAGATGGAGACAAAGTACAAGGAATAAGATGGGAGAAAAGCAGAAAAAATGCAGTGAGCCAGAAGGGAGGGAAGCCTGTGGAACAAGATGATCTGAGATTTAGTAGAGGCTGAGGGAAGATGAGCCCCAGAAGGGCAGTGGTTTAGTAGAGGTTTAGTAGAGCCCCAGAAGGTTGGGGGAGAGAGAGAGACAGAGAGAGAGACAGAGAGAGAGAGAGAAAGAGAGAGAGAGATAGGGAGAGAGGTACTTAAAATTAATTTATATATTTTAGTATCAGGAACCATGCTGTAGAATAAAGAGAGAATATTTTGGCTTGAAAAAATATTTTGGTGTTAATTTAACACTTTTAGTTTGTATGAGATTTTTATTAAAAAAATTAATATGATACCAAATAAATTAATTTTAAGAAGAGTAAATTTATGTTGACTGTGTATACATATTTAATCATATAGTCTTTGTTGAGAATCTGGTTGGTTTATCATTTTTAAACTAAAACACCTTTGATATAGACAAACAAAATGAATACATCTTAAAATACCATGAAATAAACTAGAAACAAAAAATGACATTTAACAAGTAGGATTTTACCCAACCAACTTTGATGTTGTTTTGTATAGGTAATTAGTGGCCTTAAGAAAGAGTTAAGTTTCCATATAGATTTGAGGTAGCATCTTTTCCTTTTTAAGAGCTAAATAACTGAAGGAAGTTAATAAAACCTTGTAGGAGACAGGAAAGACAAGAGGAAACATTAACAGATTATGTTAAGAACAAATAAAATCTTAATAGTATTGAAAATAATTCCATTAGCTAGTTTTATTAAAGTCAGTAATACCATCTGTTGAAATTAATTTACACCTTAGCTCTTCTCAACTGCATAGTGCCTTTACTCCTAGGCTGTTTTGTTGTTCTCCTCCTAGTCACAGGGTCAGGGGGCCAGCCTGAACCTGGAAAAGTCTTGGAGAGCACATCTTGAGATAATAGGCTTGAGTCTGAAGTGGGAGGGCCAATTCCATCTCCAGAGTCAGCATCTCAGTGAGCTCAAACAGCACATGACAATTTACCAATATAATTAATATTACCCTGACATTATAACTAGAAAGCACTCAGGGAATGATGGGGCAGGAACATAAGCAAGCATAGAGCATCCGAGTATGAGAGGGAAATAACTCTATTTCAGAGAAAAACAGGCTTAGAGTTATAATACAGAAAGGGGAGGAGTTAAGACCAGTAGAGATGGCATCTCAAGCCCCTCATTCAAGTAAACTATTACTTTTTACCACTCATTGTTGTAACTATGTGTTGGTAGTAGCTTGTCTCTTGTAGGGTTTTAGCCCTGGAGTACAGCAAATTTCCATGTGCTTCACGGGTCTAGTCATCACAAAGTGTCAGCTTTCTTTGCAACTTGAAGGCAAATGGCCAGAAAAACTTTTAAGTTCCCTTTACAAACTAACAAATGTACTATGTAAAACAGTAGGAATTTAAAATAGTCATTTTTAGAAATTCATAAAAATACCATATAAAAGATGTTACAATTCAAATAATTCCTTTAAAATTGCCAGATAAAGATGTCATTCAAACAATGTCCAAACCTAAAAATAATTCCTTTAAAATATCCATAATTATGTCAAACAATGTAAAAACTTAAAACAATCATCTTTTAAAAACAGTAAATATACCACAGAAAAAGTTAAAACTCAAAGTAATCCCCTTTAGAAACACGCCCTAAATGATGTTAAAATTTAAACTCCCATTGTGTAGATCTGGCATTATTACCTTAGTCTGAACTAGAAATGGATTGTTTATTCTATGATTTCATTGAGAAAAGAAAACAAAAATAAATTGCAAGAGAATCCTAGGCAACCCTTGTACCAGTAGATTAGGCTTGGTATAAAAGAAGAAAGTACCCTCATATATACATACACACACACACACACACACACATGCACACACGTGTGTGTGTGTTTGACCTAAATAGAAAAGCAAATGAAAAGAATCTATGTTTCTTACCAACCATTGTAGCAGTGAATGGGAAACCAAGTTCTCAGGATCTCTTAATTTGTAGGCATAAGATATGCTGGAAAGGAAATTCATGAGAGCAGCAGAAGGAACAGAGCATGTAAATCAGTGTTCATTGGTCTGAAAGCATATGACTCGCCTGAGCAGTGCCTGTGACCTTTTATGTATAGTGAAATTTAAAATGGTTAGGTCTAGTTAGAAAAGTATGTGTCTGAGCCCCAGTTGTTTGATGCCCAAGAGGGCTTAAGATCAAAATTTCAAGTCCCTTTGCCTGAGAAAAGTTTAGGATAAAAAGTCTTATAAAACTTTTTTTATTTGTCAATGGGGCAAGCCACCTGAAATTGTTTAAATGATCCAGCAAAGTTGCCCAGCTGGTTTAGGCTAGGTGGGTCAAAACAGGGAGAAAGGGTCCCCTAAAGGGTTTTTAGCCAAATTTATAGGAGAACTTAAGAATGCACCCAGCTGGAAACTTTTTTATCATTTTGTTGGAATGTTAAAGAAAAAAGTCCCAGGGCAGGAAAGCTGGCAATCTTGGCAGCTGCCTGGAGGGGGTGAAGCGGGAAGGGCAAAAAAGCCTTGGGGTCATGCAGGTTTAGAGCCTACATGGGAGGTCAGACACATGGCAGGCTTGCAGGGACACGGCAGGGAGTAGAAAGCTTTAGTATGGGAGGGGGAGAGAGAGGAGAAGGATACAGAGCATTTGTGTGTGTTGGATTGAATGGTATCAGAAATCATCTCAAGTAAAGTGAGGAAGAAAGGCAGTGGAAGAGGATAGAGGGAAAAAAGGATGGAAGACAGCAGACCTTGCAGGCCCATGGCAAAGGAAGGCAAAAGGGGGTGAGATGTGGGGGAACCAAGATAACAAAGAGATGAAGCAGTTCCATCACTGAGACCATAGTGCTGTCTAGGACTGATGAAAATCAATAGGAAAGGAAATCAAAAGACCGCAGGCAAGGCAGAGTGTGTTACCCAGTGAGGAGAGCCAGAAAGAGGTGAAAGCAAAACAGAGGGCTGGAGAGAGGAGGAGAGAGAGAGAAAAGAAGTGTACCTGAAAGCCAAGTTAGTGGCATTGCAGAAATTCAGGCAGGTCCCTTGAAGTAAGAACCGGGTTTTGGCACCATCTGATAGGTAAAAAGTAGCCGTATGACGAATAGGGTTGATCAGGAGAAAACAGAGTTTATTAGCAAAGGAACACATGGGACAGATTCCCTTCCGGGCAGGGAAAACATCTGCCCCAGGTTGTGAGCTGGGGGCCCCTTTAAAAGGGGAAGCTTCTGCTTCCTGCAGAAGGTGGGACAGTGTATTTTTTTAAAGTTAAAGTTGGGGAGGGTAGCAGGACTGTTAAAACCTGTCCTCTTTGGAGATCAAAGGGGAAGCCTGCTGTGTTGGCCAAACAGTGGAGAAAAGTCTGCTTCTCTTGACTTCAAAGACCAGGAGGCTTATCAGCTCCTTTCCTTTTTCTCAGGAGCTTGAGAAGTCCTTGAAACCCTGTTGGTGAGGGGGCAGGAAGATCTGATTCTTAACAGTTTTGTCATTATGTATCTCAGACTACCATAATGTGGGGATTTCATTGGTACAGATTCTCTGTTATGTTTAGAATGCATTAATTAACAACAGATGTCTTGCCCCTCTGGTTCTTGTATTCTTTCTGTTCCCTCTTCCACGATGTTCCCTGAGCCTAAGTATACAGGTTGCATTGTAGATGTGTTTCTTAGGACTGGGCATCTCACAGTTACCTGTTCTCTGTATTTGACCAACTGTAGAAATTTGTACTATTCTCCATCTGTTGCTAAATGAAGCTTCTTTGATGAATGGTGATAGGTACACTTGTCTGCAAATATAAATATATATATTTAGAATACAGTAAGAAATTACATTGGTCTAGGGAATTGACAGAGTAGGTTTTTAGCTAGGGTTTATGACCTCTCCAGCCATGTGTACTTGGCTGTCTTTAGAGTACCATGTATGATTTCCCTCCCACTGAGAGAGATAGTTAGAAACAGGAGTTATCAAGGCGGGGGGAGGGGAAATTGGGGATTAATTTAACTGGAGAGGGAGGAGGAAGGCCCATACAGGGATAGAGAGGGGAAAGAAAAATAAATAATAATTACACGGTATGAAACACCAAAGACAAATGTAGTATTTACTAAGTCTACTGAAAAATACAATATATAAATACAAAGTCTACTGCAAAATAAAATAATATAAATGTGAGTGCACGTGCTTTCGCTATTCAGGGTCTTTTGTGATTTTTGTGTGAATTTTAGATTTTTTTTCTATTTGTGTGAAGACTGTCATGGGGATTTTGATTGGGATTGCATTGACTCTATAAATTGTTTTTGATAGGATGGTCATTTTCACAATATTAATTCTACCAACCCATGAACGTGGAAGGTCTTTCCATCTCCTTGTGTCATCCTCAATTTTTTTTCCTCCAATGATTTAAAGTTTTCATTGTAGAAGTGTTTAACGTTTTTGGTGAGGTTTATCCCTAGATATTTTTTTTGAGGCTATTGTGAATGGGAATGTTTCTATGACCTTTTTTCTCTGACTGCTTGTTATTGATATACATAAAAGCTAGTCATTTCTGTAAATTGATTTTGTATCCTGTCACTTTGCTGAATGAATTGATCATTTCTCAAAGTTTTCTGGTGTAATTTTTGGGATCTCTGCTAATAATGTCATATCAGTGCAAATAGGGATAATTTGACTTCTCTAATTAGCACTTCTTTAATTGTTCTAGCTAGAGTTTAAAGCACTATATTGAAAAGGATTTTGGATATTGGACAGCCTTGTCTAATTCCTGATTTTAATGCAAGTACTTTGAGATTTCTCAGTTTAGAATGATGTTGGCTGTGGGTTTGTTGTATATAGCTTTAAATATGTTGAGGTATGCTCCCTCCAGTTCAATTCTCTCTAGGACTATTGCCGTGGAGGTGTGGTGAATTTTGTCAAAGGTCTTTTCTGCATCTATTGAGTTGATCTTTTTGTTTTTGTGTTAACTTATATGATTTACTATATTTATTGATTTATGTATATTGAACCATACCTTCATTGCTAGAATTAAAGCCAACCTGATCATGGTGTATAATCTTTTTGATATGTGTCTATAGAATATTTGAGGGTATTTTTTGAGAATTTTTGCATCTATGTTCATTAGGGATATTGGCCTATAGCTTGTGTGTGCATATCTTTATCTGGTTTTGGACTTACAGTAATACTGGCTTTGTAGAAGGAGTTTGGAAGTTCTCCCTCTGTTTCTATCTTCTTGAATAATTGAAGCAGTATTCATTATAGATCTCTGAAGATCAGGTAAAATTCTGCTATGACTCTACTTGCTTTATTCTGTTGTTGTTAGGAGGCTTTGTATTACTGTTTGTATTTATTATGGGTCTGTTTAATTTGTTGATCTCTTCTGGTTTAAGTTTGGTGGTTTGATTTGATATAGAAATCCATCCATTTATTTTGATTTTCTTATTTAATGGAATATAGAGTTTTTAAGTAATCCCTTGTAATGTTCTGAAATACTTTGGTGTCCTCTGTTAGGTTTCTCTTTTCATCAATGATTTTGTTGATCTGGGTTTGCTCTTTTTTTCTTTTTGTTATCTAGGCTAAGAGTCTTCCTGGTTTATTTTTTCGAAGAACCAGCTTTTAGATTCATTGTTTGTATTGTTTTCTTTGTTTCTAGTTCATTGATTTCTTCTCTGATCTTTTTATTTCTTCTCATCTGATGGGTTTTGTTTCTTCTTGTTCTTACAGATTCTTGAGTTGTATTGTTAAGTCATTTATTTGTGATCGTTCTAATTTTTAAAATCTAGACATTTTGAGCTATGAACTTTCCTCTTTAGACTACTTCTGATGTGCCCTAGAACCTTTGTTGTGTTCTGCTTTCATTTCTATTTAGTCCCAGTAATATTTGTTCTTTCTTAATTTCTTCTTTGACCCATTCATCATTCAGTAGTGTGCTGTTTAATCTTCATGAGTTCTTTTAGTTACTACAATTACTGTTGCTATTTATTTTCAGATTTTTATTGTATTGTGGTTGGATAGATTACATGGAATAAATTTAACTTTTTCAAATTTGTTGAGGTTGGTTTTGTGCCCCAGTATGTTGTATATTTGCAAGAAACTTCTATGGGCTGCTGAATAAAATGTTTATTCTTTGGTGCTTGGGTGGAATATTCTATAGATGTCTCTTAGGCCCATTTGATATATGATGTCATCTAATTCAGACATTTCTCTGTTTATTCTTCATCCAGATGACCTATCTATTGGGGAAGGGGGAGTTATTGTAGTCACCCACTATGACTGAGTTGGGGTTAATCTATGTCTTGAAGTCTAGTAGGACTCCCTTTTTACAAAATGGAATGCACAATGTTCGTAATTGTAACGTCGTCTTGTTTGATCAAGTTATCTCTGCTGACTGATTTTAGTTGTCTGTTTCTGGTATTAAGATAGCAACACCTGATTGTTTCTTCATGTCATTGGCTTTGAACTTTTCTTCCATCCTTTTTCTCCTTGAAGGTAAGATGAGTTTCTTGTAGAAGACAAAAAGATGGCTTTTGTTTCCTAATCTATCCAACCAGCTTATATCTTTTGCTTGGAGAATTTAGACTATTGATGTTTAAAGTTATTATTGAAAGATGTGTATTTTTTACTGTCACTTTATTTTCTGTTTGTGTCCTTACTCCTATTTTGTTTCCCTATAATTAGAGCTTCATTTGATTTATTCCTATGGCCCCTTGGATTTGCTTATTTCTTTCCTCAGTCCTTTAAGCATTCTCTGTGGGGCTTGTTTGGTGAGCATGAATTCTTTCAGCCTTTCAGCCTGTTTTTATCATCACAAATTTTTCTTTCTCTTTTGTCTATGATAGACAGTTTTGCTGGATAAACAAATCTGGGTTGGGATCTGTGGACACTTAGAATTTGGAATACATTGGTATCGGCTCTTCTGACTTTCAAAGTTTGCATTGTAAAGTCATCTGTTGTTCTGACAGGTGTTCAGTTACATGTTATTTATTGTTTTTCTCTTTCAGCTTTAGAACCTTCTCTTTTTTCCATATATGTATTGTTTTTTATGATGTGTCATGGGCAGTTTCATTTCTGGTTCTGTCTGTTTCCTGTTCTGTGTGCTTCTTGTATCTGTGTGGGTATGTCTTTCCCTATTTTAGGCAAGTTTTCTTCTATAATCCTGTTGAAGATCTGGTGAATGCCATTGACTGAGATTCTTCTCCTTTCTCTTTGCCTGTAATACATATATTTGGACTTTTCATGATTTCCAAAAGCTCCCACATATTCCATTCCTGTGCCTTTTCAAATTTTTCATATTCTTTGTTATGAGTGGTCCAGTTCTCTGACTTTATCTTCAAGTCCTGATATTGTGTTTTCTATTTCATTCCTTTTTCTGGTAAGTGTTTCTCCTATCTTTTCTAATTGACTTATTGAATTTTTCAATTCCATCTTCATCTCAGCTTTGGCTTTCTTTAATATTTGTATGTCTTGTGAATTCAGTTTTCGAATCCTGAATTGTCTTTGTAATTTTATTCAGGCATATATTTATATTTTCTTGAGCTTCAGACAGTTTATTCTTATTCTCTTTGAGTTTCTTGTGTGTGTGTGTGTGTGTGTGTGTGTGTGTGTGTGTGTGTGTGCACTTACGTGTGCTTTAAATTTAAATTCTTTGGTCATGGATTTGATTGTTCTTCTAAGTTCTGTGTCCTGAGGTTCCTATGGGTAGCTTTCAATGTAGAATATTTCTGTAGCACTAGTGGGATTTGGTGGGAACATATTTTTTTAATATTATTTGTGTTTTGCATTGTGACCTGGGTATATGGGCTTCTTTTTTGATGGGGTGTCTAATATGAAATTCTAGCCTACCTTTTTTGAGTAGAAGTTTGGTTCTGTTTTCATTGTTGCCATAGCCTGGTTGATTTCTGATCAGTTATGAATAGAGAGTTGGTCTGTGCTTCAGGTTCCCACTTTTGATGTTTTGATGAGAGGGAAGGGAAGATTCCAGTCTAGTCTGATGTGTCAGGTGGGAAATCACAACTAGAAATCTGAGTGAGGAGACCATGAAGAAAAGAGTGGGTTGTAACTAGCTCACCATGTTCTGGGAGTATTAGTTCCCTTCCTAGCACCAGAGATGAAGCTAGAAAAGGAGTGGGCAGGTTCTAACTAGCTCACCAGGGTGTGGGAACCAGGCTTCCAATTCTAGTGACAGAAAGTTCTACCTTATTTAGACAGTAGCTCATTGGACCTGGAATTCAACAATTTAGCTAGGCTAGCCAATGAGCTCCAGGGATCCACCTGTTTCTGGTCCCCATTCTGGGGTTACAAACACATACCCAAGATTTTCCAATTAGTGCTAGAATCCAAACACAGGTAATCATATTTACGCTTTGAAACTGAATCTTCTTTTATTTTTTTCAGTGCAGACATAGGTTCAGATTTCTTTACTCATTTAACTACCCTATCACATGCCATTGGTGGAGTTCTGGCTGTCATCAGCATTTTTAGCAACATTTCTTTCTTTCCTTATTTTCTTTTCATGATTTTGTCATTAACATATCCATTGTTTAGCAGAATTATTTCTAAATGTATGAATATTTGGCTTTTGTGTTATTGATTCATTACAGAGTCTCTATGTAGGTCCATTGTTGTTATATACTTTAAGGCTTTGTAATCAAATTGTCAAAAGAATTATTAAATAATTATCAAGAAATGATACATAAACTAAAAAGAACTGAAAAAAATTTCATGAAACCTGGAGTTTGGGTTATCAAGTGATTATATAGGGAAGGTGAACATGAATATTAACTTTGAGGAAAAAAAATGAGGAGACAAATCAAATCTTTATTCCTCAAATGGTAGTTGGTAGGTAGAATGCTTGAAAAATAATGATGAATTAGGACTAAAGCATAAAGAAATTTAAAGATATTAAAGGTCAAATATTAATATAGTTATCATATATGACCATAAATTACTGTATTGGGTTTTAAACATCAGAGTTTATACTTACAAACATATTTTTTAATTTAAAATTTTTTTTTATTATTTTTATTTTATGTGTATGCGTGTATTGCCTGCATGTAGGTAAATGCACCCATGTCGTGCAATACCCGTGGAGGACAGAAGAGACTGTTGAATTCCCTGGAACTGGAGTTATGGACAGTTGTTACCTGCCATGTGGGTGCTGGGGTTCGAACCCGGGTCTTCTGCAAGAACAGTGTTCTTAACCACTGAGCCATCTCTCCAGCCCCTTTTTAAATTTTTTTTAAAAATGGATTTTTTTATTTTATGTGTATGAGTGTTATGCCTGAATGTATGTAAGTGCACCCATGTCATGCAATGCCCCCAGAGGTCAGAAGCAAACATTAGATTGTCTCAAACTGGAATTACAATGGTTGCTAGTTGTCATGTGAGTGCTGGGATCAAACCTGGATCTTTTGCAAGAACAGCTAATGCTCTTAACCACTGAGTTATCTCTCCAGCCCCACAAACATCTTTTTATCCACATTGTTTGGAATTGTGATTTTTTTTTCTTTTTCTCTGTGTTTCATACTCCCATTCAGCTGAATTCTTTTGTTTATAGTATTTTATTATTTTTACTTTATGTGTATGGGTGCATTGCCTGCATGTATGTAAGTGCACCCATGTTGTGCAATGCCCATATGGGTTAGAAGAGAGCCTTGGACCTCCTGGAACTGGAGGTATGGATATTTGTTAGCCACTATGTGGGTGCTGGGAATCGAACTTGGGTCCTCTGCAAGAGCAGCCAGTGCTCTCAAGCATTGAGCCATCTCTCCAATCCCTCAGCTGAGTTCTTAATTCCTGCCATAGTATCTAAAAAAAAGGCCATCACCCTTCTTAGAACGGTTGTGCTGTGGTATTGCAGAGTTATTTGAACAATGTTGTGTTGCTCAGAAAAGTTTAGGGACTCTTTGGAGACTGACACCAAAACTTAAAGCTTTTAAAAAACTTTTCAGCAGTAAAATAACTTTATCTTTTGAGAGTGGATTTGCTTTGGCAATTTTTACAAGTTGATTGCAACTAAATCTATAGAAAACATAGGCTCACCTTTCCCAATATCACACTGGAGCCAAATAGCAAATATGACAAAGAAAAGGTCACTAGTATTTTTTTTCCTGTGATTCTTAAACAGTTTTCTACAGAGTTGCTCTGAAGGAGCAACACATTTTCTCCCTTATAGACAAATGGTCCAATGCTAGATTAAGTACAGAGAGTCCCATTGTCTGCATCAGAGACATTCATTTGTTTATGAGCAGAAGTTTTTGCTTGTTATCATTCTTATTACACAGTTTTCTATATTTCATTACCAAAAGTCTTAGGCATATGAAAATATCAAAGAACGTTCAAAAGAAACTTTCCCATAGGTTTCTACCTACCACCTCTGTGTGATGATGGATTCTTAAACTTGTTCATCCATACCTGCTTACTTAAATGTTTATTTAGTCATCTATAAATTAATCTTTCTTTTTGACACATTTCCCAGTAAAATTTAGCTAAACAGTCTTACTAAATGCTTCAATTTGCAGATAATGAATTAAAATTCAATATATATTTTTAATATACAGAAAATGAAGTACATAATGATGCATTTCCAGTAAAGTCACAGAGTTTGAGCAAATGCATTAATATATACTATATATAGGCTAACTATCCCTCTATATCTTTGACATGACCTAAACATTCCCTAATGTCTTTTCCCAGCTAATCTGGATGCACAATGCCATCCTCACTCCCAGAGGCACTTCTGATAATATTTTTCCCAACACAGATTAGTTTTGTTTTAGAATTTCATGTAATGTAAGTTATATTGTGGTTGCTGGCTGTGGCTGCTCTCCTCCATCTATGGCCACTCTCCTGCTCTCTCAGTTCCTCTGATCAGTCATTAGGTCCGGATCCTGCTCTCTCCGTTCCTCTGATCAGTCATCTGGTCTGGATCCCAGGGCTGGTGAGGAGTCTGCGCCAGCATCGCCGCATTCAGACTCAGGAGACCAAGTTCAGTGACACAGATCTGCTTTATTGCAAGAAAGTACGGGCTTAAATAAGGGTAATAGTCCAATCATAACATAGCATATGAGATCCCTTATTAGCATGGCAGACTATTATCCTATTACAATCCAGCAGGCCAGATGCCCTATTAGCATGATAAGTTCCAGGTTCTCTAAGTTCCGGATTCCTGGAAACCATGTGACTTACATAGTTTTCTCTCTGAGAAGAAACAGGAAACACTGCATTCCAGCATGATAGGCATGTAAGGCAAAAGGCAAAATCAGTCACAAGATTTTCCACAACATCTCCCCCTATTTTTTCATTTTTAAGGGTGAGGCACAGTTCAGAATATATAGCATACTGATATCAGTCCCCGGGTTGTATGTGGTGGATTTTTCTGTTGTGCATCAAGACAAGGTAGAATTGCTTGGGAGGCAAGGGATTGATCCCTATTCTGGGCCCCATCCTTCAGGATGGCAAGTTCTCTCAAGAGCTGGCTGGGCCAACTCCGTGCCAACCAGTGGGAGTTGAGGTTCATTGCCTCGGCATTGTTGTCCCCACCTCAGGGGTCACCCAGCATTATGGACTGTGCCTGTCTTAGGTTGTCCCATCTTTTCGGATCTTACCCGTCATTGACTACCAGCCCTCGAAGGGTGAGTCCCTTGGTATGGTCCGGCAGAGGGAGAGGCAGTGTATCAAGCTTTGGCCCATGCAAAGGCCTCTTAAGGGGCTAAGAATTCAATAAAAGTCAATGGAGCGGGGTCATCCCATCTGGGGTAATGCTGGGGATTAGGGAGTGGCAAGTTCTAGGCATCATTTTCACAGTCTGCCAACAGGAGTATATATCGCAAGGCGTTTCCTGTGGCTCTGGCAGTTGGGCCATTGTCTCAGGTCTGTTGCATGGTTGTTCCTATGCTCAAGCCTATTTTTCATATCTCTATTATTATAGGTTGGTAAGGGCAAGGAACAGCAGTTCCTTGTTTGCAGAGACATACATGGCAAGATCTGGAGGTGGGGAAAGAGCTAACTGAACCAGAGAAATATGAGTTTTAACAAAATTATCAAGACCCTTAACAATGCAAGGTCCAAAAATCAGGAGTTAGCAGTAATGATGGCACACATAATAAGGAACATAGACGAAGGTTTTCCTCTGGATTGAGGACTTAGCTTAGCTAATGCCTCTGTTTGCAGAGAGATGTTCGAAGTCTCCCCAGGTTGGTGGCTTTCGTGGCCTGCAGCACTGGATCAGTCTCTTGGAGGGTGAGAAGTGCGCTGCTTCCTCCAGGGTCAGGGCTGCCATTTCCAGGGTTGGTGGTTGTGGAGGGAGGTTTTCTGTCTTAGGCAATTCTGATGTTCTGGGCTGGGATCCAAATGGGGGCTGGGACATTATCTGGAAAGACACAAGCATAGCCTCGCCCTTGTGTTAATAATAGGTGTGGACCTTTCCATTCACTTATGAGAGGGTCCTTCCATCTCACCACGGGGGCAGGAGTGGGCTGAGTGAATGCCCCCCAATGCTTTATTGCTGGTGGGAGGCCATTGGAGTTAAATTTTAGAAAATTTAATACAAATAGAGCTTGTTGTAAAACAAAATTGGGGTCCTTATAGCAGGGGCCTTTATCATTGTCTTCCCTTATTTTCTGTATTTGTTTAATGAGTGTTTGGTGGGAACGTTCAACAGTCCCTTGACCCTGAGGATTGTAAAAGATACCAGTTATATGCCTAATA
>NW_008338999.1:1910134-1962699 GCF_000622305.1 Nannospalax galili
GTTTTGATTGGCTATAGTCTCTGCTTGTGAAATGAGATACTTAAGGTCACCCCAGGTTATCAGGTGTGCCGTTGGAGCCTGTGGCTTACATGGTCTGCGACACTAAGTTGGTCTTTGGTGGTTGAGAGCTGTGCTGCTTCCTCCAGGGTCAGGGCTGCCATCTCCAGGGTTGGTGGTTGTGAAGGGAGGTTTTCCATCACAGACAGTCCTGATGTTCCAGGCTGGGATCCAAATGGGGGCTGAAACATTATCTGGAAAGACACAAGCATAGCCTCACCCTTGTGTTAAAATAGGTGTGGACATTTCCATTTGCTTCTGAGAGGGTCCTTCCATCTCACCATGGAGGAAGGAGTGGGCTGAGTGAATGCTCCCCAGTGCTTTATTGCTCGTGGGAGGCCATTGGAGTCAAATTTTAGAAAATTTAATACAAATAGAATTTGTTGTATAACAAAATTGAGGTCCTTATAGTGGGGGCCTTTAGGATTGTCTTCCCCTATTTTCTGTAGAATGTGAAGTGGAAGGGGAAGAACCAACGATTCCCGTTCACAGCCATACAGAAGGCAGGAGGTGTGGACAAGTTTAAGGGCTAGCCTATCCCACACCTCAATAGCCGGGGTGACCTTGTGAAGTTGACTCCATGAAGAGTGGACCCATATCAGGGGGCTCTGGGTCTGCAAGAGCGCTCCCAAAGGGGAGTTTTTAGTAGGAATAACTAGTGCTAGGATGGTCAACTTTGGCTGTATCCTATTTACAAATGCTTGGGACAGGTAAGAATTGATCATTGTGACAACACGTTGTGCCTCCAGAGAGAACTTGTGGGGAATGGAGACCATATCAGTACCCCACAAGAGGTCAAAGAGCAGTGTAATCTCTTCTGTGGACATGGGTAAGAAGCCTCATATGCAATTGATGTTGCCACAGAGGGTCTGTGCCTCTGAAAGTGTAATCTCATCTGGTAAGGTAAGAACAGGAGCTATGGGCTAGGTGATATCTTGAATAGAGTGGCCCAGAAAGGTGTAAAGGGCATGTAACTGGTATTTTCTCTGCTGCAATAGTAAGACCTAGTGCCAGGAGGTTTGTTTTGAGTTTTTGAAAAGCTCCTTGTAAGATCTTAGGATCCTTATGGGCAATAAGAATGTCATCCATATAATGTAAAATATAAACCTCAGTCAGCAAAGGTCTGCAGGCATGTGCCACATAATATTGGCAGATAGTAGGACTGTGTTTCATGCCCTGGGGCAAAAACTACCTTTGATAGCATTGAACTAGAAGGTTATGGTTAGTGGCAGGTATAGAGAAGGCAAGCATTCCTGTTTGAAAGGTCCCTAAAGGCTTTATATGCTCATTAATAGCCTTAAATCATGTAAAAGTCTCCACTTTCCTGATATCTTTTGTATAACAAAATCATTCTTTGGGAATGGCAGTAGGGTGAGGCAGTCCCTAAAGGCTTCATATACTCATTAATAGCCCTTAAATCATGTAAAAGTCTCCATTTTCCTGATTTTTTTTGTATTACAAAAATGGGAGAATTATGAGGACTAAGTGAGGGCTCGATATGACCCAAGGATTACTCTTCCTGGACCAAGGAGATCAAATGAGCTAATTTATGTGAAGGAAGAGGCCACTGCTCCACCCATATGGGAGCTTTAGTGTTCCACATTAGTTTCATGGGGGGCAGCTTGGGCAGCGGAGCAGTGGCCATTAGAATTGGGGGTGATGGTGGGGGGCATTATCTAACTGCTAGTTTACAACACGGTCATCATAAAAGCAGTCGTCATTGGTAGTTAGAACAACCTCCATATTGCAGAGGATATCTCTCCCCCACAGGTTATGGGGAGGACCTGCAGCTAGGAGAGGTTTAATAGTTCCTGTTTTGCCATCTGGGTTAGTCCAGACCATGGGACGTTGGACCTGTAAAGTATTTTGTAAGCCCTCAACACCTTGTATAGGGGGTCCAGGCTTACAGTGCCAATGAGACAAGCTTCTTCTTGTCTGATTACAGTAATATCAGCCTCTGTATCAATTAGGCCTTTAAACTTATGGCCATCTAGGGAAAGTTGCATCCTAGGCTTATGCAAATCAATAGGTATCATCCATTGGACGTGGGGGGTATATTCCCTTACTTCCCCTCTTTGGGGTGGGGCTGAGAGGTGCTTGGTTGCCCATTTAAAGGCATCTTTTGTATGAGTTTACCATCTGCATCCACCTTAAAACTGCATTCTCTTGCCCAATGAAAGCCTTTGTGGCATCTTGGGCATTTTGAAGGGGGGACCTGGCTCCTTTTGGCTTCTTTCATAATCTTATTAGGACAGGCATGTGACCAGTTGCCCTGTCTCCCACAGGCCCAACATTTGCCCTTGCCCATCTCGGCCTGCAGCTGATGAGCAGCCAGTGCCTCAACAAGGGCTGCATCATGGGCCTGAATAATCCCCACATCTTGGCAGGCCAGAATCCATTCAGAGACATCCTTGTGTCTAATGGGTCCTATGGCAAGGCGACACTCTGTAGAGCAGCCTTCATATACAAGATCCTTGAGCAAGGCATCGGCAGCTCCCTGATGACTGATCTTTCTATATATACTTTGTTGGCATCTCTCAACAAAATCAGAGAAAGACTTGCCTGGTTTTTGTATCAGTTTGGTTAATTTGCTATTAACGTGAGTTGGCATACTGCGAAAAGCACGTAGCATGCAAAGCCATACTTGTTCAAAATAGCGGGGAGGTCCCTGTGCCTGAGCTTGGGGGGGGTCTCAAAATTGCCACATCCTACTAGAACATCAATTCCAATGTTTTGGACCTTGGCATTTCTATTGTGCTCTTCCTGTTGTTCACATTCATCTTGGTAAGCAGCTTTCCATAAAAGGAAATCGCCTCCCTGTAAGCAGGCACGGGCAATATTCTGCCAATCATAGGGGGTATTGGCCGAATGACTGACTGTATCTAATAACTGACCAAACCAGGGGGAGTGAATGCCATCCTCAACTGCTGCCTTACGCAGCTTCCTTAAGGTATCATGATAATATGGATTCCAGATATTGGGGTTCTGTTGTCCCTGATTGACAGTAACTGGGAAGAATTGTGAGAAATCTCCCATTGTGTCATAGAAGAGGGGCCTATATGGGAGGGGCTTCCAGTCCTCCTCCAGAAGGGAATGGGTAGATGGACTGGGGGGAAACTTCCTTAAAGCTTGTACAAGATGGCGGAAAGTAGTCATCACCCTGTAATGGTAGAACAGAGGCTGCCTTAACTTCCTCATTTTTTATATCATCATTAACAGTCATTGTTTCAACAGAACAAGAATCCGTTAGTTTTGTTTTAACTGGAAATGCCTGGGACAGGCTGTCCCCAGTGCCCTGTTGTTGTATTTGCTCATCTATCTCCTTTACTAGGAGATTGTCCTGTTCAGGGGCTTCAAGGGGAACCCCCTGAAGGGAGGCCAGAATGGCTATCACAATGGGGTAGAACAGTCCAGACTGTGGGCGTCTCTCCCTGATTTCTCTATGCCAGGCCAAGAATAAAATGCAAGCCCATTGTTCGGAATCCCAGCAACAAGAATCTGTAAACCAGGGGGCAAGAGCTAGTACTTCATCTAAAACCTTAGTTACATCCTTTTCTGTTAGTATAATACTCCTACCCCTGAGGGGAGGAACCAGTGCAGCAGCGCAGGGGCTGGCAGCAGCTGGATGACTATTCCCCATACCGGAGGTCACTCACCCTGCAAGATGTACCCAAAGGGACTTGGGAACTGTTCAAGGAGGTGATTGGTGAAGACAGGAGTAGCACGCCCAACTGAAGATCGCAATCCAGAAGAAAAAGCAGAGCCCAAGGTGTTACGGCTCTGTGGGGAGGGGGGTCCCAGCCTCACGTTTGGGCATCAGCTGTGGTCGCCGGCTGTGGCTGCTCTCCTCTGGCTATGGCCGCTCTCCTGCTCTTTCAGTTCCTTTGATCAGTCATCCAGTCTGGACCCCAGGGCTGGTGAGGTGTCTGCGCCAGCATCGCTGCATTCCACAGGAGACCAGGTTCAGTGACACAGATCTGCTTTATTGCAGGAAAGCACAGCTTATATAAGGGTAATAGTCCAATCATAACATAGCATATGGGATCCCTTATTAGCATGGCAGACTAGTATCCTATTACAATCTAATGGGCCAGATGCCCTGTTAGCATGATAAGTTTCAGTTTCTCTAAGTTTGGGATTCCTGGAAACCACGTGACTTACATAGTTTTCTCTCTGATAAGAAACAGGAAGCACTGCATTCCAGCATGATAGGTATGTAAGGCAAAAGGCAAAATCAGTCACAAGATTTTCCACAACATTATATGATTTGTATTTTTGTATGTTCCTTTATATTTACCAAAATATCTTTGAGATTTGTATTATTAGTTGTATGCATAGCCAGTTTTTTCCCCTTAAATTGCTGACTTGCTAAATCTATGTTTTGTGCCATTCTATAAACATATCACAGTTTCTTTATCCATTCACCTGTGGACAGACACCTGTGCTATTTCCAGATTTGTTCTATCATGAATAAAGCCACTGAGAAAATTTTTTTCTCTCTTACGTAAATACCCAGTAGTGGAATTGGTGGGTAATTCCACAGTTACTTGAGTTTTATAACAACCAGACCATTTTGTGTCTTTTATAGTTCCTCTACCAGTGTAGGAATTCTAATTACTCTAGTTAATTTCTCTTTTGTTTAGGTCTTTAGTGGTTTCTTATTCTAGTTTTAATTTGTACTTCCTTCATATTGTTGGGTATGCTTTCATGTACTGATCGTCCATTCATATACAGTTAATTCTTTTTAGCCATAGTTACATTGTGTAAAATCATGGAAAACACTGAATTAGTGGATACTGACAACTGTTCCTCAGGGAAAGAAAGGGACAGGTCCTTGTGAATTTCCAGTTGCATTTTCAAAAGCCTATCAGTATATGACTAATTTTCTTACACATTGCGCATTCCTTAGAATCAAATTCACCAACAACACTGTAACTCATACTTTAAGAAGAAAGAAGGTTCTTAGCTCCTTCACTAGGCACTGTGATCAATGTTACATGGTTACACACAGACACACACACACATGTAATTTAAAACATTTTACATTCTTTAATTGATGGTCAGTCTTTATGGTTGTTTATCCAATTGTTTAAATGTTTATTACATATTTGTTTAATTGTTCAACACACTGTCAATTGAGTGGTGTTGCAATCTCCAATTGTGATATTGGTATTGATGCTATTTTTTTTAAATCTGTCCATTTTATCCATATATTATGATTCTAAAGTAATCTTCCTGAAGAACAAGCTTATTCATTACTGTGAAATGATTGTCTATTATACTATAAAGTTTATTTTATCACATATTAATGTCCAGTCACTGTAGTTATTCCGAAATTTCTGTTTGGGTGGTATGTCATTATCTAATTATTCCCTCCACCTATCTGTGGCTTTATAAATTAAGTACATCTCCTTTAGAAAGTACTTAGGCTTTACTTTTTGAAAAATCTCTGCATTATAATTGCAATATGTATTCCATTGACATTGGTTGTAATTATTGAAGTGATTGTATTTATGTCTACTATTTTATAATTTGTTTACTGCTTTTTGGTTTGGATTCATTTATTTTGTTTTCTTTTGTACCATTTGATTTTCCTTAGAATCTTACTTTAATGAATATATTTAATTTGTAGCTCTATCTCTACATACAAACATACATATATATAGTCAATTTAGTGTATGTAATCTTGCATCCTATAGATTAATATATCATTCCTGTTTTTTATGCCATGTTTACCATTTAAAATATGTTTTGATAAATTATGATCCTTCACAATACTACTCAATACAATGTTCATTATAAATTATCATGCGTATTTTATAGAACTGGAGGAAAATAGTTTATTTATAGAGATCTTAAAGCTTTCCAATGCTCTATTATTTTACTTTTTCCAGAAGAGTTTTCAATCCAGTATCTTTCCTTGTAGTGTAAGCAGATTCCTTCTGCCTTTCTTTTCATTCACACATGCTGGAATCAGATTCTTACAGTTTTTGAAATATGAAATTTCTTATACCACATTCATTACTGAGGAATATTTTATCAGATGTAAGACTGGGCTGACAGTTTTTATTTCATTGCTCTAAACATGCTGCACCCCCATCTTCCATCTCCCATGGTTACCAACAGGAAGTCAGCAGAAACTTGAGTCATTGCTCATTCCATGTCAAATGTCATGTTACTTCTGCTCCTTTCAAGAATTTTCTTTCTCTTTGATTTTCAGTAGTTTCAATGTGTTGTGCCTAACTGTGGATTTATACATATTTATCCTTTCTGATGTTTGCTGAGTTTCTCAGATCTGTAAATTTATGTCTTTCAGCAACATGTTTCCACCCCATCTGTCTCTCCTTTCTGTAGTTCAATTGCACATACACTGGAGCTTTTGAATCAGTTCATGGGGCTTTAAGCTTCTACCCAGCTTTTCCTCTACTCTTCACATTGGAAAATTGTTAAGGGTCTATCTTTGAGTTTTCCGATCTTTCCCCTGGTGTCTTCATTCTTCTGTTAACCCTAGCCACTGAATTATTTAATTTTATATCACATTATTATTCCCTGTAGCGTGTTGATGCTTTCATTTCAGCAGGAAATTAGCATTGTGGACTCAGTTTAAAACTCTGTTTTTGAACTTTATTTTGATTTTCATCTTGAGCTGAACTGCCTTTTCTGTCCTGCAAACATGGCCCCCAGTGATACATCAATCTCTCTCCCTCTCCCTTTCTGTCTCTGTCTCTGTCTCTGCCTGTCTCTGTCTCTGTCTCTCTCTCCTCTCTCTCACACACACACATACACACACACATTCTTATAGATCAGAAAAACTGAGAATTCTCATTGAAGCTTCAGTTGTGCATCTACTGCAATCTCCAGCCTGTCCTGAGGTTAAAACTCCCAAAACGTGTAGCTCCTCTGTACTGTTTTCCTCGTACCTTTGAATCCCTCTAGGCTCTAGTTGTATTTGTCTAATCTCCAGTGTTTTAGGATCACTGTTTATTCTGAACTCTGTCTACGTTTTATCATTTTTATCTGTGGGAGGAATAGGGGTTACAGCTTAAGTGTAATAAAGTAGAACCCAGAACCTCATTATTTCTCAAATTTAAGTTATAGGTACTAAAATATGGTTAACTGTAAAACACTGATGATTTATGTCAATAAGTTTGACTTTATATTGTTTTTATGTTTGTTATTTTATATTTAAGATTATTTAAATTATAAACATGTATTTTATTATATTACAATATTATTTTGTATATTTTATATACATAGTATATTTTACACCCTAGCAATTATAAAATTCATTTCAATATCACATCTTTAGTGTCTATAATGTGTTTTATCATTTCTTTAAGGTTCAATTGAGGTGTTACCTGCACCAAGAATTCCTATACAGTCCTTCTTCAGGCTCTTTCCTGCTGAATGTTCTGACTACATTTATTGTTTTATTTACTGTAGCATACTACAGTTTTATATTTTGTGTGTCATTTCTTTAGATAATCTGAGATGTGCTTAAACTAGAAGACTGTGTCAATATTGCCAGCACGTTGCCTACATGATGGACATGTGTCAGCTCGTACTTAACACTTTAAATGGCATTGTCTGTCTCCCTAAAGAATCTGAACATGTGGGATAAGTGTTCTCACTTTCATTTACAGATAAGGGAGATGAAACTTTGAACCACTTGGAGACCTGCTCAATGCCATGACAGAGGAAGGACCCAGGGAGATGACTCAGTGGGTAAAAGTACTTGTCAGTCAAGCTTGATGACCTGAGTTCGATCCCTGGAATCCACACAAACTCCAGATGCTGGGTCACATATCTGAATACCAGCAGATTACAGGACCAACTAACCTGGAGTCTCTAGTGCAGCAACAGAAACAAGAGAGGCTCTGCTTCAACAAGGTAGAAGAAGAGAGCAAACTTCTGAAGTTATCATCTAACCTCCATACCTACCTGTGATGACACACCACACACACACACACAAACACACACACACGTACAAACACACACACAAAATAAAGAAGTAAATTTTTATTTATGTATTTATTTTTGCAAATTTCATACATTTTGATCAATTCATATCCCTTCCCCTATTGGCACCCCACTTTACTACCCTTCATCTAATTTCATGTACTCTAATATATATATATATATGCTGTAATATATATGATATATATCTGCTTTTTAAACATTTGATTAGGCTTGCTAAATTTCCTTAAACATTGCTCTAAATTTACACATGTTAAGACAACATCATACATATAGTGTCTGTATAGCATCTAATTTTCTTCTTGAGACTTTATTTTCTTTTTCTGCCATTAAATATTCACAGTCCAGTTTTTCACTGATACTGATACTAGAGAGCCTGGTCCACCTAGGAGCACTAGCCATCTGTTCCTGACATACATTATTGAATGAGAGGCAGCTAGAAGGTAGGTGAACCTTTGCCAGCTGCAAGCTCAATTCTCGGGAGCTTTGGTATGTTCTATAAATTTCCTAGGGTTCATTGCCAGTTTTGGACTATAGGGAATTTTAGGCTTGGGATGTGTGTGTTAAAAAGTTGGATGGAAATTCACTCCCCTTTCATTTTCCTCAGTCTGTAATCCTTGGATACAGTTTCCTGAATCCCTGGGGTTTTCTAAACCCCATGGATTTTTGTTTTTATTCGTTCTTTGTACTCTACTTGCTTTTCAAGAAACAAATAAGCCATTTTACCTGTGATCAGGACAATGGGGTCCTGAGGAGAACCCTTTGCATGTATTTTGGGAGCCCACAGGAATTGGTTTGACTATTTACAGATTATAACAGTTGGTAGTTGAATGTTTTATTTTCATTCCCAGTTGGTGCAATATGTTCACAGCTGATGCAAATGGCTGGCCCATTTGATTTCACATATGGTCCACTATTTGGGGCCCTCTAAGGCTTTCTTTTGTAGTTAGTCTTCTCCAACACTATCATGTATTTAGTTATGCCTTTGTCTGCTGGTCAAATGAAGAAAAAAAGAAAGAGAGAGAGAGAGGGAAAAAAAACCCTTCTGAACCTTGGCAGCTGCAGAGGAAATCAGCAACACACTTGATAAAGATTCAAAGAACTGGGTCAAAATGTCCCAGGAAGAAGATCTTTGTTAAACACTGCAAACAAACAAAATGCTTCTCTCCAGAGCATGAGGCAGAGAGCACACACACAGTGTTCTCCAGTGTTTTTCTGACACTTTGGAGCTCTACTTAAGCTGTTCCTAAGTGTTTTCAGCACGGCCGCATGTCAGAGAGACCACGTTGTCCTGGGAGTCCATTTACATTGAAATACATCGTGCCTCTAGTACTTCAGAAAATATTTCTTTTAGGGCAGTTTTTGCAACTTAATTTCTCTGCTGTTAAAATTCACAAAGGAACTCAGCATTAAAAGTGATCTGGTGTCTTTTAGCCAAGACTTATTCTACATAATATTTTAGACAAAAGAAGAAGCTCAAATTAATAATATTGAAAACTCCAACATAAGCACCCTCCAGCAGTCATTATAATTCGATACATAGTGTTTATTCTGGCTCTAGCCGATAACTGATAAAGCCACAGTCTCATAAAAAGATTATTTTCAAGACTATTGCATTACCCTCCGAGAGCCAAAATACTCATTTATTCATAGTCGTAGATTGTAATAGCTTTAATTCCCTGAGAAGTAGGCATTGTATGATAATTGAGTGGGCTGGGACGTTAATTGTCCTCCACTTCACCTCTAGATGGTTAACTGCCTATCTCTTCAACCAGCAAACACTGATGTTTGCGTATTTGTGCCTTTCTGTTCAGATAATGTTGTGAGCTGAGTAATTTATTTGTAATAAGGAGGAAAACATCTATACAGAAAAATATTTAAATTGTGCCTGGTCTGCATGCGAGCATCAACTGATAATGCTGTTGTACACTGACAGAGCTTTCCTTAGGAGGTGCCCTCCATGTACCTAGAGAACAAATAAAATTGAAGAAAATAGCTAACAAACAGAATATGTTAACAAGCATCACTAGATGCCTACTTCTTGGTTAGTTTTTCTATGCTATTTTCTTTTTAGTTATTATTTTTACTTTATGTGTATGAGTGCATTGCCTGAATGCATGTAAGTGTGCTCTTGTCATGCAATGTCTATAAAGGTCAGAACAGGGCATTGGAGTCCCTGGAACTGGAGTTACAGACAGTTATTAGCTGCCATAGGGATGCTGGGTGTTGGACCCAGGACCTCTGCAAGAGCAGTCAGTGCTATTAACTGCTAAGCCATTTCTCCAGGCTGTAATTTCTTTTTCAACATTTATTTATTTTGTCTGTTTTGGGATGCACATGCTGTGGTATGCATGGAATATGCAATCAGTTCTCTCCTACCATGCTGGTCTGGATGGAGCTCCAACTCATATCATCAGGCTTGGTGACAGGTCCTTTTACCTGTTGAGCCATCTTGTCATTCCTGTATACTATTTTCTATTTTTTTTAATTTATTGTTTTTATTTTATGTGTATGCGTGTATTTTATGTGTATTCACTTGCCTGACTGTAGGTAAGTGTACTTGTGTCTTGAAATGCCTGCAGAGGTCAGAAGAGGCTGTCAGATCCCCTGGGACTGGAGTTACGGACAGTTATTAGCTGCCATGTGGGTGCTAGGATTCGAACCTAGGTCTTCTGTAAGAACAACCGGTGTTCTTAACCTCTGAGCCATCTCTCCAGCCCTGGTATACTGTTTTCTATTTGGAGCAACTTGTTTCTCACACCACACAGATAGCATCTCTTATCATTAAAGTTTCCATGCAGACATTCCTGATTTCTTTTGCCAACTATGGAGAAGTGAATTAATCTGCCTAGCATCTCTTCTGTGGATTATCCAGACAGGCCTCCACTGATAATATTTCTTCCATTAATTCCTCTTGGGGCATTAGCAGTACAAAGGAAATGACATGGGAAGATGAAAAAAAATTAGTTATCAGGTACTTAGCTCCCTGTATGGAGCATCTATCATACAGCAGGCATTGGGTTGTCCTTTGTTTAGACCAGGCTGTGTTCTACCCTGTTATTTCATATTGTGCAAAACAGTGGTTGTTTAGAATATGCCTTGACCTGATAGACTCTATTTCATAGCAGCTCTTGAATCCATTTAGAGAATGGAGGATGACTCTGCCCCTTTGTTGTCAGGTAAGCACCACAGTATGTCCAATAATACCCAGATAGCACAAACTAAGTGATAAGTTATTCCTGGGAATAACAAACATACTACCCTATAAACTTATTTAGGGTGAATTGAGACTGTAGGGGAACATGGACACATTAAAGTCCTATCTGGAAAATGAAGCCCAAGAACTTATGGACACAACAGAGGAAAGTGTGTAATTCCTCCACCTGAACCCTGTAAAGAAGGGAACACCTCATACTGCAATTACAGCAGCCCCCACTAGTCTGCAATTTGACCATTGGGAGTGTACTTCAAGGACCAAAAAACAGGCAGAGAACTCTTGATCATTCCAGCGATTTCGGATTAGCTGTGTCTATACTGTTGACAAAGCCTACTCAAATTGTCATCTACTCATCCTCCTCTTCTTCCATCTGGACCTGCCATGTAACTCTCTTCCTGTTCTTGCATCTGGACCTCTAGCTTTTTTACCTCAGCAGCTAAACTCAACTCTACGGCTTTGCTCTGAAACCTGTCTGTGAGTGACCTAATGCAGAATAGCAGCAATTTCTCCAGTGGTTTGTTTTTTTACCAATGACAGAGACATATATCTATCACCTCTTTTGCCTCTCAAGACTCTGTAGCAACTTGAGCCATTCTGTAACACACACACACACACACACACACACACACACACATATATATATATATGCATGTATACATATATATGCATATCTACATGTGCATATGTACATCTACATAGGTAGATAGATGATAGATAGATAGCTGATAGCTGATAGATAGATAGATAGATGACAGATAGATGATAGAGGATAGATAGATGATGTAGATGATAGATAGATAGCTGATAGCTGATAGATGATAGATAGATAGATAGATGACAGATAGATGATAGAGGATAGATAGATGATAGATGATAGATAGATAGATGGATGATAGATAGATGATAGATGAATTACAGATAGATTTACTGTGTGATCTGAGAGTTAATATTAGTAATTAAGATTTGGATAAAAGAACCTATGTTTGCCTTAGCCACTAACTAAAAAGGGCATATCTGGCAAATTGCTCCCACTGAAACTACCATACCTTGTAAATTTATTGTTATTCTATAAAACTCTGACATTGTGAGAAGACAGGAAAATACTGGTCTATGTTTCTGGCACAGTGTATTCATGACATCTCTCAGTTGCACAGTATTTCTGAGATTCTGATATAAGCTCATTTTTAATGGAGTGAAAGAACATTATCCAAAACCAGAAAGTAAGGCAAAAATGACCTTAAAAATCATAGTGAACCACTCTCCTATAAGACCAAATATTGTTTAGTTTTCAAGGGAATATTCCTTTGATAGGATGATAACACACTATTCATTAGAGAACAAATTCTGCAAAAAATACATGTTAATTTGGAGATTATTGCCAAGTAGAAATGAAAATCATGTCTGTGCAGCAGAATAGATAAATAAGCCCATGTTCAATGTTCCATTATGTGCGTATTAAATTCACATTTAGAAAACTTGTTTTGGCGTGGTTTGCCTAATAAGGTATATAACTCTCTGTTCCTTGAATTCTCCTTAGAAGAAGTTTGATTTCTGTAATTTCTCTCATTAATGATATAAATCTCTAACATATACTTTTACATTTTATTGGTAAGATGTATTTCTAATTTTTCTAAGGTTATAATTTGATAAGATTCAATTGAATCACATAATTGATTTTTTTCCAAGTTGGCAGGATATTGAGAAATAGTATTGTAATTTATACTAACTCTTATCTTGTAGCTGTGACAAAATACCTGACAAAAGAAAATTAAGAAAGGAAGGGTTTAATTTCCCTCACAGTTATAGAATATAGTTGATCATGGCAGAAGAGACATGATGGCAGGAGCCTGCGCAGCTGGTCACATTGTGTTCACAAGAAGCAGAGAGGAATGAATATTTTAAAAAAATCTCTTTTTAATCAGATTAGTACAAAAGCCCATGAGTCGGTGCCACCTGAAATTAGGGTGGGTCTTCCCACTTCAATTAACCTAGTCTAGACACTCCTACACTTTCGTCAGAAGCTTGTTTCCATGGGGATTCTAGATCCTGTCAATTTGACAATCAATACTGACTATCACAAAGTTATCCCAGTATCTTGATATCTATTATTTTATTATTCATCATTTGTTTCCCTGCTTCTTAGATGAAGTATAATTTCAAACACAGTTGTAACTATATTCCTACATCCCATGTGGCTCCAGAGCTAAATTTTTTTCTTAACATTTGTCCATATGAATTATGTATTTATCCTTAGTGTGAATCTCACTGTGTATTCCAAGGTATGACTACAACCAATCATTGACTGCATGAATATACATATAAATGTACAAAATCTCAGCTTTATGCCTAACTGATCAACATATTACTTTATATCAAATTGATCTTACTTATGCAAAGGGGGAAATTGTAAAAATAAACCACCTTTTTTTTGTAAATTTTCATTGAATTTTTTGTGTATCTCATACAGAACATCTTAATCATCTTTCTCGCCCCTTCCCCATTGGCCCCCTCCCATAGTTTCTCCACTGGATTTCATGCATTATGCCATTTGTGTTAAGGCCTATTGAGTCAAGTTAGTGTCCCCAGACATCCTTTAGTGAAATTTAGACTATCTAGACTCCCTCCCCTCAAGAATATCAGCTCTTCCTCACCCAGTAGTAATAATCTGTCAATAGTTCTTTGATTAAGATTGGGGCCTGATGCCCATTTCAACAGTTCTATACTAGGATTTTTGTCTGTATGAATTTGCACAGGTCCTGTGCATGATGACACCATTGCTTTAGGTTCATATGAGCAAGGTCCCAGGAGCCTAGAGGACTCTAGTTCCATGCAATTCCACCCTGGATCTTACAATATTTCTGCCCCTCTTCCACAATGGTCCCTGAGCACTGGGTGGGTGGAGTTTAATATAGGAGACCTGTCCAAGGACCTACACTCTGCAGATTCTTTTTCTCTACGCTTTGGTCATTTGTGTCCTTTTGTGTCCAAGGCCCTCTGTTACATGAGGAAGCTTCATTGATGAGTATTAAGAGATGCATTAGCGTTCTCTCTACCCCTTGTTCTACTACGTTCTATGAGCCTTAGGTGTAGAGGTTTCATTGTAGATGTATCAGTTAGGGTTGGACAATTCACAATCTCTGTGTAAGACTAGTTGGGGAACTCTGTAATAATCACTGTCTCTTGCAAAAGAAGCCTCTGACGAGTGCTGACTAAGATACTTGTCTGTAAATATAAGGATCCATATTTTGCCTAGGAATGCTACAGCCTTAGGGTTTTCTCTAAGATCTGTTGATTAACCTCAAGATAAAAGTGCCACTACTACCTCAATATAGTTTGCTGTGCCCGCCATTGTTGTGACTATTAGGACTTAAAGCTGGGGTTGGACCATTGATTGATGTTCTCCCTTAGTAATTTGCACAGTGTCCTCCAAGACTATGAGAGCTAGTCTTCAGGGAAGGGGCTTCCAGGTCAGTTCCAATTCCATTGCTCCAAATCCTAGGTCCCAAGTATGTCCTGTCTTTAGCAATAAGATCTTGTTCTGGGAGGCAATTAAGGGCTGTGGCAGTAGCCTGTATAATTTGAGGAGTCTCTTGGACTACCCTGGCCAACAACTTGAAGGGAGGTTTCTCCTATCTGGTATTGTTCCTTATTATGTAACCTTCCACTATACACACATACAATATCTCTACATGAGCCAAATGAACAATACTTTACAGTGGGATCACTGAGGTATAATTCAGAACACACTTGACAATATATGTCCCTGATAGGATTAATTTCAAGATCAACTTCAATTGTTTGCATAAATTACAAAAAAATGCCCAATTGTAAGGTCTGGAAATCTTGGGCCTCATCTCTCAGAATCTATGGCTTTGAATCTTACGTAGACTTCCTGGGCATCATCTGCAAATTTGCTGGAATAATGTTCTAGTTGTCTGACCTACTAGGTGATTTCTTAGACTCGTCTCACTTTTAGGCTTATGGTTTTATTATGATCCTTTATAGACAGACCAAAAGGATCCCATTTCTCTTTCCTTAGTTCTCTTGTTTATAAGTACAATACTCAAAAGTAACAAGAAAGTCAATCAAGATATTGATTAGTGCCTACTGGATACCAAGTCTTGCAACATATACATATATAATATATATATAATATATGGAAACAGAAAACGAGTAAGATAAGATTTATTCATATTTTGCCTTTGGATCTTTGTAGTTGCTTTCACCTCTGGTGTACCAGGCATTTACCTGCCTTCCCAGGAATTATAATTTAATTCTCTTTTCAAATGCCCATCCTTAGAGAGGTCTAATCAGGCTTTTTCTAATCGCACAAGTGGTCATGTCATGCCAGTTTCTGCCTTTTTTTTTTTTTTTTTTTTTTTTTTTTTTTTGAGAGATTTGAGACAGGGTCTCCCTGTAGCCCCAGCTGGCCTGGAACTCACTTTGTAGACCAGGATGGCCTCAGACTCACATAGATCCGCTGCCTCTGCCCCCTGACTGCTGGGATTACAGGCGTGTGCCACCACATCTGGCTTCACTTTCTGTCCTTTTATCCTGATTTACCCTTTTCAGAATATTTATTGATGCATTTGTCTTTTTATACATAAATATCTATCTCCCTCATTAACTGATAAGACCCACAAAGGGAAGGACTATATGTCTTATTTACTATTTTATCTCCAGTCCTTGGGACAATGATTGGTTCATAGTAAGTACAATTGTTTTATGTGATTTGTAGTAGTTTTGTAGCTGAATTAGTGAACATTGGACCATTGTTCCTAGAGAGAAACAGAATTAGATTCCTAAAAGTCTTTGATTACCACCTCTTCATCAGTCAGTGAGTAACATTGCTTAATGTATGTTTCTGTTTGAAGACATCTTATTCGATATTTATTTTTAAATTAAGTACATGTGAAATTTTATTCTTTGAGAATTTCATACATGCACACCATGAAATATGATATCTATTCCCATTGCTGCCTTCAACTTCTCCCAGATCTCCACTGCATGGTCACCTTCCAAATTTATATCTTCTTCGTTTTAAAAAAAATCACTAAGTCCTTTAGTGCTGCCCATAAGTACATGGAAATGGGGCATCTCCTGGAGCATGGCAGCCTACCTGTGGTCACATCCAGAAAGAATGATTCTTCTCTTCTCCCCCAGCAGGTATCAACTGGTATTAGCTCTTTACTTAGAGGTGGTGTCCTGTGAGTTACTCCCCTATCTGTGCCAGAATTTTGCTTGACTTGATCTTGTCTCGGTAACTACAGCTGCCATGAGTTCATGAGTGCAACAGCCATGTCACGTCTAGAAGACAGCGTTTCACAGCACTGCTCCCCATCTTCCAGCCCTCACATTCTTTCTGCCTCCTTTTTCATGATCCTTTCTGTGCCTTGGCAGTATGGATAAGGAGGGGTGGATAGAGATGTCCCATTCTGGGCACATGGAATCACCTATTCTCAGCACTCTGGACAGTTATCAATCTCTGTATTGATTGCTACCCACTGTGGAAAAGGAACTTCTCTGACCAAGGTTAAGAGCATTCCAGCCTATGCATGAACATAAATATTTAAAAGGCAGTTTGTGAGAAAGATCACTTAGCTACATAAGCATAGTGGGTGCCAGATCTGCTACCCTGGGGCTTATGACCTTCCCAGCCATGGGCTTTTGACCAGGTTTACAAAACCAGGCATCAATTCCCTCTTACAGAGCAGGCATCAAATCTAATCAGAAATTGGACATGCGGTATTTTTTTTCCACTGAAACATTCATCGAGAAGGTCTCAGCATTTTCCTTACTCTAAATATTGTGCCTTAAATGTATCTGGCTTCTAGTCACAAAACAATGCTTCTCCCCTCTTTGTTTTCAACTTACGAACAAAAAGATGCTTTCCATCATGCACAAGATAGTTGCTTTAGAAAATTTTGGAGTGGCCTCATACAGATATTCAAATTTCTCTTCTTTTTCCTGAATGTAATGTATTGATGACTAACAATGAACCTTTAATCAGGATCACTAGAAGTCATCCTTGATGTGGCTAGTAAGCACATTTTCACTATAAGGCACATAGTACAGTTACAGTATTGAGGAATGAGAGGCAGAATTTTAGTACAGTATTGGCAAATCATTTTAGCCAGCAAACAGAACAAATGTATAAAAATCATTGGTAGAAAAAGGCAGAGCATTGTTTTGTTTGACTTTAGATGGGACATGTGTATCAGCAGCTCAAATCTTTTGTCATTCTGCACATGTTCACAAATTCCCACAAAGTATGGTGAGCATTCATTTTGAGATTAGAAATAAATCTTAGTAAGCAGACAACATTACAAATATGGAATCTAAGAATAAAGAAAATTGACTGCACTTGAGGCCATGAATATTGTAAAGAAAGAGTCAGAAAAGGTCTATGTTTCTACCAGTTGCTGCTATCGGAAGATGGGGTAATAGATTTTTAGAAGAACAAAAGCAACAGCTACCATCTAAAAGAGTATTTCTCTGATCTGAGTGAGTGAAAACAGCTAGGGCCTCAGTGTAAATTCAAGCCTACTTCTGTGGGCTCGAAGTGGACACTGAGTTGTGAACCGCTAAGGAACTTCCAGATGACACCCAGGCTGTTGGTTTGAGCATCAAGGCTCTGACCTTGGACCATAGACTTAATCATTGGTTACCCGTCTGCATAATGACCAAGCTCATAACATCTCAATGGTGTATTGGGATTAAAAAGAACAGTACACACCAGGCTTATAAACTGTTCAGGTCACATTGCAAACCACAGGGAAAATGACTGATAATAATGAGGAAGTGAATACCTGTTCCTATTTCTCTTTTTGAAAAACAATGAAGATACACATCACATAACTAAATATCACTTTATTTTGCTTTCTCTTAATATCCAGGCTTACAAAAGTAGTTTGTGACCATTTAGCTTCTTTTCTTTCTCAGCCTTCATCCCTGCCATCCAGCATTGCTCTCACTAGTAATAATAGGAAACATTTTAAAAATATTTTAGCTATTATTTTTTATTTTATGTGTATGAGTATATTGCATACATGTATATATGTGTACCCGTGTCATGCAATGCCCATGTGTAATGAGTGTAACAGAACCATAGCGAATATCATAGAACTTAGAATATAGAAATAGATGTCCAATCTGTAAAAACGAAAGTGATTGAAACCCCGAGCTATGTGACAGCTGTGGTTGACAAGATAAGCTGAACTAGGAAGTATGAGCGTTAACTGAGTGAAACAGAATGTATGTGTGAATGTGATAAGTAACCCAAGAGCAGTCACCATATCTAAGATGCCAGCTGAACTCACTGACGTCAAGACTACGACAGACTGACAATAAAAAAACATATAAAAAGCCAGAGACTTGAGCAGTTCACCGAAGCTTGGCAACTCCCGAGATCGAGACAGACCGTCACTCTGGCCGTATCCCGACGTTCCTGCCCAAGACATCGAGACCCTGGAACATCTGAGACGACCGAGACCTGCCACAACTGCACGTGATTTTCAGGACTTGCGGCCGAGCGACTTCAGATGGGAGAGAACAACGATCGCGGCGGACGCTGAGAACCTCTGGAGCACCTAAGGACTGGGACATTGGGCTCTGGCCCTGAGGTACTCCCTAAACTGGAACATCTGAGACGACCGAGACCTGCCACAACTGCACGTGATCTTCAGGACTTGCGGCCGAGCGACTTCAGATGGGAGAGAACAACGATCACGGCGGACGCTGAGAACCTCCACACGGAGCACCTAAGGACTGGGACATTGGGCTCTGGCCCTGAGGTACTCCCTAAGATCTAGGAGCTCTGAACATTGGTTCAGTTCTTCCTATTTCTCCCCTTGAGTGTTTGTGTTGTTTGTGAATGTATTTTGGATTTGTTGTGTGAAATATATTGTACTTGCAACTTCTCACTCGTGTGGAATCTCTTCTGTCCGTATGTGCCTGTCCTGGCTCTCCCGAGCAGCAGTATCTGGTGAACCGTCTTTGGACAGTTCAGACCTTCAGGACCCATCCAAATCCACCTCAGGACACCATGGATGTCAGAAGATGGCATCAAACTTACCTAAAACTGGAATTATAGATGGTTGTTAGCTGCCATGTGGGTGCTGGGAATCAAACCCAGGTCCTCTGCAAGAGCAGTCAGTACTCCTAACCACTGAGCCATCTCTCCAGCCCCAGAAATTCATATTTTAAACCAATATGAGGCCTCTGTTCAGTCCTGAGATGTACAGGATCTTGGCTTGCTGATTTACCCCTTTCTTAAACTATTTCCTTATTATAGTAGATAACTTCATTTTTTCCCCAATTTCTCTCACTTTCCTTGAATTTAATTATATAACCGAACCCTCTCTACTAGGTGGCTTTGCAGCATCTCCTTCTGCTCTTTGCAGAAGAGAAACATCCTTCTCCTCTATGTTGACATCAGGCTAGCCCAGCTGCTTTGCACAGTGAAGCTCTGCTTTGAAGGGTGAGGGTGCATCAGCTCTGCGCTAAAGTCTCAGCACCCTTGGCTTTCTGTAATCTGTTATTTGATTCCCAAAACAAATGCGTGAGGGGCCAATCTGAAGCCAAGAAGCCTGAGGGCCCACCTCATGCTGACTGACCGCAGATCCACTAGCACGAAAGATAAATTTGTTAAGACCTTGAGAAAACTGCAACAAGTCTGATGAGCTCTCTTTACTTTGACCACTCTGCTTTCTCTCAGTGTTTAGATTTCCTTCTCAGTTCCCTCTTTTATTATTGCTTCCTTTCACAAATCTTAAAAAAAAAGACAATTATGAACTGTAGATTTACTTCTAGAAAAATAGTACTCTTCAGTTTCTATAATGTACAGTCTTGATGTCTGTTTAAAGCCACCTTTAAATAAGCACAATAAGTTGTGGGTTTTTTTTTTTAAGATTTCATTATTTCATTATCTTATGTGTATATGGGAGTGCCTGCATTTATGTATGCACACCAAAACTGTACTTAGTGCTAGTGAAGACCAGAACAGGGCATTGGATCTCCTGGAACTCATTATGGGTTGTTGTGAGCTGCTTGAGGTTGCTAGGAACCAAACCCAGGTCCTTTCAAGAGCAGCAAGTGCTTTTAACCACTGAACCATCTCTCCTGCTCAAATTGTGTTTCTTACTAATAACCCTTACTGATGCCTACACCCAGGGACTTTTGACCTCTTGTGGTGTAGTTAGTTGCCTATTGCCATTGGATACCTGAAAGGCACTTCAAATTAAAGATTCCCATAGCCAAAAACATAGGCACAGCCTCCAGCTGCTCCTCTTTAGGAATTACCCTCAGAGATGAGCATTAAACCCTGTCCTGCCTTGCAGCCTTTTGTCATCTCTCTGCCTTCTCCTTAGGGCATGCCCCAGCTGCCTGGTAGCTGCACATTGTCACCCATCAGGCCTCAGGTAGGAAGACAGGTCCTGAAAGGGACCTTGGCAAACGACCATGAGTGAAAAGCTCTCTCTGCTTCCTTAGCTATTTTGAAATGTTTATTTTTCCATTCTACTTAAAAGTTTTTGTACTTTCTCATCAATACATTTAGGTGACATCCTACCTAATAGAATGTAAACTCCTGAAGGATGGGAACTTTCTGACCTGTAGATTATGCTTTTAGTTGATTATGCTATGAGTTGCCCAGGAATAGTTTCCCAATTAGTATGTTAGATTGAATGGATAATCTCGTTTTCTGCTTTATTTCTGGATGAATGGGTCCACCATTTGTCCGTTCCAGAAATTTGAGAGCTACCCTTTGGTTCTTATCCCTCTCATAACTGCCCATTATTTCACTGTCACTAGATATTCTCTAGTATTCTTTGGAACTCTTTGTCTTGTCTTCTCATCTTTTCTATTACTCCTACATGTAAGTCTTGATCAACTTTTTGCTTATCAATAGTTACAATCTGTAGATTGATCTTCCTTGGAGTGCCAGTAGTACAACTGGTTAGCACACAGTACTTATACGATCTTCCTGTATTTTTAAAATCCCCTTTATTAGTCTCATTTCACCTTCAGTAAAGCTTAATAATAAATTCCATTTAATTTTTAGTGACTGAAATAATAAACATTCGTTTCATGCTCATTAATGGATAGATCTGTCATGATCTGACTGAGTACAGTTGGGCTTATTGGTTCTAAATTTTGGGTCAGGCTGTCTATTTGAAAACGACTGAATAAAGTGGCTAATTGGCAGAGAAGGAAATCCTAAGAGGGCTGGAAAAAATGTTCAATGTGCTCTAACATATCGGCATAGAAAGTAAATCATAACCCCTGTCCTTATTTTATTTCATTGGCCAAATCCAGTGGACTCGAGAAACCTCGGTGAGTCTGAGATTGCAGCTCACTCAGCATAAGTTGGCGCTTATTTTTATTAAGGGAAGGAGTGAAGACTAGAGAACGATAATGGAGCCTTGTTCAGCACACTCAGTCTGTTTTCTTTACATAGCTTCAAAGGCGCGCTGTTGAAAAGCAACACTTCCCTCGCTGCCTGTCCCAAAGCTCTTCACTTACTTCTTGCACTGGGAGATAAAGTTCAGCCTTTCCGACTGTTGCCCAAGCCTCCTCTCTTTCCGTATTTTATGCTCCAGCAACAGCAAATTGCTTGTAGGTCCGAGGTGCTCACACCAAGGTGTTTCATGGCTCTGCCTACGCTCATCACATTTCTGCACAGAAATGCTTTTCTCACCCTCCAATCCGTTTCCAACTGGCTAATTCCCACTCATTCTTCAAGATTCAGCAAAGCTGTGACCCACTGGGCTCGTCTTTCCCGACCCTCTCCTCACTTCAGTGTACCCATAATGCCTTGTGCCTGCTCCTGTTGTGCCATTTATCATATTGCTCTGAAATTATCCAGATGTGAGTATTTGTATTTGTCTTCTTAGAGCACAATTTTTACATGGATGACTGCAGGGGATTTTTGCAGAAATATTTAGGTCTCTAGTGCCTAGAACAATATATATGTAGTTTAGCGTTTGAGGGTTGATCCACAACAATTCTTTTATCATGCTAAAGTTCACGACCCTTTGAAAAAAAATCCTTCAATCTGAATACAACTTTATATTTTTAATTTTAGAGAATTAGACCATCTAGTCCCATTCTTCCTAAAAAGAAAAATATTTACTTCTTTATTTTTTAATGCAAGATTGTATTTATCCCAAGCTGGTCTCAAACTCACTACATAGCTAAAGATAACCTTGATGTTTTGATCTTCCTGCCTCCACCTCCCAAGTACCAGGATTGGTGGCATACACTACCATGTGCAGTTTTATTTGGTGCTAGTTTCAAACCCAGGGATTCCTGCATGATAAACAGATGCTCTTCCAACGGAGTGACATTCCTGGACCCTGCTTATTCTTCTTTTGACCGAAATTCAATAAAAATATTGGTCAAAGATTATTAGCAAGGCAGAGACTTTCCCTGAATAGAAAAAACAAAACAAAACAAAACAAAAAAACCTAGGAGGCTAAGTGTTCAATATTCTAGTGAAATCTTAGTAATCTTGGCCCCTCTATGTTTTTGGTGGCAACTTTGATGAAGAGCTCAGTAGGGAAAGAACGACATGGCCTCTGTGTAGGGAAGAGAGAAGTGAGGATAGGTAGAAAAAAAGAGGGGAAAAAAACCCTCAGCTGTGCGTGACTTGATTACATTGCAACATTTGAAAGATGCAACGACCCTGCGGTCTTGTTTGGTCGCACTTTGTTCCTAGGATGGCGAATGACAGGCAGAATTTAAAACAACTGACTCTAATGGCAACTGTCAAGACATGATGACTTCAGGTAATCTTTGGGGAGAGTCCTGAGGAGAGGTCTAATCATTTTATGGGCAGGAGTCCTGAACAAGAATAAAGAACTCTTCCTTAATTGACATCATTATGTTTACTCACCACCCTAAGGCCACAGGTAAACAAGGCCTAAATTGTCATGCACCTTCATTTATTTCATTTGCTTTTGCTAATTTCTTTGTTCATAATTCACCCAGTGGCAGCAAAGACAGTAATTTTTTATTTTTGTTTTGTTCCGTTTAAGTGGCAGACTCTGGCCTGATATTTCATAATGAAGATTGTTGTAGTGTCATTGGAATCTTATTTAGCCTAGTATCTTCTTCTTAAGGCTGGACGAATATAGCTGCTCTGTGCTGTCTTACGAAGTGATATTTATGTATGAATTTTCTATATTAGCTATAAGTATCATGCTGATTCTCTAGGGCAGAGTTTTACGGTATATATTACTCTATTACAGTATGTATACCTATTGCTTTATTGTTTCCATAAAACATATCCTCTTCAATGCCTCCATTTTTAAAATTTCATCTTTGCCAGCCTTCTGACTCCTAGTGCGGAGTTTTCATTACAATCCTAGCTTGTGTACGGATTATTTCATTATTATTTCTTTAGGGTTTTCCTTACATTTTTGCAAACCAAATTTCTGAGGTTATGCTCAGCCTGCCCTATTATGCCCAATGCTACTTCTTGTTTCTAAGAACTTTTAAGATTCTTCCACCTTACCGACTGAAATTCAAACATTAGTCCTGAGTAATCACAAGAAACCTGTTCTTGTGCCTCTCATCCCCTTGCTCTGGTCTCTTCTGGCCCTGCCACAGTCTCTTGATGTACCACTTGCCTCTTAGCCCTCCTCTATTTCATACATTGTTATTTCTCAAGAGTGGAACATAAGATAGCATCTAGCCTTCTTTTACCTCTCACAAATATCCTTTGAATGCTCTCTCTCCCAAGAAATAAGACTAAATTAGTTTTAGGAACAGAGTTCCCTGTGACTTGTGTTTTTTGAAGCTTCTAATGTAGCAAAAAATCTTACTAAGTTCTACTTATGAAAATAGAATAAGCCTCTGAAAAACAAAAATAATGACTAGTATCTATTAATCCTTCATTATATGTCAGGCACAGATTTCAATCCATTATCTCACTTAATACACCCAGAAAAAGTCCTGTGTGGTGGATATCCCTATTGGTTTGCTGACAAAATTGAGCTATGGAGAGATGAGGGTATCCCTATTGTAGTATTCTGATTGGTCTGCTGACAAAAGTGAGCTATGGAGCGATTAGGCAACTTACCCGGAGATACATGGAGAAGGGGAGAACTGATAGAACAGCATCATTTCAAAAACAATGCTGAACAATTGCTGAAAATAGAATGTATGGAACAAGAATGCAGAACAATTGAATTTGTAAGTCATCATTTGAACTACCCAGAATGTTTTGTTTTATTTTTGACAGGGTCTCCCTTTAGTCCTAGCTGGCCTGGAACTCACTATTTAGACCAGGCTGGACTCAGTCTCACAGAGACCTGCCCGCTTCTGCCTCCTGAGTGCTAGGATTAAAGACATGAGACACCACACGCAGCATCGCAGTGTATTTTTATAGGAGGGGGTATGGAGAAGTGCTTGCTGCTTTTACAGAGGGCTGGAGTCCAGCTCCCAGCACCCAAGTCAAGCAGCTCACATCGCCTGTAACTCCAGCTCTAGTGGTTCTGACACCCTCTTCTGATCTCCATACCACATGCATGTGCATGTACACACACACACACACACACACATACACACACACACACACACTGCATAAATAAAAATGTGAAAAGGGCAATAAACCCAAGTAGACAGTTCTCTAAAGAAGAGATACAGTGATTAATAAGTGTGTCAAAATTGTCTAACAGTATTAATCACTGGGGAAACGCAAGTCAAACCTACACTGAGATATACCTTACAACATTTTGGTGAGGATGCATAATTAGTACAGCCATTATAGCAAACAGTATGGGAGTCAAAATACAATTACCATACAATTACAATAGAACTACCATATGATCCTGAAATCTGAACACTGGATATGTATCCAAAAGAGACAAAATCTTTATCAGAGACACATGTCTATACCCATTGCAGTGCTCACCTCAATAGCTAGGAAGTGAAAACAACCTAAGTCTACCACCTGTTGAATGGATAAAGATCATGTGGTCTAAATATAAGATAGAATTCTATTTATCCATAAAAAGATGAAATTCTGCCATTTGTGATTACTTGTATGAAAGCAGGAATAATTATGCTAAGTGAAACAAGTAATCACAGAAAGACAAACACAATGTGAAGTCACTAAATATGCAATATGAAAAGGTTGATTAGAGTGTCGAGAGGAGAATGGTGGTGTCTAGAGACTTGAGAGATATGGAGGAGGGAGTGAAAGGGAAAGGTCTGTGATGGATTCTAAGAGCTATGTAAGAGAAAGACATTTGAGTGTACTACTGTACAAAGCTTACAGTAATAGACTATGCACTTCAAAAGGCTAGAAGTAAGACTTTTTTTTTTTTGGCCTTTTTGAGACAGGGTCTCCCTGTAACCCCAGCTGTCCTGGAACTCACTATGTAGACCAGGCTGGCCTTGAACTAACAGAGGTCCGCCTGCCTCTACCTCTCGAGTGCTGGGATTAAAGGCGTGTGCCACCACACGTGGCCCAAATGTAAGACTTTTAAACAGCATACTATGAAAAAAACAGTAAATGTTTGAAAAGATATTGTAACTTAATATATCTGTCAAAATAACATGTTACCTAGTTAATATATACAATGTTTATGTTTCTGTTTTAGTTAAAATAAATTTAAAGTAGAGGACATTTTAATTAAAAATATTCTGAAATAAAATGTCTAATACTTTATATATATACCAAAGAGAGTATATACCAAAGAGAGTAAGAATGTGATAATTGTTTGAACTTGATTCATTTAATATGATGGAGGAGCTAAGGAGTTGAGCCATCATCATATACTTGTATGAAAATGTCCTTATGAAACCTGGTACCACGTATAATAAGTATATATCAATTTTTAAAAAGGGGATAGGGATGTGTTCAGATACATTCAGACTGAGCACCTTATATTTCCTGTACTTGTGGTATAATATTAAGATCAATTAATAGGTAACCTCAAATTTTACATTGTTTATGGTTAAAAATTCCATGTCTATAAGAGAAATAGCAAAATGAACTTTGAAATGAATACCACGTATAATAAGTATATATCAATTTTTAAAAAGGGGATAGGGATGTGTTCAGATACATTCAGACTGAGCACCTTATATTTCCTGTACTTGTGGTATAATATTAAGATCAATTAATAGGTAACCTCAAATTTTACATTGTTTATGGTTAAAAATTCCATGTCTATAAGAGAAATAGCAAAATGAACTTTGAAATGAATAAGATATAAAGCAAGGGATTTGATACTAGTTTTGCTTAAAACTGGAAATTACTTTTACTAAAAGAACAATGATAATGTACTGTGAGAATGTTTAAGCCTGCCTATTTTTTAAAAACAATGTGTTATTTCAGTCCCTCCGTATTCGGTACTGTCCTAAATCTCGTTAGTCTGACTTACAACTAATATAGAAATTTATGAAAAATAGAAAAACGTTCTGTACATTGTGTCAGGAAAAATGTAGATGTCTAATAAGTCATTATCCAACAACAATGCTTTTCCTAGAAGCCCTAGCTTGCTATGAGCCACAGAGCTTTATTAGCCGAAATGGAGGGTAGAAGGCACTGCCAAAGGAGGAAGATACTTCTTTCTCTTGGACCCCAGAGCAAGAGACTCTCTAAAACAAGCAGCTGTTGGTCTCCTTTAGAGGATGCACCCCTGGTGTTTTCATAGAGATGAACCTGAAGGCGATTTAGGGAAGATCAGAGTCAGACTTCAGGACTCTAATGTAGACTCACAGCAGCTCTTAAATGTCTCCCTGGCCACACGGGGGTTTGTTGTGTGGTGAGGGAGACAGCACATTGCGCAGAGGGCCTTGACCTTGCCCTGATGCACAGGAGTTCTTATTCAGAGACATAAGTCCAAAGATAACTCTGATCTTCCTTTAAGAATGTACAAAACTTAGTTGTACTCTGTGTGTGCATATATAACTTTTTCAGTATAGAAGAGTCTCAAACATAAAACACTCTTTCAGTTGTTCACCCTTAGGAATATAATTAGCTGACTGGGCTAAAGGAAAGCTGTTTCTTCTCATTTTGATTTAGCTGGTGAGATAGATCACTCCGAAGCCCTATCTCTTATTTCTTATTCAGAACCTGTCAGAGAGGCCCCAAACCGACATGAGTGTCAGGACTTCCTCACGATGCATCTCACCAGCTAAATTTTAATAAGAAGAAACAGTTTTCTGCAATCTAGTGCACCTAATTGTGTTTTGGGGCTGAAAGGCTGTAAATATGAGGCAATAATATCTCTGAATTGTCTGTTACCCTTCTTTGTATTGCTTCAAAAGTCAAAAGACATAGAACCCATTAAGCGGTAGAATTAAATTTAGGCTAACACACTGTATTTTTAGAAAAAAAAAATCTAAATTTGTATTTAATTTTATTAACAAGGGGCTTTGGGACGTTTGATAGGAAGCTCTTTCTTATCTTGAAGCAATTTCCATTTATACTAAATATATTTATCATAAAGACCCAAGATTCAATGACTTCTTCAAATCTTTGGTGCAATTGATTATTGTAAATTATGTTCATAAACTTAGAAATCATTTAATGCTGTCTGCTGATCCTGTTACTCATAGCCTTCAAGGTGGAAAAATCTCTCACAAGCAGTAGTATCCTTTTGCCTATTCATTTCCTTACTAAATTGAGAATCATGCCCAATTCAAATAATAATATTTGTTCATGTGGCATGTGATAAATCAGAGTATGTTGCTCCAAGGACTTTAAGATTTATAAAAAGATATGTCTGTTATCAAGGAATGTATTATTTGGTAGTAGTTTTAGTAAGCATATAACTTCTTCCTTTAAATATAGACCATATTAATGTTTATAGTACTAACAAGTGCTTTGAGCTTCTGGGGAAAGCAAAATCATCTTTGAATCAAAAAAGCAAAGAAAGCTTCTGGGAGAATTTGACAACTAAAACCATATGGGAGTGCAGTGCTGGAGAGAAGCACAAAGATATGATTTTGTTCTATGCTACAGGTACAGTTTTGTTCGATGTTTAAAAACCTTTCTGAATATCCTTTCAACTAGAAGTGTTCAAGTTGAACCCACTACAGTTGTGCTGTGCATTCTCTCTGTGCTGTTTTCTAATATAACATCACGCTTCAGTTCCAAATCAGTAAAAATTCAGTTTGTTAAAAAATACACATAATGGGACTGGAGAGATGGCTCAGTGGCTAAGACCACTGGCTACTTTTGTAGAAGACCATGGTTCAGTCCCCAGCATCCACATGACAGCTAACAACCATCCATACTCCAGTTCCAGAGGATCTGATGCCCACTTCTGACTTCCACAGGAATTTCATGACACAGGTTCACTTACATACATTCAGGCAATACACATATACACAAAAATAAAAGTAGTAAAATAGTAAAAAAAAACACATAAGCTAGGACTTTTAGCCTACTAATATTCATTTTAAATAATGCTATTTTGTTATTGTATTAAAATTGTGTTCTAGGTAATAAACCAACAATCAGTAGAACAGACTTATAAAAAAAGCATTCAATTTAATGAAGCTTGGAAAATAGGGACAATAAATCAAAACATAAGTTAAAGAGGGAAAAGAGAAACAGCTTAAACTTAAAATCAACCATATTGTAACACTCCTAACTATAAATGGACTTTTGATGGATTGAATTTTAAAAGGCAAGTATATATTGTTACCTTTAAATACAAGGCAGATTGAAATAAAAAGAATGGAGTAATCATCTACCATGCATGTCAATCATATGGAAACTGGAATAGGCACATTAATATCATATGAAATAAACTTTAGAACAGGAAAAGTATTCAATGGAGAACATTTGAGGACTGTAAAAGAATTAATTCATCAAGAGGACATGATTACAAATATATATGGATGATTATGGACATAAAATCTACCTGAAGTTAAAACTGATCCATCTTCCCTATCATGCCTAGAATGCATTAACTAACAGTAGAAAATTTTTCCCACTGGCTTATACATTATTTCTGCCCCCTCATCCCTGAGTTTCCTCAGCCTTGGGTGTAGAGGCTGCATCATAGATGTGTCACTTAGGACTGGGCACCTCACAGTCACTTATTCTCCACATTTGACCAGTTGTGGAACTTTGTGATAGTCTCCATCTGTTGTGAAAAGAAGTTCCTTTGATGAGTGATGAGAGGTGAACTGATATGTAATATAAAGATACATATTTAGAATATATAGAGTTCTAGTTTGCTTTCTATTGCTGTGGCAAATTTCTGTGACAATACCAATTTGGAGAGGAAAGGTTTTATTTGACATACATCTCCGGGGTCACAGTTCATCACTGAGGGAGCCCAAGGTCATAACTCAGGGCAGAAATCTGGAGGCAGGAGCTGAAGCACAGGTCATGGTGGGACAGTGCTTACTGGTTTGCTCCCCTGGCTCGTGCTCAACCTGCTTACTTATTCAGTACAGGCCCACCTACCCAGGGGTGGCACCACCAAAGTGAGTTGAGCCCTCCTACATCACTTAACAATCAAGAAAATGCACCACAGACATGGCCACTGGGCAGTCCAATGGAGGCAATTCCCCAATTGCAGTGTGTATGTGTGTGTGTGTGTGTGTGTGTGTGTGTGTGTGTGTGTGTGTGTGTATGGTTTTTCTCTAGGGTTTATGACCTTTTAAGCCATGTGTACTTAGCTATGTTTACAGTAACATTCAAAATTTCCCTCTCATTGAGCAGGTCTTAAGTAAAATCAGACAGTTACTGATTGCCCCAGGATAAAAGTGCTACTACTGAACCAGTAGAGACTTTCCTGGACTGGTCATTGTCATGGTTCACAGACTGTTCACAGTTTGCAACTATGTGACGTGTCAAGATTGATGGTTGGGATGTCACGGGGTCCCACCTCAAGATGAGGAACTACAGATCATCAAAGGATGCCGAAGGAAGGAGAATCAGTTTTCTCCAGGGACAAGCTCCATGAGAGATTATCTAATTCCAAATGGACAGCCCTCAACAGACGTACACAGGACCACCATTAAATGGACTCGGCACATTATATAAATGCATGCATGTCTATATAAAAATAATAATCAAAGAAGAGGAAGAGAATTGAGAGAGAGTCGGGGGGACATGGGAGGAGATGGAAGGTGGGTTGGAGGGATGGAAATAATGAAAAGGCAAAACTCGTGTATGAAATTCTCAAAAATAAAGGAAATTAAAAATTAACAAAAAATCCTGAGAGAGCAGAGAAGTGAACTAGACAAATCCCCAACCAAACATCCAAACTTGTCTCCAAACCAACAAAATAGACAAGGCCTTTAAAGTCCGCACAGAACATTATCAAAGCATGTATTTTGGCATAAAAATATATGAATACATTTAAAATGATGTAAGCTGTATAATGTCTATTCTCTAAGACCAACAGACATAAAATAACAATCAGTAAGAAGGAGGTGGTTAAAAAACATAACTCAGTGTGCGGAAGATAAACAAAACACTTCTTAATTACCTGTAGGTTAAAGAAGAAATTAGAATTGAAATAAAATTAATTGATCAAAAACGCAAATTAAAAATATATTAAAATCACAGTTGATCAGTTACTCATATGAACTTACAGTAATGGTGACAGCATGCACGAGTCCTACACAAGCTCAAGTCAGGCAAAATCCCAGCATACACATGAGGATGTACATAAGGATTCCCAGCACAACCAGAGGAACTATGGGCATTGACGGCTGACTGAGTTCTTTGCAGCTTTCAGCCGCTTTTCTTCTCTCAAATTAAAAAGAATAAAACAAACTTTTTAAGAAGAATTTTGCCAAGGGTTGTCAATGTACTTTAACGTATGCTTGATCAATAAATGAATCTGTTTTTTGCTTTCTCCTTCAAACTTGCTGATGACAACTTCTTTATTCATATATCAAAAATTAAATAAAATGCAACATAAACTATATTTAAAAATTAATGGAACAAATAATATAATATTTCTCAACTTTTGCTGCTCATTGCAAAATGTTTAGAAACGCCGCAGCCCCTAGCCACTGCGTTTGAGCAGTACTGTCCTTGGGTGTGAAACCGAAACACCAGACATGGCCAAATATTCCCCAGGAAACAAATTGCCCTGATTGAGAATCCCTGCGCAAAGCAGTGCTCATAAGGACGGTAAGAGGACTAATGCTGATATTAGTAAAGAGAACCAACTTAACACCTTATATGCGTGTATGAAATACTCAATAAATTATTTTTAAAAAGAAAACAGGCTTAAAATTGGTGCTTCATCTTACATCTTAAGAAGCCATTGAGAGAGCAGCACCTTTAACACCATCACGGAGGAAAAAATGGAGCAATAAAGAATAAAAAACTTCAACAAAATTGAGAATCAATTATGTCTACCTGATAACAATAAACATTTCAGTGTTATTCATACAAATAGCCTAAAATATGACGTTCTCAGGGATAAATTTGACAAATTAGTTCCTAGGACAATGGAAAAAATGCTTAAAAATTAAAGAAAATGGGGAGAGATACACCATATTCACAGAGTAAAAAAGGCAATATTATCACACTAACAGTTTTCTTCTAATTAATTTGCAGGTCCAATGCAATCCAATCACACCCAGAAAAATTCTCTTTATTTTATTAAGTAGACAATTTCAAAACTTATATGGAAATGTAGTGGACTTAGAATGTCACATCTTGCTTTTGAAATGATCAGAGTTGAAGAACTTACAGCACAGAATGTGAAGACATCTATATATTTGTAATCAAGGCAGTGTTTGGTAAATGCAAAGGAAATCCTATTCATTGTTTGACTAAGTAGAAATTCTGACATTGACATTGTATGTATATGTATACACACACACACACACACACACACACACACACACGAACACACAGAGCAGAGTGTGGTGATAATTGTTTGTAACTTCAGTACTATATAGGCAGACAGGTGGGTGCCCTGGTGCACTGTCACCAGCCTAGCCTACTTAGAGAGTTCTAGGCCAAAGAGGGACTCTTTGTCAACAAACAATGTGGCCGGCACCTGAAGTATAACACCTGACGGCACACACAGGTACATACATGTAAACATACACTTCTACACATGTGCACATGTACACATACACATAAAAAACTATTTTTTATCAATTTATCATACACTGAGAAATATAATAATTCTCAGTATATTTAAAATTATTGAGATTATACATTATATATTTATGACAAAATGGTAGTTAGAACTATATTGCAATGTCATATTAAGAAAATTCTCAATTATTTAAAAAATAATCTTCCCTAACTACCTCGTTCAACAAAAAGACACCATGAAAGAAACTGAAGAGTGTTTGGGGTTGTGTGATGATTCCAACAGAACAGCAGCTGTTGACTACAGTTAAAACAATGCTCAGATGGAAATACGTAGCTCTAAATACTATATTATATAAGAAAGTTCAAGAATCAATTATCTAAGCTGCTGTTTTAGGAAACTTAGGACTCTCAGGTATTTAGCCAGGAAAATTGAAACTATATGCCCACACAAATCCTAAACACAGAAATTATATTCATAGCAGGTTTATTAATAATAAATCCAGTAATAGATATCTGGAAATATCCAAAATATTGTTTGACAGTGACATGAAAATTTTTCTACGTCATAAAATGGAATAGAGACTAGTAGTAACTCATTGACAAATATGGATGAATTAGCTATATTCTCAATGCCATCACGGGAATAAAAAGTCATAATCAGCAAGAGAAGGCTCACACAAAAGTGAACATACTATATAATTTAATTTATATAAATTTCTAAGGCAGAAAAACCTAATCTTTAGTGAAACAAGGAAGAAAAGTTATATCCTGGGTTTAGAAATAGGGATAAAATAACTGAGAACAGGATCACACTCATCTTTATATGAAAATGATCACTGTCTTGACTGGAATAGTGGTTATTTCAGTGTATGCATTTGTCACAGTTTATTGCATTGTATCCTTAAAGCATATGAATTTCAATATACATGAATACTCAAAAAATAGTTTTGAGAGAAGAAATATGTTAAAACCTATACAATTGAAATGGTCAGTGTAAATATTATATCCTTGTTTGATAAAAGTAGACTGTTCATAACTTTATCAAGTGATACAGATGAATGAAGGTCCAATCTACAGGAAATACTACATTTACTAAGGATATTCTGTATGTTTTCCTAATAAAGCCAGGATCAAGAGGCAGAAACCCACCACCACTACTATTTGTAATAAAAAAAAAACGAAGATCATTGTCATATTTGTAATTAAGGAAAAAGTTCAATGATTGAAACTGAAGATACACGCTGTCATTATTTACTGGTCATGTGCCCATATGATAAAAAACTTCTGTGGTTAATCAGCAATCCAATTATTTCTACTAATTAGGCTATTCAGCAGATTTGCCAAGCACAATAGCTTTAACAAGTGAACAATATCTCTCTATAGCAGAGACTAACTAACTAATGCCTAGTAGCCAAATCCAGTTATCAATTGCTTTTGTAAATAAACTGCCATTAGGACATAGCAGTGTAAATTGTTAGTTTATTGTCTGGGGGCTTCTTTGTAGCCTTTTGAGATAATTGAGTGGTTATGATACACTGATTGCCCACAAAGCCTAAATTGTTCACCGTCTGGTTCTTACAGAAAAAAAATTTGATGAACTCTGCTCTGAAACAATTATCAAATTGAAAAATGTGATAGAAAAATAAGATGCAATTTTAAAGGTAACACAAACTTATATTTTTCCGCTCTAATACTATCACTTAACCCAACCAATGAACGCTGCTTTCGTGGTGATAATGTCTTTGTTAAAGGTTGTAAAGGGAAAATATTTTATATTGATGAATGTGTCAATTTATGGCAGATCTAAATCTCAATAAATAAATAAATAAACTCAAGACAAACCTGATAAACACTGTAGATAGATCCTCAAGGATTTCCCAAATTCTTTCTAAAATTTATATGGGAATATTACCAACTCATAAGGGAAGGTTGAAAATTGTATCTTCCTTTACCAAAGTTATTTAATAAAGGTAATCTAGGTTTATCTGAGTGATTAATAGAGCAAAGAACAGAACCATGATATCCAGTTATACATACAAGATAAATTGATGAATGGAGATCACAATGCACATTATGAAGTAAAACGTGCTTGAAAACTGCTTACTACTTGGAAAATAAACATGGATTACTAATTAAAAATGCACACAAAAGTAGAATTCTGACACACTCAATATCAAAATGTAAAAGGAGCCTATCAGAGTAATACTTGTAAGAAAAGGAAATGCTATATGTTGTCATTTGAGACATAAAGACTTCAAATAGTCCAAAATAAATTTAAAGGTAGAAAAAGAAAATAAATTTAGCTACATGAAATCGATTATATTTAACTGCTAGTTTATGCATATGCATGCAATTTTAAAAATTACAATACAAAAGAACACAAAATCAATTCAAAATGTGTAAAGTCTTTATTTGTACTTAATTTTTAGAACGGTAAGTCCAAACCAATCAGAAATAATTTTGGACATACTGAAACTCAGTAATTGGTTGATTAAAATAAAATGAAGATAATTTTCATCCATGAGGTAAGTAAAAACGTGTTAATTAAATGAAATTTGTGAAGACTATGGGGAGACAGGAACACTTAAGCACTTCTGGTAAGATTGCAGCTATTCTGAACACTTATCTGCAGTGTTAAGAAATTAAGTAAGTCTATCCACAGACTGAACTGTCAGCACTTCTCTGCTCAGTATACGCACGTACTTACTGAGGATGCAGAAGTCTTGATTGCAGAGCGTGTTCACCACTACATACTGAGCCCAAGTTTCAGGAACTTACTGAACTTACTGCACATGTTTTCATCTCCCCAAGTCTGTGTGCCACCTTATATTTATGTTTATGAGTGTGTGTCCACCCATGACTAACACTTCCTTTGGCTTAATATACTTGTATGATTTCTGAATATGATTCAGGAAAAACTCGTTTATGTAATACATCCTAGAGAAATTGGTTCCTAGGTTCATGAGAGAATTTTTATGGCATTCATTGGGTGTTACAGCTGGGTATGTGGAGTCAATCTAGTTTGGGAAGGTAAGTGAATGTGGAAGGTTCATGCGTCAGCATGCAAGGCTGTAATTAGAAGCCCAAATCTACCAAAATCTAGACAAATGAAAGCCTACAAAAATTCTCTTCGGGGAATAAAGTGGGAGATAGCATAAAGTTATTGTATAAATCCAAAACATGCATACAAAATATTTCATATAAAACGCTTCATATTTTGAAAGGTGACATGCATATTTAAGGATATTTTCGAATATCCTGTAGTAGGCACTTAGCCAGGTGTAGATGCTGAATGGAAGTCAAAAATCTTGGCTCGAGTGGATGAAAATTTGCAAAATAGGCCTAGTATGAATTTGATGGCTATGTTTATATGAGCACACACCCTGTATAAGCAATAAGGTGAAAACACCCCTGAAGTCACCTCAATTGATGATTTGTAACTGATGATAAAGAATAGATGTAACTTCACTTTTTATGTCTTACTGAAAGTAGGACTAGAAACCGAAGATAAATGAAAGAGAATATTAAATTGCATTTTAAAGCTTAGACATTCGCAGTTAACACACACTAAGCATAGTTAACTACATACTGTTATGTTTTCTGGAGTTACTTTAGCATCTCTTTAACCAAAAATTATATGAAATAATTCAATCTATTCTGACTAGTTTATTTTGTTTGCATTCAGTTCAGACTGATCCTCATCATAATTTCTAATATGATTTAAGTATATATTTTCCCAAATTGTAGTAAATATACTTTACCAAGTTATTCTTCCTAGATGGAATTAAATTACTTACCTTGGTAATGGAGAGTTGCCGGAAGGATGTAAATGAGTTGTTAACATGGCACTTCATTGCCACAATAATTTAGAGCCACTAGCTAGCTTGATGTGTCTGCAATAAATGTTTTATTATTTAGGAAAAATTCACTATACAAGTTGCAATGTGCCATGCTCATTCATGCTGTAAATCAACAAAGATCAGCAGACTGAATAGAAACATGAAAAGCTTATTTAGAAACTGACATAAGCTTTCAGATGAGCAGGGATGGTTGGAGCTAACTGCATCCGTTTCTCTCTTTGCTTGTCACAGTTACCACTTGAATTTCAGGGCTAAAGATAGAAGATGGTTTTGCTTTATGAAATTATGTCCACGGAAACAGTGTTTGCATTTATAGAGATATAGTCATAATAAACTGGAATGCAAAGAAGCCACACTAAAGTGATAGTGGCCTCAAATTTATGTACTGTGGGTTGAAATTCGCTATCATCATGACTGTGGACTTGGTGATACCATCTATGGAGAAAATTCATCTATGGAGAAAATCCCTAGTATGTGTGAAACTGTCCAGTAATTTCAGACAATATTATAAAGCACCAGGTATTTTTAGCATTTGTAAAGAACCTGAGAATTTTCCCCTCATTTGCTTTTTTTCATTATGATAAATTCAATACCACAGGAAAATTATTACTAGTTCTTGGTTCATGCTGAGGTCAAGGAAGAGGTTAACAGAGAGTGACAGTAGTTCTCATCTTGAGAACTGCTCCATACTCCACTAACCCAGGAAGTGTCCACATTGACTGCAGATGAAACCTTTCATTTTGCAACAGTGAGGGGTGCTTATTGTCTCCCTCCTGTCACAGAATACAGTATCCTAGGATACAACTTCATCTGTGTGAAAGGACACAGATAAAAGATACACACCTGCCATATTGTCACCTTCATAATGACAATGTTAGTCATGAGCAAGTCTCTTAATTCTCACATTAAGCAACTTTATAATCGGCACTGTGTGATGAGCAATGAACCCTTTCTATTTAAAGTCTGTCAACAACCTAATAAAATACTAACCACTATCTGAGATCAATTCCATGTTTAGGTAAGCTTGTATGGATGTGAGGTCCTGAAACCCCAGTTAAAAGGAAGAAAAAAAGACATTTAATTTTTGATTTATTTTTGATGATTAATAAATTAAAACATACATAAAGATCATTTAAGTTAAAAGGGAAATATACCTAGACATAGAGGTATACAACAAAGTCCAAATATATTTTGAGTTCACAGGATGCTCTCTGCATGGAAATCCAGAGAAAGACCCCAGCTGACCCAAGGAACTGTGAGAGGCTATCAAGCAAACTCCAGTGTGAGTGCAGACTGCAGAACAGACCTGCAGTTATATTTTGTGTGGTGGCAAAGAAAGCAGAGTTTAATGGATGTTGACAGATATATCCATGGAACTTAATCTCTAACTATCTGGAGTATTTCCATCACTCTAGGAAGGATTATCTACCTCTGAGATAAAAGTCAGCCCTTGTAACAGACAGTGTTTTGCCTCCTGCAACATAGAAACATGTATTACTTTTGCATGTTTTTGAATTTTATGCCAATAGAAACATATGCTTACATTCCCATCTAACTTCTTTTACTCAGATAATGTTTTTGATATTTATCATTGCTATTGGAAATGACAATAATTCATTCCTCAAATACTGTTTTGTGAGCTGGAGAGTGTTTCAGCAGTTAAGAGCATCGGCTGCTCTTGCAGAGGACCCGGGTTCAATTCCCAGCATCCACATGGTGGCTAACAACAATCTGCAATTCCAGTTCCGGGGGAATTTGATGCCTTCTTCTGACCTCAGTAGACATTGCAAGACACAGGTGTACTTACATACACTCAGTCAAAAAGTCATGCACAAAAATAAGTAAATAAAAATAATAAAAATTTTAAAATACTGTCTTGTATATTTTAATCATTTTCTAATAGTTGGAGTACTGAGTTGTTTCCATTTTGTTATTATGAAACATTTTGTTATTATTAAAACTGTCATGAGCATTTCTATGCAAATATTCATATGGATATGTGTTTTAAATATCTTTTTGGTAAATACCTAGAAATAGAATTGTTAGGGAAGTTGCATATAACTTTATAAGGAGTATTCCACTGTTTCTAAAACTGAACATGTCATATGCCCCAACGACATGCACAGACTTCTCTTTGCTTCATATGCTCCCAAGCACTTGATGGGATTCATTAAAATATGCATTTTATATTATAAACAATTTGAAACAAAAATAGTTCAAAATTTAAAATTATACATAACTAGTCCTATTATAGCTAGTAAAAGCATTATTACAAGGATATTTCTTTTCCAGTAGCTGTGATAAAATACTCTGACAAAATCAAGTTAAGGAAGGAAATGTTTATTTTAGCTTATAGTTCAAGTATAGTTCATCATGATGGGGAAGTCAGGGCAGCAGGAGCTTAAAGGAGCTGGTCACATCATATCTACAGCCAGGAAGAAGAGAAAGATGCTTGCTAGTACTCAGCTCCATTTCTCCATTTTGTACAGTTTAGGATTTCCTGCCCAGGGGATGGTCCCTCCAACACTTAAGATGGGTGTTCCTACACCAATGAACATACCTAATCAAGATAATCTCCAACAATCAGGCCACATCTCCCATGTTATTCTAGACTCAGTCAAGTTGAAATTAACACTAAGCATCACATATACAAAATTGAGGCATGTCCTACAAAATTAGCATTTATTATATAGCAAAGTGACTTCAATGAAATTCATCTTACCTTCCTTAGATCAGTCAGTGTATATTCTTCAATTACTGAGTCAGACACTATGGCTGGCTATCAGCTTTGGAAGATAACAACTGTGTTAGGATGCTGAATTATAAATTTGTTTTAAGTTAATACAGATCCTGAGCTCCCTGCCATTTTCAGATGTTTGTTATATTCAGTGTCTTACAAAAAGTCTGGCGATTTAAAGGCTGAGAGTTAGGAATCGTCTTTGCTGAAAAGCTTATAAACAGAGCTACTGTATAATCCATCACTTCCACTACTGAGTGCATATCCAGAGGTGAAATCATTCTACCGAAGAGATGTTTGCATTCCTGTTTATTGCAGCTTTATGCATAGATTCCCTTCAGTGGGTAAGTGGATAAGGAAAATGAGTGATAGGATAGACAATGGCATATAATTTTATAATTTAGCCATGAACTAAGAATGAAATGCTGCCATTTGTAGCAATACGGTGGAGCTGAAGATCATTATGTTAAATGAAATAGTCACAGGAAGTCGAATTCCACAGCTTATCATTCATTTGTGGAAACTAGTAAGTCAATCTTAGAGAAGAATGGAGTGGACGAGAGATCTCTAGAGATTGGATAGGGTAGGAGGGGAAAGCTGGGGTGAAAGAACTACCTGCGGTTCCCCTTTAGCACAGTAATAGAACTACAGGCCAAAACTATTTATGATATATTTAATATGACTAAGGAGTACAAAATTCTCTGCATATAACGTGATTCACATCGGAAGACATGTACTTATTACCCTGTGTCCTAGTTTCTTTCCCTGCTGCTATGATAAAATACCCTGGTAAAGTAACATACAGAAGGAAGGGTATTTTGATTCACAGTTCAAGGCATAGTTCATCATGGTGGGGAAGTTAAGGGAGCAGGATTTTGTGGCAGTTGGTAACATTACATTCACAATTGGGAACAGAGAGCAGTGAATGATAATGCTCAGCATTTTCTATTTTGCAGAGTCTAGGATCCAAACACAGTGATTGGTGCCACTTGCTTTGAGGATGGGTCTTCGATCATCAATGAACCTAATCAGCATCATCCCTCACAGGCATGCCCAGAGGCAAAATAATCCCTCACAAATTTACCTGGAAGCTTGTCTCCTAGGTGACTGCAGATCCAGTCCTGTTGACAATTAACACTACCTGTCACATCCTGATTTGATTACTTCGTGTTGTATACAGATATTGAATTACTATAATGCACTCCATAAAGGTGTGTAAATATTCTGCTTCATACAAAGCTCAGAGAAGGGCTGGGTGGGGGCTACAACTTGAAGTCGGTCATATGAACAGCTAAAGTACCTTGCATGAGAGAAAAGGAATCTCCTTCAGCTGTAAAAGGATTGAGCCTTGCTGGATTCCAGTTCTCCTTTCTCAATAGGAAATGATACTAAAGAAAGGGTGATAGAGAGGTAGAAGTGACAGAGGGGAACACGTAAATCTGGGTTCCTTGGATCTCTGGAAAGTCAGTCAGTATGGGGCAGAATAAAATCTGTGATCATTCTAAAATATTACGATAAATTCGGAGGTGCATAGCACACCAGACTTTGATTATCTGTCAGGGTGATATGTGTTCAAAAAATTACAAGCCAATAATTTAGAAGGGCTCTTACCATCTTGGTACTTTTAGAATGTTGTCTTTAGAGAGACGCTTCTTGTTTTCTATAATTAGCTCCTTTGTCGAAGCAAACCTAGCTGTTCCAGTCTGCAATGGAAATAGTTTTTCAATGTATAACAAGCAGGCATTATTTTATTTATGTGATTTTAGTCAGAAAAAGTCGAAAATTATTCTTCATAAACAGAGTAGATATAAATCTGGCATCTCAAAGTGAATGGAGCACTTAACACTTATTAGGGGAAGAGCAAGCCTTGCTTTCTGTCTCCACTCTGATATAAAAGACAGAGTCTTCCTGACACAACTGTTTTGTGAAAATAAAGTTGAATGCTTAACACACAGTGGATTACACTCACAGGTAAGGTTTATGAACCATGACCAACCTTGTCTCTGTGCATTTTAGCACATCTTCCCAAGATGACCCAGTGTTCATGCTGCCCTGGTTTAATCTAAAATTAACCTTCATGGTGCCATTTCCTGTGTGGCACCTGACTCTGAGTGGTGTCATTGTCACACAGCGATTTGGTTCAGTAGTTCACGGTGTTCATTTGGACAAGTTACCACTAATGTGTCTGTGCTTTGGTATCCTCAACTGTGAAGTTGAAATGACCCTGTTAACAGCATGCTTCCCTGAGGTACTGTGATGGACAGCCAATACAATTATTGTGGAACATTTTACCTGATGCAAAAATAGGAGATTTTATGGGAAAGTTCTATGGCCTTCTTCCTAGCGTTACATAATGGCTCAGAGAGCTTGTGTGTTTCTTTATGAAAACATTCATTTAGGAAGTGCGTTGACAAACTTAAACAAGTAGTTTTATGGTACAAAATATTATGACTACTTTTATTACTTTTGCTGTCATAAATTATTATTGTTATTCTTGCTGCTGGAAAAATGTGGACAGAATAGGACTTTTAAAGTATGGTGAACCAGAGGGGCTGTAATATATTATTATGGTCATCCCATTAGCTCATCCATCCTGAAATCTCTATAGGTGCTACTGATAGATTTGGGAATAATATCAAATAATTTCCTAATCCACAAAAGAATAAAATACAATTAAATTCAGTCTATGAATTTGATTTCATCCTAAGACACCTTGGCTAGTTCAGTTAGATTCCAATCACTCTACTAGAACAGCAATGGCAAGCTATTGTCCACAGTATAATAAATCTTTGATTAACTAGAAAACAACTGAAATCGAAAGTTCAATTAAGTAGATTCCTTCCTTTTAGAGCAGAATAAATGTATAATTTTAAAAGAAATGAAGGTAAGAACTTAGGGGAAATTAATAACTAAGGAAAGAAATCCAAATTCTAGAGGCCCTAGAAATAGAAATGGTGTGATAATGATGATGATGAAGATGAAGAAGAATTAGTAATAAATTAGAATTCTAGGGAATCTATACTCAGTGGGACACTGTGATAGATGCTCTATAGACCATATCCCTAATTATTATAAAAACAGCTTCACAAAACAGCATGGGGAATACTGAGATGCAAAGAAGCTAACGCTCACTTACGGTTATTGCTCTGCTGAAAGGCTACACCCAGACCCAGTTCTCTCTCTCACTCCATAACTCATATGCTTTCCACATTAACAGTAGCTGATTGCCTTGGGCACTCCCTGCTCTGTAAGTTTATATAAACCACAAAAATTTTACCTAATGAGAAAAATGAAACTGAATTTATGAATTCATATGAATTTTATTTCAGAAATTTTAATGTTAAGACCTAAGATGTGGTCATAATACATATAACTCAAACAATTAATTATGAAACATTTAGTATGAATAAATGAGGGAAGAGACTTCACAAGATCTTCCAGTCATGGGAGCAAATCTCCCATGCAAATAAGGGCTATGTTCAAAGTGGTGATTTTGAGCACTGCAGGACACTATTATTAATCACACATGTGATTAATATATGCCTCCTATAGTCTACTTATAAAGAAGAAAAAGACTTTGGTGTAGCTAAGAAAGATTTTTTTGATAATATCTTTTAAAAAAGATATTTCTAATTAACAAGTTAATAAATTATTTAGAAGGCAATGTACATTACCTATTCTAACTGCAGTTCTATTGAGTGAACTTCATTCTTCCATTATAAGAAAAATTTTGCTGGGTTATATTTAAAATTTAGTGGGAAGTAGTGATAGAACTCATTGATCAGGTAACTCTTCAGTCATTTCCAGTCCTCTCTTTGTCTTTATCACTGCAGATAGTGGGAAAGGATTCCACTTTTCCTATGCACCTCAACAAACTCTCTTGAAAATGACCAAGGAGCACGTATTGGAAAGTGACGAGTAAGAGTAAGTCTTAAGGATGATTGTAGAAGAATAAAGATGTATTAATAATAATCTCAAAGCATTCTTTTAGGTAAATGGATGTTTTCAAATTTTATTTAGGGGCTTACAAGATGGCTCAGTGGGTAAAGGCACTTGTTGCCAAGCCTTTTAGAGCTGTGTTTGATTCTCAAAACTCACATGGTGAAAGGACAGAACAAGTTCCCACAGGTTGTTCTTTGAGAAACACACAAGCACTTACCCCATGGCACACAATAAATAAAAAAAACAAGTAGTATAATTTTTTAAGAAATAATCTTTGAGGCATTATTAATAATGCCTAATGAACTTTGTTAATTTAAATCCATGATTTGATGAGTTTTGAGCTATAAATGGAGTCATGTAGTCACTGTCACATAGAGAAAGGGAATGTTCAAATTTGCCCCTAAATTATCTCCTGCTCTCAGCAGACTTCTTTTTGTATCCCATGCCACTGTGAATCACTGATCTTCCTTTCACTGCAGTTGTTGTCCAGAATTCCATAGAAATGGAGCACATGAGATTATCATTGCTGCTTAGTTAGCTTCTCACACCATTGGCTTAAAGCCTGTTTTACCCAGGTTTGTGTGTGGATCTGTTTTTCATTTCTTGTGCATTTGCTGAATGATATTTCATCATATGAACATGCCCATTCTTATTGTATCGACTTGAAGGCCATTGATTATATTTAGAATTTAGCTGTAATGAGTAAATCCTCAGAGACAACTCAAGTATGTGTCCCTATGCTGACACAGATTTTCACTTCTTTTTATAAAATACCTAGTAGTTAAGTTTTCTGGGGTCATCTTGATAGTTTCAAACAATATTTTGTTTTATTTATTTAATTATTTACTCACTGGTTTTTTGAGATGAGACCTTGCTATAAAGCTCAGGATGAATAAATGTTCATGATTGTAATATCTTCTTGGTTTATTGTTCCTTTGATCAGAATGAAGTGGCCCTCTTTATCACTTCTGATTAGTTTTAGTTTAAAGTCTATTTTATAAGATATTAGAATTACAACGCCTGCTTTTTTCTTAGTACCATTTGGTTGGCATTTTTTTTCCTCATCCTTTCACCTTAAGCTAGCACCTGTCCTTGAAAGTGCGATGAGTTTCTTTCAGACAACAAAAAGATGGGTTTTGTTTCTTAATCCATTCAACTAGTCTGTGTCTTTTGATTGGGGACTTCAGGCCATTGATATTTAAAGTTATTAATGAAAGATGTGTATTGGATCCTGTCATTTTTATTTCTGTCCACATTCTTGGTATAGCTGTTCATTTCCACAGTTATACCTTCTGTGAGTTTCTTTCCATAACCCCTTGGGTATAGTCATTCCTTTCTTCAGCTCTTTGTATTGTTTCAAGTACTCTCTGAAGGGCTGGTTTCATCTTATACCAGTCATACTGGCTAAGATTAAGAGAACAAATGGTACCAAATATTGGAGAGGATGTGGGGAAAGGGAAACACTAATCCACTGTTGGTGGGCCTGCAAATTTGTTCAAACCATGTGGAAAGCAGTGTGGAAAACTCTTAAAAAACCACAAATGAACTTACCATTTGACCCAGTTATACCACTCCTTGGCATATATGCAAAGAACTCGTCCTATTGCAGAGACACTTGTACATCCATGTTTGTTGCTGCTCTTTTCACAATAGTTAAGAGATGGAAGCAATCTAAGTGTCCCTCAATTGACGAGTGGATAATGAAAATGTGATTCATTTATACAATGAAGTTTTACTCAGCAGTAAAGAAAGATGAAATCATGAAATTTGCAGGTAAATGGATGGATCTAGAAACTGTTATACTAAGTGAAGTAACACAGACTCAGAAAACAACAACAACAACAACAACAAAAGTATGTTCTGCCTCATATGTGGATCCTATCACCAAATCCTGATAAGTCATTATGTATCTAGACATAACTACAAGAACCAAGATAATGAAAAATAACCAGGTAGGTAAAGGAAAAGAAAGAATCTGAAAGAGAAGAGCTGTAGGAAACAGGCCTTAATAAGGGAGATATGGATAAAAATGTGGTTACTTTAAGGGGAGGGGGAGGGAAGGTTATACAAGGAACCTAGGGGATAAAGGGAAAAAAGGAGCTCAAGAGAGGTAGGACCTTAGGAGAAGGGTATTAAGGTAGAAATGGGGAAAACGGGGGCACCTTAAATGGGGAAACCATGGTGGAAGGGTTAGACAATGTGAGAGATAAATAATGCCAAGCTAGTTTAAAAAAAACAGAGGGAACCATATTAGTCCAACAACCTACTGATAAATTACACATACAACTAGATTAAGGAATATATGTCCAGGCAAGGTTTATCTGAGAACCTTTGATCTTTCCCCAAGCTTTATCTACATAGCACATGGTATTTAACAGTTTCAGACTGGTGGAACTAACCTTCTTAGATGTTTAACAGCCATACTTTGAGGCCTATACTAATTTGATCAGAGGGACGTAAATGACAGTATTTGCTCCTTGCCCTCCTAGGTCAATTAAGTTCCAGGGGACTATGAGCAACTCTCAAAATGTCCTGTAACTGTGGTAAATCACCTGTCCTCTTGAGCAAGGAGGCCACAGAGACCCCATCAATGGACCTTTGACTTATCTTCACATAGATGGAACTGGTAAAAGAAAGGAGCCAGGGGCTCCTCCTAAGTCATGTGACCCCTGAGGAGCAGATCCTCAAACAGCCTTAGGAGTAAAAATAAATTGGTTTATCTGGGCCAACTGTAGGGTCTTAAATACCCAAAAGAAAAGTATAACCAAAGGTTAAAAGAGTCAATATAATTTTTTAAGAGTCCATGTGTGTAGCTAAAGGCTACATAACAAGAAACAATGCCAGACAGGAGATACTTTCCTTTGAGTTGTTGGCCAGGGTGGCCCAAGAGACTCTCAGACAGTAACCCAGATAGAACTGAGAAAATGAACAGCAGACCCCAATTTTATCTAAAGGCATATTGACAACTGATTGCTGCTAGATTAGAAACAGCTGATCTTCCCAGAAGAAGGAACTCTAGATAGGCTGACTAGATTCATCAGATGGACAAGCACTGGGGAATGGCTGGGGGCACTGACAACACAGTGGACAGTTACAGGATGACAGAGTATATGAGCTCCAGTGAGGGGAGAGGATATGGGAGGGTGCCATTTGGGAAGTGGGTATATAGATGAATAAGATTGTTTGGGATGTTCTGTATTATATACACACAAAAAATCAACAAATAAAAAATGAGTTATATTTAAAGAAGAAGCATAAAAATTTACTTCATGTTAATTAGTAGAGGTGATAAACATTACCATTGAAATCTACCTGATGACTTTACCTCCATACTCAGGTGCCAAGGATCTGAGTGTAACTGACAGCTGTGACTAGTACTAATCAGATGCATAGAGATTAGAGACGCATGTGCAAACATCTGTTAGTAGCATTAAAAATGAGTCTTTCTGTAGGAAACAGTATATTTTAAAATTAAATGGAGGTCTTTTTTAAAGGTTAAAATCTCATTCAGTTTTATGTCTTACAGGGTTTATACTGAGTTCAATATTGCATAACTGTATTAATTCAATTGTGAACCTAAAAATTTACAGTCACTTTTGAAAGAGATATATCTTTGCTCTGGAAATTGTTATTAAATATGTTAAAGCTGTAATAAAATGGTTCTTTTAATCATGTGGGTATTAAATAAATAATTTTATAAAAAAAGCTCAGGCTGGCCTGGAATTCTTGATCCACCTGCTTGAGTCTCCCAAATGGTATCGTTACAGGTGTGGGTCTTTACCCTGCTGAAGATTCCTCTTGCTACATTTGTTTGAATGAGATCTCTCTCTCTCTCTCTCCCTCTCCCTCTCCCTCTCCTTCCTCCTTTCCTCCCTCTGTCCCTTCCTCCCCCTTCCCTCCCTTCCTCTTTCTCTCTTCCTCCCTCCCTCCCTTCCTTTCTACCTCCCTTCCTCCCTCTCTCTTTCCTCTCTCTCTCTCTCTCTCTCTCTCTCTCTCTCCTCTCTCTCCTCTCTTTACATCTGTTTGTCTCCTGTGATCCTTCTCTCCATCTTCTGGATTCTTCCACTAGTATGCACAGATCCCTCTTTGGCCCCAGGTTGAAAAGGACTTCCACACGGCTCTCCAGCATAATCTTGGGGTGTCTCCCTCCTTTCTCATACTCTGACCTGCCAATTTGAATGACTTATTTTCATGAACATAGATCTCTGTGTGCTCAGCTCAGAGACAGCTATGTTCTGCTCATGTTCCCTTGGAGTGACCTGGGATCTGCTTCCTGAAACAATTGGGCACAAATACAAGGCTGACTTATTTTACTTTCTCTAAAGATTAATCTCATCCTTTCCTTTGTCTAATGCTTTGCTGTTTGTAGTGAGAACAGAACGACCCTGACAGTCATCCTTCATGCCAGAAGTGTAAATCCATATGTCAGTTTTTAATTAACCATGATAATGGGATGGAGAAATGAGTTGGACAATAAAATTTCATGTCTATCAAATAAACATATACTGAGATATGTGTGAAAGTATCACATTTGCTTCCTGATTAAAAGCTTGGGTGTTGACTGATTTGTAGAAGGAGGCATTCCAAAAGCATTCTGGGCAGCAATGAAATCACAGTGCCGTAGTTAATTTAAAAATTATTTATATCAATATTAGTAATAGATTACAATGTGCACATGAAAACAGCACCACATGTTTTATAGGCATTGTCTTACCCTTGCATCATTGCAAATCTAGCCTCAATAGAATCTTACTTTTCATTTAGCAGTTGTGAAAAGTGATATTTAAAGATGAGTAAAGAAGGGTCAAAGACAGAAGGTAGCTGAAGCAGTTTCATCAATTAACTCAATCCACAGATGATCACTAAGGATTTTGTCTGTTCTAGGCACAGGCCTGAGTTGCACATATAAATATTAAGAAAGTAAGTATATGGTGTCTTCAGCAATAGGGTCTTACCATAAAGTTCTGGAGGGTAACCAACAGCATTGACAATAGCCTGAAATGTCTGGGGATTTCTGAGACATCACTGGTCAACAACCCTAAAAGAGATAACTCATTCATGTCATGGGGCTTTCTATTTGGTAGGGCATTTGTATGGGGAATTATTGTCCATTGTAGGATAGTTCCATTTAACCTTTTTATATATTTGTATGTATATATTTAAGGAAGTTTATAGAGCAGTAGGTTTTCACATGATCTCTTCAAAAGGTGTTTATTGTTAGTTATCCCTGCCCTTTCCCTCCCATACTTTCCCCTCCCTCCACAAACCTATTTAAGCCTTTCCTGCCTCACTTTCCCCTTTCCCCCTTCTTAACACTGCATTCTATTTTCTTTCCTTTGAAAGCCCCCTCTCATTTCCTCTGACTAATATCCTGACCTCTATGGGTATTCCAAATGAAGCCTGCATATCTGAAGATTCAAAGCTAACATCCACTTATGAGAGAAAGCATGCAATGTTTGTTTCTGGATCTGCGCTACCTCATTCAAAATGATTATTGACCCCATCCATTTACCTGTGAACTTCATAATTTAGTATTTTTCAAACAGATGAATGATATTCCATTGTGTAAGTGCACCACATTTCATTCTCTATTCACCAGTTGATGAACTTCTAAGATGGTTCTATTTCTTGGCTATTGCAAATACAGAAGCAATAAACACAATGAGAAGATCTCACCCTTGTAGTGTATACAATCCTCTGTGTATATGCCTAAGAGTAGTATAGCTGGACCATATGATAAATCTATTTCTAGCTTTCTGAAGAATATTTTCACTGATTTTCATAATGATTGCACCAGTCTGCACTCTCACCAGCAGTGAATATGTGTTCCCCTTCATCCATTCTCACAGTTAACATTTGTCTTTTTATCTTAGCCATTCTTAATGGGGTAAGAGTAAATCTCAAAGTAGTATTAATTTTCATTTCCCTGATGGCTAAGGATGCTGAAAATTTTAAAACATATTTCTCAGACAATCTATTGTCAATAAATACAGTAAATGTAGTTTCCTATGAGACAAGAAAAAAAATTAAGGTTTCTAGAATAGTTTAATCAAATATGAAATAAAATAATGCAAAGAAAACCTAAAACAAAAGCAACAAGAAACGTTAGGTGAAAATATTAGTTATAAACACTACACAATATATTTTCTAAGTGTTTTTTGATTTTTTAAAAAAATACTTTAAAGTGTTATTTATTATATTTATTTGTTTTGTGTATGAGTGTATTGCATGCGTGAATCTAAATATACCTGTGTTAGGTAATGCCTGTGGAGGACAGAAGAGGATGTCAAATGCCCTGGAATTGAAGCATGGTTGTTAGCTGCCATGTGCCGTGTGGGTGCAGGGAACTGAACTGTGGTCCTCTACAAAAGCAGACACTGCTCTTAATTGCTGAGCCATCTCTCCATCCCCTTGTTTTTTCAAACAGGGTCTGTCTCATTCTGTAGTCTCTGCTGATATGAAACTCATGATGAAACCCAGGCTGGCCTTGAACTTGTAGGAATCTCCCCATCTCAGCTTCCCAAGTGCTGGAATTACAACAGTAAGCGATCGTGCTACATCTCCCTAAGTGTGTCATCACATCGGCTAATCTCATGCTGTGTTCTTGAAGTTCTGCATCACACTGTGTATTTTAGAGTTTTCTCATTCTGTGGACATTGTAAAACCCATTGACTTAGACTAATGGAATGATTTGGACCTTTCGTGTGATTATGCTATAAATGAAGATCGAATGTTTCACTGTGTGGTGCTGTTTAAGATAACTTGAAACTATGGTTTTAAAAATGAAGAGTGACTTTTTAATAGTTGTTTTCTCTTTGTGTGCTGTTTATAAGACAATGTATACCTTGATTATCAATATTTGCATAAATGTATTTAAGGAGGCAGACAGAATGTATATGTGTGTGAATGTACATGTGTGTGTGAGTGTGTGTGTCTGAGAAATCAGGGCTCAACTCAGAAATTCAACACAAGGCAAACCACAGTTTTTTTCTGAAAGAAAAAACTGTGTTACCATGCATTGTACTCTTGAGTGATGCTATTGTTATAGGCAATTACTGAACAAATATTAATACCATCTGTTCTTGGGAGAATAAACATTAAATGTTTTCCAAAGTACTGTCCCATTATTGATTAATAGGTTTAGAACAAGGACATCATCCTTTATAACACTCATGCATAGACCAAAGTTTTTTCAGAGGTTAAGAAAAAAATGACACATATAACAACCCAAAAGACAGGTTGCCTTCAAAAAGTGATTCATGACATTGGAGAATGTATAATTGATGTGTGCGGTTGTCTGGATGGTAAAATAACAACGCCATCCATTAGAGATGAGAGCTCTAACAACTCAGGCAGGGAGGCAGGTTGTGTTTTATAGGTCATCTGGGTTCCATTTGGAGCTACAGGTTGCTATTCCTCCTCCATACTTGAAAGCATTTAATGGATTATTATACAAGGAAAAAGATGGGTGTAATAATGGTTTAAATTGAAGTTCTGTGTGTATATCACCACTGTGTGACTTCTAAATGAGAGCTTCATTTTTAAAATTCTCATACAGCATGCTTGAAAGTTTGCCAGCTCCTAAAGAAATCAAAACAATGAATTCAACAGCAGGAGAGAAGGGCGTGGAGCACTGGGGAGTTGTGCAGCTTTCCCCCTACCATCCTCTCTTTACCATACTTTACAAATAGTGAAAATTTATCCGAAGCAAAATTGAGGATGCCAACCTTCACATCAGCAGTAACTGAGCCACGCTTTTAAAAGACATATTGATTCAGAAAATGAGGTATAAAAACAAAACTTAAAGGCACCAGGAAATAAGCTAGGAGGGGGAAATATCTGAATAGTAATTGTGGGTGAAAATCAAATCAAACAGCAGCTCATCTGGAAATCTCTTCTCCTTTCTGAAATTGAAATAAGCTGCAGGGTGGTAACTTCTTTCTGCATTGTTAGCCATGAGCATAAAAGTTTATTTCTGCTTTTAATGAATAATATTTGAGAAATGTAATGGAAGATAATTTTACAGGATTTCCCCCAGGAAAAGCTTCTGTTCCCTTATGTAGGCAGCTCCAGACATTGCAGAAAATTACATATGATGTGTACACACGGAGAGGGTATTTCTAGTTAAAACAGAATGCACAGGAACTGAAAAGGCAAAGACAGTGGGTCAGGTGAGATGAGGCATTACTAAAAGTCTTCAGCTCCTGGTGATGTGACTGTCCAAATGAGACTCTCTTCAGGTGAACATCAAATTGACTGGCATTTCTAAGAACAGTTGTGACCTGCTGGAGTTTAGAAGTGGGTGGTGTAGAAATTTTGAAAAATGTGTAGTTTAAATAATTTCTTCAGATTACATCTTAACCAGGCTTCACCCAATATATCATGTTAAACTGTGGTGCTGGAACATTTAGTATTTAGCAAGGGTGGATTAGTAACTTTATGATTGCCACCAAAATACAGTCCAGTTCTAAATATTCTGGGTATGTACTTTCCTAGGCAGTCAGTGCTCTTAGATGATTTTAGACATAAGATCATGCTATTATTTTCTTTGAATGGGATATTTGTGAATGTTTATTTTTTCTTCCAAAAGCCATTAAATAATTTTAACTCTGAACTAAGTGTTATACAAAGCCCTAAAAATACAGATAGGTACTTGACAAATGGCTCAGCAGTTAAGAGCACTGGCTGCTCTTACAGAGAACCAAGTTCAGTTCTCAGCAACTCACATGGTGGCTAACAACCTTCCTAATTCCAGTTCCAGGGGATCCAGGGATTGTTTGCCCTTTTCTGAACTTCATGGGCATTACACAACACAGGTGCACTTACATAAATGCAGGCAATACATTCATGCATATAAAATAAAAATAATAAATAAAATATTAAAAAATAAATAAATAATACAAAGGTAAAGAAGACAAGATTCCTGTCTGACAGTCAAGTAGTTTAGAAATAGTGAATGATGGACTTGCTAAGCATTACATTATGGAATATATAATCTCCTGCAAAAGAGTTCTGGGAGCCGAGCAGCAAGTGGAGATTCACACTAAAAGAAATAGAGACAGCGCCTTTAATCTCAGCATTTGGGAGTGGGAGGCAGAGGCAGGCGGATCTCTGTGAGTTCAAGACCAGCCTGGTTTCCATAGGGAATCCAGGCCAGCTGTGACTACAGGGAGACCCTGCCTCAAAAAGACCAAAAAAAAAAAAAAAAAAAAAAAAAAAAAAAAAGAAAAAAGAAAAAGAGAGACAGGACACTGAAGACTGAAACATACCTGGTGTGGAAGTACATGTAGTACACATGGAATGGACATGGTTCAGAGTGTTGGGGGTGCATGGTGCTTAAAGGAGTGTTCTAGAGTGTGAGGTAACTCATGGGCTGGAGAAGCAAGGGAGGGGCAGGTCTTGGGGGAACTGAGATGTGCTCAAACATCTGTTGAAAATGTGGGCATCAGTGGAGGGTTCTTTCTAAGCAAATAATCTCACTTTTTTAAAAATAAATAATTTATTGAGAATTTCATACATGTATACAAGTTGTTTTGACCAAATCCATGCCCACTCCCTCCTCTCTAACTCCTCCCATATCTCCCCACCACTTTTTTTCTGATAACTTTATGTACTCTTTCTTCTTCCTTGATTAATTTATTTTTATGGGGGAGGAGTTAATTTATTTTATTTTAATATATTTTTTGGATACTCTAACATTCCCCCCTCTGAAGAGGTAACCCTAAAATCTTT
>NW_008338999.1:1962780-2027346 GCF_000622305.1 Nannospalax galili
AGCAAAGAAACTGCCTACTTTTCTTTGGGGTCTTTTTACCCCAACTGCCTAGCCAATTCCTACCTCCTATTCTTATCCCACCATCCTCTGAAGAGATTACCCAAATTGCCAATAGGGAATTGGGACACAGACTGCTCTGGCTTCTTCCATGCTGAAAAGGGACGCAGGGTAAGGTCTATAAAGAGGAGGCTCAACTCAGAAGAAACAGCTCATTCATGCTTCCAAGTGGGGCCAGACATGATCGAGCAGGACCTTAGACTTATCTTCACAAAGATGGAACTGGTAAAAGAAAGAAGCCAGGGGCTCTCCCAAGCCCATGTGACCCCTGAGGAACAGCTCCTCAAACGACCTTAAGTGTAAAAATAAACTGATTTATTTGGGCCTACTGTGTGGTCTTAAACACCCACAAGGAAAGTATAACCAAAGAGTAAAGTCATTAGTATAATTCTTTAAGAGTTCAAGGGATTACATTTCCAAAACATTAGGTTTAATTCTATATAAAAAGTTATTTAGACAATTATTTCTCATTGATGATTTTGTTCCTAACCAGAAAGTGCTGCTCAGATGTAAGACTTCAAATCTTGGTCTCCAATACTGTAGTGCCCACCTGTAGCTAAGGGAGACAACCAGCTATTGTTCTAAAATGATGGATGTTTGTTTTCTCCCCATATCTAGAAGCCTTTGAGAGGGAACTGACACTGATTCTAACAACTCCAACAGTTATCAAAATACCTGAAAGCAAACCCTGAATCCATCCCTCTAGAGTCCAGCCTTGGAAGACAAAAGAAACATGAGGAGGAACCCAATAGAGGGATGCTTTTGAAAGCCTTTGTCAAGAAATTCCAGTGGACTCATATGAACATTTGAGTATTACCCTGTTCTAACTTTTTTTCTAGTTCTCTGGCTAGAACTTGTAATGCTAATTACTCTTGCCTTTACTTCTCCTTCACATCTCCTATTCACAATTCAAGGACTTTCTTTTCCCCTTAGAGATAACAGTTATACAATCTGGGAGTCCTTTAGATAGACCCACTGAAGGGGTACTCCAATTGCCTCACCCTGCGTCCCTGTTCAGCATGGAAGAAGCCAGAGCGGTCTGTATCCCTATTCCCTATTGGCAATTTGGGTAACCTCTTCAGAGGATGGTGTTATAATCTCACTTTTATGGTTATTTTGTTGGTGTTTTAAGGTTTATTTATGTGGATGTGTGAATGTGTATGTTATGTGTGACTGTGTGTGGATATATGCCACGTATATGCAAGTATGGTTTTCTCCTTCTAACACATAGGCTTCATTCCTGGGCTTTGTGACAAGCATCTTCACATGCTGAGCCATTTCTCAGGGTCCACAACATTACCTTTGAAAAACAAAAGTGAGATGGCTCGGTGGTTAAAACACATCTTGCTCTTCCAGGGGACCCAAATTTTCCCATCACTCATTTCTAGCAGCTTACAATTCTGGCTCCTGGTGATCCACAGACCCTTTCTTTCTTTCTTTCTTTCTTTCTTTCTTTCTTTCTTTCTTTCTTTCTTTCTTTCTTTCTTTCTTTCCCTCTCTCTGTCTCTCTCTCACACACACACACTCCTTCGTGTTAAATAACACCTCCCATTGAAGGTGCACGTGTAAAGTTTTTGTCTTGACTATTTCTTTCACCATCCCCTTGGTTGAAATGAACAAAACTTTCTGTAGTATTGTTCTAGTTGGTTTCTGTTGCTGTGATAAACATCTGACCAAAAACAACTTCAGAAGGAATGGGTGTTCTATCTTACACTTTATATTCCATCTTCAAGGGAAGCCAAGGCAGGAACTCAAAGTAGGAGTTTGAAGCAGAAACCATGGAGGAGTGCTGTTTGCTGGCTTGCATCCTCTGGCCACCCACAGTTGGCTGGACCCTCCCAAATCAATCAACATTCAAGAAAATACCACACAGACATGGGCACAGGCCAATCTGATAGAAAATTCTTCAGTTGAGGTTTCTTCTTCACAGGTGTGTCAAACTGACAACCAAGTTTAGCCATCACAATTACCTGAGCTTAGAATAGCTGAAATTTGATGCATCCCTGACAGGGATGGGCTATGAGCAGTGGATGAACATGTGGTTACTTCAAGGTCATCTTTAATTGTGTGTTACTTAGAATAAACTCACTAGGGGAAATATTGCAGTTTATTGAAATGTGTCTATCTTATTTATATGGAAACTATTTAAAGGGAGTACAAGTTCATCACCCTTTATTGACACATGTGAAAGAATCTAGGTGGTGTTACTTTTTAAAGATGATATTGCATAACATCATGTGTTATATAACCACCCCAGTGAATTCTAAGGTACTACTCATTATCAAATGCATTACTATCTCTATAGGGAAATATATGAAAATTCACACAGTGGGGTAAACAAAGTCTCTAAATAGTCTTATCTCAATTAAGGTCAGATTTTAGTGTCAACAGAATTTAAGTGAATTTATTTAAAATCTTAGTTTTCAAGCTCTGAAGGATTTTAGGGTGGTGGAAAAGGAACTGTAGACCTATATTTCACTCTGTTATCTGGTTAGCTTGAGTGATTTTTTTCAACCAGTTGAACAGAAAGTCCCTGATTCAGCTCAATTTCTGGAAGCCCCTGGAAACTCAGAATTTTGACAAGAATATAAAACTACTATCTGTCTAGCAGTCTTCATTCATCAAAAGTAGAGATTTAGTGGTGAAAATCTACTGGAACCTGAATGTGAATTGTACAGTTTTCCTAAGATGTTCTCACTGTTGGAAAAACTATATGAATATTTTTCTCTATACTCAAATGTTCTGGACTATGCTGAGTTAGAGGTATAACAAAGACTAATTAAGGGCCCCAGTATTTGTCATAAATACTACAGCAAAATCAATGTGATTTTTTTTAAAAAGAATGACTTTTGGAGAAGGACAAATAAATAGTAATACAAAATTCAAAACAGAAACCTCAATTGGCCAGAAACTCATGTGTGTCCAGAAAGAGGAAAAGTGAAGGATCTCAGTAATTATTGCTATGCATTAACACATGCACATATACAGAATTTTCCCAGTTGCTACACAGAAGATCTTAAAATACACTCAAGGATCTCAAATGTGAGAGTCTAAAAAGGACAAATAAATAGTAATACAAAATTCAAAACAGAAACCTCAATTGGCCAGAAACTCAAGTGTGTCCAGAAAGAGGAAAAGTGAAGGATCTCAGTAATTATTGCTATGCATTAACACATGCACATATACAGAATTTTCCCAGTTGCTACACAGAAGATCTTAAAATACACTCAAGGATCTCAAATGTGAGAGTCTAAAATAAATGACATCAAGGTGAGCCCAGCTTCCTTGAAATATAGTGTATTATCCTGATCACACAGCTCTTAAATTTTTGTAGAGAGAGAGAGAGAGAGAGAGAGAGAGACAGAGAGAGACAGAGACAGAGAGACAGAGAGACAGAGAGAGAGAGAGAAACATGCTTATGCCAGGGTGCATGAGTAGAAGTCAGAGGACTGCTTACAATTTGATACTCTCCTTCCATCATGTGGACCCCAAAGACAGAACTCAGGTCATCAGGTTTGGCAACAAGCACCTTCATTCACTGAGCATCTCAATGACCCAAATTACCTTTTCTCATATTAGTAGGCTTCGTGGTTCATGATTTTAAATTTGGTTTGGAATGAATGATTGCTCTGTGAACAAAGCAGATACCTACTAGATTATTTCATAAATTTGATTGTTTTTCTAAAAAACAGAACATTTCCATCAAAGATTCTGCTCCCATCTAATACCAGTGGAATACACTTTAACATAAATCCCTAAGAGTTAGGGTTCTCCCTACCACTGTGATGCATTTGAATATAAACACAGAGAAAGCTGAAATGCTCAGGATGCTCATGTGACTATATTGCTAACCTCTCATTGTCCAATGGCTATGTTCACTGGGCACAGGTTAAAGGAAAACTGAGTTTTGTGTAATTTTTTAATATCCTTATGTGTAGCCGAGGGACAGGCTGAACTGCACCAAAGCTTTCAACTCTCTTTCCCCACACTGTTGAGTGAATGGAGAACAGAATAGAAGTTTCTTTTTCAGTTCGAGTTCTGTCTGGTTGATGAACTTGAACCTGATTTGTCCTCTAAATACCTGAATCAGCTTTAGTATGGAAATCTGAATTCATGCGATTATGGCAGGTGAAAGGGCAGAAAGGAGTCATATCCACAGTGCTCCAGGAGGTCCCTGCAAGAGTTAGGGTTTCCATCTCAGCTACATACAGGCTGAATAGTTGCTTTTCCAAACATCTGCTTTATTAATGGTACAGATGGTATCAGCAATCAAAGGGAAAGTAGCCACTGCCTGTTCATTTCTGCTGTCCTGGAATGTAGAAGAATGGATGGAATGACAGGAATAATTAAGAGATGGAACATAAATGAAAACACTGCACTATGGTCAGTACACACTGTCCAGCAGGTTGCCCCACTCTGTCCTCTCCTCTCTCTCTCTCTCTCTCTCTCTCTCTCTCTCTCTCTCTCTGATTTCTAGTTTTGGTTGCTATAGAATTATCTTTTTCAACACTGCAAATGATCTCTTTTCTCCTTTTTTCTTAACAAAATTTCAGTTATTCAGTAATTTAAAAAAATACATTTTATTTATTAGTTTTTTGTTTCTGAGTGTATTGCCTGCATGTATGTGAGTGCACTCATATTGTGCAATGCCATGGAGGTCAGAAGAAGGTGTCAGATTCCTCTGGAACTGGAGTTTCAGATGGTTTGTAGCCGCCATGTGGGTGCTGGGAATTGAACTCAGGTCCTCTGTAAGAGCAGTCAGTGCTCTTAACTGCTGAGCCATCTCTTCAGCCCGTATTCAGTAATTTTTTATGAAGCTAAACTGAGTAAAATTCTCGAGATTAAAAGTGGTATTTACTAGACATTTTACACTGCAGTTTTATTGATCACGTGCACATATTTTGAATCTATATGTATGCATATACATAATATAGTCAAATTATTACCATTACTTTTTGTCAGAAGAGTGTTTTTCAAACATGTTTAGTACCAAAATCTTATAGTTGAAAATATTTGGAGAAAGCAAATTCAGTTATTCCTCCATATATGTATTAGTAAATATGTAACTTATTTATTAAAAACAAGGAAATGAGTTTAAAATTTTTCATATAATCAGCCAGACATGATCGCACATGAAAGAATGTGAGAGGTTTGGCAGGAAGCTCACTGCTAGTCTGAGGCCAACCTGGGCTACATAGAAGTTTAAGGCCAGCCTCAGCAACATAGAGAGACACTGTCTCAAAACAAAATGAAACAAATAACAAAATGGTAACAAAAAAACATACAATCATTAAGAACTATGCTTCAAGCAACCCCAACTTTCTCTTTTTACAAACCAAAGTGAAAGTGTTTCTTTTATTTCTCCTGCATGCCCAGTACCAGAATCAGATTTGGGTAAGAGTTTGTCAAAAGAAAATACCAAATTTTTTTCTATGAATATGATAATAAAAATTGTCATGGTCAGGTTTTGCATGCAGGAAGTGCTTAATAAATGTAAGATGTAGCACTGCGCTCAAGTATAAAGATTAGATAGTTTGATTCCAGGGTATAATTTTATGTGACTCCTTTGCCTGGATATTCAGGCCAACACAATGGAAATGAAGCCACATCAGTGCCTTCACGCATCCTATGCGGTGGTAACTGAACATGGAACAACTGTATCATACAGGCCCATAGCTCCATGATTATTCAAGCTATAGACATTTTTCTTAGCAACTCACAACCCTCTTTTCCTGTGGCTGCCCACTTCCCGTGCCAGAATATCTCATATTTATCACCTGTAATCATAAAAGCAATGCTCAACAAATATGAACTGATTTGAATACATTAACCAAAGCTACAGTTAGATCCCAAGGCACAGCTAGAGCAGTGTTCACAAGCTCTAACACACATAACAAGAGCTGTGTTCCCCTGCTGAAAATGCACTTACACTCCATGTAGGCACAAACTGGGACCCGGAGCATAAATTCTGATTCATTGGGTCTGCAGCCTTCTTAACAGTTGCCAGTTACTAGATATTCCCAAATAATTCTCATTAAGCTCATCTGTAGATAAGATTCTCTGAAAGCATTTCAGAGCCAGTGTGCTATGTTATCATTTTTGTTTTATTCTTTCAAAACCTTTGTCACATTTTGTTTGACTGTCTCTGTACATATGTGTAGATAATAAATACAAATAGATTCCTATATAACGGAAGTTGAGAAGGCTCTGGAGTCAAACTAAACTTATTTTACTCAAATGTTGTGAAATACTTTGAGGATATGTGGTACATCCAGGTCTAAACAGTTATTTATTTTTTTTAATGAAAGAATATTCGCCTTACACCAGGGGGTTCTAAAGTACTAATACCGAATATTCTTGGAGAGGAGACAATCACAGTCAGTTCTGACCAAAAACGCTAACTGTATTGGTTTTGCTTTCCTTTGGGGATGAGCATTCCACTTCCCCACTTTTTGCTTGGGGATGGGCAATAATCTCGTTTGTGATTTAATAAAATCTGCCCTCAATTCAAAGCTTCTGAGGATGTAATCATGCATTTCACTCATTAGTTTTCCACCTGAGAGCCTCAGGACCTGTAATTCTCAAAGTGAAAGAGCCATTTCTTTCTTTCTGTACCTTCCCCCGCCCAACTCCAGAAAGCTCAGAGTTTTATCAACCCCGTTTGACTGAAAAGGCACATTTCCTATAAGATGTATTGTAAGATTATCCTCTGGCTCAGGTAGATCCCTTAACCCTTGTCCTTTTCCCTTCTCTCCTGTCCTCTTTCGCCACCATTCGCACTACAGAAGCTATATTTGAAGAAATACAGAAAGGCAGATAAAAACACAAGCCCCTGTAAATTCAACAATAGATTCTTTGTCTCATACTTGCTAGTTTCCACCAGATGGAAACCAGTACCTTTATGGACATGTCATTCTTTTTATCATGAGGAAAGATTTGCAGCTGTCTGGCTCTGAGATGTGAAAATACCTGTGAGCTTTTGCAAGCCTTGCCAGACAGATGAAGCAAAACCTCACCAGAAAGCCTCCTTTACAGGCGGAAACCATAGGAGGATTGTTTTTAGATAAATCCAAGGGGAATTTAAAGGGTAGGGGTGATAGGTCTATTACTTAATGCCATTTTCTTTTCTGAGTTTTCAACACTGATGCTAAAATGGAAAGATTCTTCACTAGAAACTATTTTTACTGTGATTTCTATTTCCAGACATAACAATAAACTCAGAAGGGAAAGATGAGAGAGAGAGAGGGAGAGAGAGAGAGAGAGAGAGAGAGAGAGAGAGATCAAAAATTAAAACCTTTGAACTTCAAAGAATACCATTAGTAACCACCATGTTTTTTGTATCGAGAAACAAAAAAAAGCAAAAAAAAAAAAGAAGAGAGAGAGAGAGATAAAGAGAGAGAGAGAGAGAGAGAGAGAGAGAGAGAGAGAGAGAGAGAATAAATGGGTTTCCTGCAGCATCCATGTTGCAGAAAGAACTAACTCCCAGGGGCTCAAAGGCTGTTGTATTTCAATCATAGTACACAGGTACCCTGTTTCTGACTGCCTGTCTTCATTGTATCTTTGTTCTTCCCCAAACAGGCCTGAACCCTAGCCACTCCTAGGAGCAAAATAATTATCTAACAGCAATAAATAATGCTATTTTGTGATTAAATTCAATTGTTTTCCAGGGAGCTTAAAAAGTCCATTCTTGCACTGTGTTTTCCTAAGCTCATATGTCTTAAGTAAACTAGTTACTTTTCCATGCAGACTTAACCACGCTCAAAGCACTTTCCTATAATTCTCATGCAATACTCAGAACAATTTGCTGAAGCAGTTATTAACATCTCTATTATAGGTTTGAGGCAACTAAGGTTCAGAGAAGCTAAATGATTTGTCTGAGATTAGCAAGTGAATTTATGACACAGTTGAAACCGTAAGTAGGTCTGCGGATACCCAGTTTAAAACTCTTCATTCCACATCATAAGCAGCAAGCAATAAAAAGATAAAGGGACAAGAGAAAACTGGAGGGGCGGGTATAGCATAGGAATAAACAGGAATATCTTGTCCAAAGATTAACAACAGGCACATCTCCAAATTTTACAAAACCATTTCTGAAAATGTGTTTGAATGATGATCCAGAATTGCAGAAGAGACTTTCATGTTGTAAGGCAATGTCTTGTCTTGGAGACCCATAACATACATGATGTGGAAAGATGCAAAGATGAAATGCCTCCTTTGGTTTTCAGCAGCTAGGACAGAGTTGCCACCCTTCAAGAGTTTCTAGATGAGCACAGCAGCAGCTGTGGCTGTGCCCTGCAGATGAGCTCTGCCCCAAGAAGGGTGACACTTGTGACCAGCTGTAGAACATGGGTAGCCGCAATTGCCTAGACTCCTGCAATGGTTACTAGGAGCACAAGCCAGAAAGCAGCACTGCACTGCAGATACTTTCCTCTCTTTTCACTTTAAGGAAGATTGAATTTGATTCAGAGAGGGAAGGTTCAAATGTTCTTTCATCTACACTATTGAACTCAAGCCCATTTCTCCCCTTGCCACTGACAATGACCTCTGTCTAGAAAAAATTTCCCCCAGTTGCTCTCTTGACAAATTGTACTGTTTTATGAAATTCACTTCCAGTCTCTTACACTTCAATGAAGCTTATCTGACTACCATATTTAAATCTGTAATTCGTACATGGCTAACTCATCCCCTCTTCATCATCCATGTTCACTTCTTGTTCTCAGTATGATTAACCACTTATGTGTACTCTAACACACTATGTGTGCTTATTTTTTCGATGCTTCCTCAGTATCTGTAACTCTAAATGAGGAGAGGAATTGCCATTCACTCTCTATTGCTCAACTGGAAACATCAAAAGTGTTTGATGCTTTGTTGAGTGAATCAATTGATGAAGTAATGATGAATTCAATAATTATATAAAAATCAAGTATTTAAAAAACTAGGGCTTCCTATGCATAATAGACCAGAACAACTAACATTTATGGTAGTGGTGTTCAAAAGGGTGAATGCTTAATAGGCTTTCTCTCATAATGTTAGTAATTAAGTCAGCATTTTAATATATCTGCAAAATACTTTTATATATTTGAGAATATGTTTTGATGGTAATATTGGCTTATAAAATACATTGTAATGCAGTATGTAGAACAGGGAATGAAATTTAGCATGTAATTCAGTTAAACTTTTTGCTCTATACCTTTATTACTGTAACTCTTTCCTTCTTTCACTTCCTGCCTCCTCTCCTTTAATGTTTTCAGTTCTAAAACAATTATAATTGCTTATAGACATGCACAGAGTTCAGAAATGTAGATTATTATATCAGCATTGCAACAGAAGATAAATCAGTGTAAAAAAATAAATAAGTTGAGATGGTCAGGGAAAAGAAGAAGAAAATCCCTATACAGAGAAGTTGGTCTCACAGCCATAATTTTACTGAGAGGACATCACAGAATTAAGTTCAAGTCACCTACAACAGGAAGCATAATCAGATTTGCATTGTATGTTCACTAAAGACATCTCAGCCCTGACATTTGTGGATCCAGGGCAAGGTTAATTATGGGTTATATATTAAATATGTGAGTATTTAAATGCTAAAAATCAGCCCAACATTTTATGTGAATTAGGACCTCCTACTTTGACCAAAATACATTTAAAATGACAATTTTAAATTACGTTACATACAGACACATATGTACACACAATTAAGAGTAATACACATTATTTAATATTGCATAATATGGCTGGGCCACCAGAGGTGGGAGCTGTGACTGTCTGGATAATTCATTCATTTCTCTGGAATTGTGAACTGGAAGAAGAGAAGAACACACACTCATTACCTCTGGGGAATGACCTTTCCTTTGTCCAGGATCTACTACCTGTACTTTAGACAAATCCTGCTTTATAATGAGGATCATCCTCCCAGGGACAAGGGAATCTGATATTCCCTAGGAAATCTGAATCTTCAGCGTTGAGATATTCAGGCCCCACTAAGGGGCAAGACCCAGACCTCAGGCCTCTCTTGGCAGTACATACTTCAGGATAGGAGAATGTTTCCCAATAGATATTTCTACCCTCAACTCTTTTTTTGTAAAATTTATTTTTTAGTTTTGTATTTTATTTTATATGGCATGCAACTTGACTTTTCGTTATACACACACAGTGAAATGATACTCATAGCAAAGCAAATTAGCACGTCCATCATTTCTTTACATATATGGCAAGAGCACCAGAAATCTAACCTGCTAGCAAGTTTCAGTTTAAAATGTGCTATTATTAGCTATAGGTCTCCTGGGTATACTAGATCTTTAGAACTGTTCATATTCATAACGGCATATGGGTACCCTTTGACTTACATCTCTCCATGTAAAGAACAACCTGAGAGATGCAATCCAGTGTTTCCTAAACCTATTTTAACTTCTTGGATGACCTTGGGATTTGGACTGAATAGTGTGGAGGAGCTTAGAATCTATGGTTTTTAAAGTATTCAAGGATGATTCTGATAAACTGCTGCTGATGTGGTAGACAACATCATCCATGCTGACACTTCTTATGTATCAGGGCCCAGGGTCATTCAAGGATCTATTCACAAAAGAAGAGTGCTACTAACAGCAGACATTCTACAAAAGTTATAAGTTCTACAAAAATCCATGAGTTTAAAGTCCTCCCTGAGTCTGATGCAATGTGAGGACTTGGATTATTTATGTTTCACCTTTTCCACAGTGAATGGTGAAAATGAGCTTGTTTGTAGCTCCTGTTTAGATGAAGTTTCTTCTTCTGAAAACCTAGAATAGAGCTTGAAGACAGGGGCTTAAAACACTTTTTCTGATATCTTTTGTAATTTTATTTTTTATTGTTGAGAGTGTCCTACATGAGTATTGTCTTTGTATTATTTCCATCCCTCCCAGTCCCCCACCAGCTCCTCCCACGACCCCCTACTCCCTCTTACTTTCTTGTACTCCTTGATTATTATTGTTAAATATACATACATACTTTTATAAATATGTATTTGGTGCACTGAGTCCATTTAGTGGTGTTCCTATGTACCTTAAGGCTGACCACTTGTTATTAGATAACATTTCGGGGATCTAGTCCCTGGAGAAAACTGATTCTCCCTACCTAAGCAGCCATTGATTGCCTATAGTTCTTCATCTTGAAGTGGGACCTTGTGACATCTCTCCCATCCACCTTGCATGTCAAATGGGTTTGCCATTATGCAGATCTCATTAGACTACCACATCATGGGGATTTCATTGATACAGTTGTCCTGTCATGACTAGAATGCATTAACAAGCACTAGGGGTGTTGTGTCTCTGGCTCTTATATATTTTTCCTCAAAGTTCCTTGAGCTTTAAGTATGCATTGTATATGTGTATATGTATATTGTATATGTGTCACTTAGGCCCGGTAACTTCACAATAATTTATTTTCTGCATTTTACCAGTTGTGAAACTTTGTAATAGTCTTCATGTGTTGCTAAAAGAAGCTTCTTTGATGAGTGTTGAGAAGTACACTTCTCTATAAACGTAAGAATGTACATTTAGAATAAATTAAGAAATTACATTGGTCCAGGGAAGTGTCAGAAATATGTTTTTCTCTAGTATCTTTGACTTCTCTGGCCACATGTACTTAGCTATATTTACAAGATTATTCATGATTTCCCTCCCATTAAGTGGGCCTTAAATCCAATTAGACAGTTATTGTTTGTCTGCAAGATGTGTCACTACTTCACAGATAGAGATAGTTTGCTGGGATCGTCATTGCTGTGGTTTGTAGACTTTACACCTGGGTAGGATCATGGATTGGTTTACTCCCTTGGCAGCTTACATAGTACCTGTCACCTGATACTGTGAGACATGGTCTTCAGGGAGGAGGCTTCCAGATGTGTTCCAGATCCATTGTTCCATGTCCTGTGTCCAAAGTATGCCATGTCTTCAACAATAGGGTCTTACCTTGAAGTCCAGAATGCTTTATAATTTATAATGTTCTTATTACTTTTAAATCTTACTGTGCTTTCCTTAATGTTTTGTGCATATATAAGTTTATATTGCAATCTGATTTTCATATATTCAATACAGTATTTTGCTATACATCTTACAGATATTTATTGTACAAACTTTTAATTTTTTTATTTATTACACACACATATATGTATATGAATGTTTTGCCTGCATGTATGTATCCATATAATGTCCATATATGCCATAAGAGGGCATTGGATCTCCTGGAACTGGAGTTACAGACAGTTGTTATCTGCCATGTGGGCACTGGAAACCAAACCCAGGTCCTCTGCAGTCAGTGCTCTTAACTGCTGAACCATTTCTCCAAACTCATATGAACTCAATATGTAGACCAGGCTGGTCTTGATCTCACAGAGATCTGCCTGCCTCTGCCTTCTGTGTGCTGGCATTAAAGGTGTATGCCACCAAGCAGGCTGTGTACAAACTTTTGATGATGCAGTTAAATGTTTCAAAATGGAAAGAATACATTGTTAATAATCTCACTTATCAGTAATCCCTAACTCATGTAAACAAATCAGTCCAGATTCTTTTCTATCAAATATCCATATCACGGTTATGTTTATTTTTAAGGGAGCATAATACACATTTTAAATGATTTTTACTGAACAGAACATTATGACATCTCTCTGTGTGTATATATATGTATAATTTTTATGATATACTTTAGTAACTTCATGACAACTATACAAATTCTCAGAAAATTAATTCTACTAATAACAACTGTTAGACACAATAGCATTTTTAAAGTATAAAGAATACAAGTTGAATGTGCATATATAAGTATATTTAAGAATTTGTCAAATTGTTTCCTTAGGATACACATCAAGAGAAACTGAACAACTATCCAGTTATTTTCAAACAGGTATTTCTATTTAAATTTGAAACATATGACACTGAGAATTATCCTTTTTCTGTTTTTTCTTATAAGCAACAATGGCATATCACTTGATTTTGCATTTTGTTAGCCACTAGGGAGAGGTTGTTTTCTTAATTTATCAATTATTTTTGCATTTTCCCTTTGATTAATCAATTATTTTGTCCATTAAATGTTTTTTTAATTCTAAGAGAATTTTATATGTTAAAGTTTCTAACCTTTATTTAGAAATGCCAAATTATAGGCAGAAGTTGGTATCAGGATCCCAAACAATAAATCCAGGGTTCTTCTCTTCAGTTTATAGATCTCTCCAAGAATTCACATTTTGCTTACCTGGTGCTTTACCTACAGTAAAATACCCAAGAAAAGCAACTTAAGGATGGAAGGGCTTACTTTGGCTCACAGTTCGGCTGAATACAGCCCATCACAGCAGGAAAGTCATTAGAGGAAGAGCAAGAGATGCCTGGTCACATCTCATTCACAGTCCAGAAGCAGGGAGTGATCAATGCTTGGACTCAGGTTATGTTCTCTTTTTTACTCAGGGCAGGACCCCATCCCACAGACATTCCAAATTCTTCAGTGATTCTAGATCCTGTCATGTTGACATCATTGACCATCATATCTGGTCAATATTCAACCAAGACTTTTGGACCTCTACATCCCCTGGTGCTTTGCACGTGCATGCTTAAGTTTTCTTTGGATATTGCCTACATTTTCCACAAAATTAGAAACTAAAATGAGCTGTCTGTTGAAAGTTTATAGACAGAATTTCTCATGACCATAAACAAAAATTTATGTTTAAGGCTTTTATTAGGGGGGAAAATTTTGTTCCTGGTTTGATTAATAGACAATGCCAAACCTGAGATAATTTAGCTACTGCTGACACATTTATTCATTCTGAAAGGTCATGGACTGTCAGAGTAGCCCCATAGTGTTCTACGTTCTTATTGTGTGATTTGACCAGACAAATTTGACAGTCAAATTTGTCAGAAGTGATCCAATCTGACACACAGATTCTGAGATTAAATTTCAAGATGAGAAAGTTTCAACTGATTTTAAACTAGACAGTATTTTAATCCAGTAGATAGTAACAGAATTTAGTTAAAAATTTAGCTAGTATTCTTGTTCCATTATTTACCATTTGTTATGACTCAAGCACATTAATTAACCTTGCTGAGCTGAAATTTCATCATTCATAATATGGGAATAGAAAAGTTTAACTTGATATGGCATATGGTACTATTGCATTGGATTAATATTTTAAAAACTTAAAATCATGCCTGTGTTTTTTTTTTAATGAACATTAGCTATCTCCATTGAATTTCAAGATGAATTAGATGAATTACAATCTTAAATTTATTAATGTCCCAGACCTTTCTCTGATGTCAGTAGAGGCATTAGTCAGATTTTTTGCCCCTGGTAACAGATGCCTGAGAGAAACAATCCTCCTCACAGTTTCAGTGATTTTAGTGCTAATGATTTCTCACTGTGGTGAGACAGAACATCATGACAGAAGATCATGGAGAAGCAAAGCTGCTCACTTCATGGTGGCCAGGAAGCAGAGAGAGAGATGGTGAACAAGTTATATCCTTTTAAAAAAACATTCTAAGTGACTCTGCTTCTTCTAGCAGGCCCTACTTTCCAGAGTCCCCTTCCCCCAGTAGGTTGCCCCAATTTGAATTCATTAATGAAGTCAGAGCCCTCACTATCCAATCACTTCCCAAAAGTTCTACCTTTAAACAATGCTTGCATCAGGGACCAAACATTTAATTAAGTGAACATTTTGTTGGGACACTTCATATTCAAGCCATAGTAGTAGAAATAGGAATTTGGAATCTATATAAAAAGTTTTAAATATTTCTTCTATAACCTTTCTGCATAGAAATTTCTGTATAGTTTGTTATAGAAAACATAGTAATTAGTCTTCCAAGTTTCATGGATAGACTAGAGACATAGGTAAACAGGAAATTTCTTGCCATTTATCCCCTAGAAGCAGTTTTCCATATTTAAGTTCTCATGAATAAAATGAAGTTCATGACATATTATTTCAACACCAAACAGAGCTTTTAAGAAGATTCCACTTAAGTCAATATTCTATCTTCTGAACATTTTTCTCAAACATATGTAAGACCATTATGTGCCAAACTAAGATTAATACACATAGAAAATTTGAACAATTTTAAATATGTAAGTTTCCACATTTATGGTGGCATATCAGGTAGATATGCCAGAAATCTTATAGAATAATATAGTGTAGTGTTTAAAGTGAATGATTCTAAATGGGATATTGAACACCGAAAGTGTGTGGTTTGGGCTTTTACAAATCAGGAAACTCTGCTTTAATCAGTAATATGTTTTGCTGTTGTCTGGTGGAGCCGTGCCTTCGGCTTCTTCTTCCATAGCTGACATTTCCATAGCTTGTTCATCTTGTGGAGGTTTGCTGACTCAGTACCACCCTCAGCAGTCCTCACCGTCAGTCACTGATACGTCTGCAGAAAAGCTGACTTGGTAGAAGATAAAAACGCTTTTCTTTAGATGGTTAGATCTAACCACAGTATGGGGGTGGGATAGAAATCAATTATAGTATGTCCACAATACAAGATGGAAATGAAGAACTTTAAAGGTCATGTGGAGAGGGGAAATTCATAGTCTTAAGAGAAAAAAGAATTAAGAAACGAGGTATGGTTTTGAAAACAAGGGAAATTTCAAAAGTAATAAGGTAAGAAAGAAAAAAGTCTTATAGATAATGTAAAGTGGAATGGGGGAGGGGAGTCCTTTGGGGATTTTAAGACTTGTGACCCCACTTACAAGGCCTTTTCCTTCCTATGTAGAAATAAAGTCATTGGAATATTTGGTTAAATCAAAATAGCATGAAAAGGTTATATTATCAATTGAAAATTAGTTTTCCTTAAACGTGTTTTCTATTGACTTTGGCAACATCATCCCCATTAATGAATAAACAGGATGTACTTAAAGCACACCAGTGTGCACTGCCAGGAGCTTTTGTTTCATGGCGGACACTCTTCACCCTTGGTTCAGAATGGGACCATGAAATATCTCATTCTCCTTAACCACAAAAATGTTTCCAATGAAGATACTTGTCTAGCAAAGTCTCAGAATCATGTTAGAACTTACGCTAGTAGTTATAGAAGGAATTAGTTGTTTCCAACTTGCCCTAAAATAATTTACATTCAGGTAGAATGTTAATCTCAGTCCTTTTTCCAGCTTTCAACTTAGAAAGTGTGAATGATTTTACAATAAGTCCTTGGATGGCATATCTGTGTTCAGTGTAAAAGCAGCTTTTCACGTATTAAGTCTGTCTCTATTTGATAATGACTCTCAGCAATTGTGGCCACATAATAGGGAGATGGTAAAAATTTGGCAAAATAAAATGAAAATTGTAATGATTCATTGGATAAAAACTATAAAACCATGCACATGACACTTATCATTTATTAAACATAATGCATATTAATGCAATGAATTTTTTGTAGAGCTACCTATCTAGCAACAGGCTACATAAAGAAATACAATATACACAGCTTGGTGTATTCACCTTCAGAGGCTGTATGCTTTGCTTTTAAAAGGCAGTTAAGAATTTTTTGTACAGGCCTTTTGAAACAGAGAAATTCCCTGCTACAGGATTACTTTGAATGGCGTGAACCAGAGTCCCCTGCTATGGAGCTTGACCACAAATGCTATTGAACACGTTGCACGGAGCCAGTGCACAGACTTGGCAGCAAATGTGTATTTACAAATTTAGCAATGTATTGTATTGACCAAACACTTTCATTGCTTGAAAAGAGTTGGAGGACAAGGTTACCGAGCAGCTACCTGACATGACTTCAGATCCTAACTGAGCAGCTCAATGTTTTAACACCTCTAGGAATGTCTCATCCACACTGTCAGTCCTGCTGTGCCTACCTTCTCCAGGGCTTTCATTTTAACCTTGGGCAATGCTAATAAATATTCTCCAAGGTAAATAGCTCACATAGTGTTTTGCTCCTTACTTTTATGTTGTATTTCAGTCTTTTGGTGGACAGAACATTTTTCTTTTTTGGAATATTTATTTAATATTCATACATGCAAATATGGATCAAAAAACCCTCCCATTCCTCCCCTCCAATTCCTCTCGTCCCTCACATCACTTTTCTCTCCCAACTTCATGTGTTTTCTCTTTCTCTTTAGTACTAACTGAGTCTGTGTAGTGTTGCCCGTACTTGCATGGGTATGGTCACGTCCACAGGAGCATGGGTAGCTTCTCAGGGCTAGCATCACTGAAGAAGCTGTTTCCCCCTCCCCCAACAGCTGTCAGTTGCCAGTATCTCTTCAGATTGGATGAATTTCCTGAGTCCCTCTGCCATCCATGCTGAGGTTTTGGCTGGCTTGATCTTGTGCTGGTCTTGTGCATGCAGTCACAGCTGCTGTGGGTTCATATGTGCAATAGCCCTGTCATGTCTGGCAAATACTGGTTTTCTACAGCTATTTACGCCCTCTGGCTTTTACACTCTTTCTGACCCTCTTCCACTATGACACCTAAGACTTTAGGGAGAGGATATGATACAGATGCCCCATTTAGAGCTGAGCACTTCTCAGGCTTGTATTGTCTGACTGATCTTGATTTTCATCATGAAGTTGATCTAGATCTTGGTGGAACAAGACTTTCATAGGAATTTAAATGGAAAGTCCAGGATAAAAGGCTTTTTTATGGATTTTCTCACAGTGGGCTAAAGCATAATTTGTAGACCTTCTGACATATCTGACTGAGATTGTCCCTCACAGTATGTTACATGATTGTAAACTGCAAAATTTGAAAAATGTTTCTGCTACTCTTTATCATAAACAGCGGTCCCAAAATTAACACAAACTGAAGGTCTGCAGCACCTATAACTACTTAGACGAAGCTAAGGAGTGTCTGCACAGCACTTACATGGCTGCTGGGGTTCAGAACCCACGTTCTCATGCTTGTACAACAAAAGCTTTACCCAGCTTGCTATCCTCCCAGCCCCAGAACTGCCATTTCTTACATGTTAGTGACAGTCCTATGCTTCTGAGGCATGAAGTTAGAAATATTATTAATGTTGAATGTGTCCTAAAGCTTAGTGTGCCTTAAAATATTTGGAAATGACATTAATAAGTGGACATGATTTAGGAAATTCTTGCATGCATGTTGGAGGTTAATAATTAGCTTTTTGCTTTGCTAGGAATGCCTGATGAAAGACATTGAAAGCTGTCAACTTATTGAATCAAGTCCACGTATTTGGCCTTTCTGTTAAGCATTGGTTATACTAGACTAGGACTCTGGTTATGTGAAAATGATAAGTCAGTTTGTTGTTTTTACTTTACCACAGTCTTTTTCTTTGTTGGAATCTCCTTTGTTTTCTTGTATGATCAGGAATAGTACATTCATCACTGAGCATTCTGCTTTCTGAAACTTATTCTTTAACCCTCAGGACAGAAATAATGTTTTATCTGGTCTTCCTGTCTGATGCTACCAAAGCTGTAGTTATTTATTTATGGATGGACTTTACATGTAGACTGAAAACTCCTTGAAGACAATACCAGTGTGTTATTCATGAACCTACCTGGAACAGAGCAAGCATGATAAGATGTGCTTCTGGAATGAAATCAATCCCATAAAGTGTTTACAAAACAAAATCAATCTCTCTCTCTCTCTCTCTCTCTCTCTCTCTCTCTCCTTCTCTCTCTCTTGCTCCTGCTTTCACTTTTACTCACTCACTTTTTCAAAGTCTCAAAAATAACATACTAGCATCTGAAGCACCCAATAGTGGAGTAAAGTGATCTTATTCTTACTTCCTTTTGGAGGTTGCTTGCCTAGTTTTAGACCACAGATGTTTCAGCCCTGATGTGTTAGAACTGCTGAAAATATAGGATGTGACATTTGTAATAAAGGGTCCACTTCAGTGTCCTGATGACAACTTTTATGTCTTATCTTTTGTTCCCTTTTGCCCCACCTCTGAATAAGCTGATAAGAATGCCTAAGTCCTTTTGCCATTGGCAGGAACTTCTAAGCAGCATGGGAACCATCTTTCTGGTCCAGCTCCTTGGCATCATCAACATTCCACTCCATGCCAGTCTCTTCCCTGCTCAGTCTAGCTATTTTCCAAACCATTTGGGAATCATCCTGCAGTCCACAGAAAGCCCTGTGATATGAGAAGTAAATCTTCTCATAGCCCCTTTATGTATAGGAATGAGGCTTTCAGTCTCAAGATCCAAACTAGAGTTTGAGTAGGAGTCCCACCAGATAGTGTGGGTGTCTGCACAAAAGCATCTCTCTGGATTGGTAACAACAACTTTCAGGGCAAAATCCCTGGAAAATGCACACATCAATACCCCTTCCCATCATCCTTGTTTCTTTCCTTTTTGTTATTGTTGAGTAGACTTAGAACACTGGTTAAGGTAATGACATCATTAAAACAAGTCCTGTTTGTCATGAAGTGTCATACAGTCAATCATGTGTTCCTTGTTTAAATCATTAGGTCACATGCCACACGTTCAAATTCCAAACTTCAGCTGTTAACAGATTTTCACAATTCAGGAGGAATTATGCTATTATGAAATACATAACCATTTTTTGGGCTTGGATTTATTAGTTTCATAAAATTATGTGAATTTTAGTTAAAAACTCTAACATTTGGATATATTACATTAAAATAAATAAACAGATAAATCACTTTCCCAATTCTTTTGTTTTCAAGGAGAGCAAAATACTTTCAATAATTCAGAGTTTGGAAAAATATTTTTCCTATTTTTTCCTAAATGAAGGCTATTATCTGATATTCAAATGGTTGCATTTGATTCTGACATCTTTTGTGTTAATTGAGTACATATTTCATGCTGGATTCTATCACACATGCAATATTTTGTTAATTTACTTACTGGAAATTGAAGTCATTGTGGTGAGGATATTATATGGTGCTATGAATTCATCTCTGCTTTTATTTTCAAAATGTCTTCTTGCCAGTGAACTTTACAGTATATACAAGTCTACAGTAGAATTCTCAAAAATATATAATTTCTCTAAAAGGGCAACTTTTCAAATGTAAATGATTTTTGTATGGCTAGAATTAGGTTTTCATAAAATCCCCAAATCCAGATAACCTGAAAAGAACAAAAGTATAGACAGCATTCTGGATTTGGCAGCTCCAAATCTCTGAGCTATCAGCCTGTGTTGTTTCAAATCGGGGAGAGCTGTTTTAGCTATGAGGTCTGATGAAGACCTGATTCACAGGGATTTCTCTGAGCTTTCTAAGTAGAAAATTATGAACCAGCAGCAGAGAGCAGTATGGAGCCATTTTAAAAGCAGGAAACATAGCCAAGGAGCCCAGAAAGGGCTGGGGGAGGGGAAAGAAAAGGTCTAAACACAGTCCAAGGTCTTGATTACATATTCTCTTTATATATGCTTCATTTTTCCTATAGAGATAACAAGTCCATGCTTTGGAGAAAAAATCATATATTTTTCCTTTCTGTTCTTCTTGCTTGATTTTTATTTAGTATATTTTTGAGGGTATAAATGGGTGTGTGTGGGTATATTACATTAAATTGTTTTATGTATAGGAGTGAGGCTTTCAGTCTCAAGATCCAAACTACACACATTTTTTAAAAAAATTAGTTCTCAGTCTTGTTTAGAAAGATTGAATGTAAAACTAAGTTGTGTTTGCTACAGTGAAGTTCCATGCAAGAAAAATTAATCTACGTGTCATATGCAGCCCACATATCCACAACGTTCACGTATCTGAGACAAGCTTACAGATAGAATGTATTTACACCCTATTTTTCTCTAATATTTTTGCTTCAGTTCCCCTTGGTAACTCTCTGAGTTAGAGATGTTATTATATTGTTGATCTCAGTTTGGTTGAAGTTCTATCCAATTTAAATCAGAATCAAATGCAGTGTTTGGAGAGTCAGCAGACTGTGTGGACATGGAAAGCCCCTCTCTGGCCCTCTCATGTTGTCTGTAGATGAATATGCCGTCATTTAATTAAATATTCTTTTTCTATATAAACAGAAACACTTGTTTATGCCAGTGTTCTGCCTGCAAATAACACAATCTGCCCCTCTTGTTTCCTCACCATCATCAGGAAATGCCAACCTTTGAGTCACATTAGCTCTAGGCATGCAAAGGAGGTGATATTTTCAAAAAAAGCGTTGCTTTTCTGTCTGTCTGATGACTACTGTCTGTGCGTGTGTGCAGACCGGACCAGGATGGTTAGTATCAAAAGAAAAGGAGACTGAGAAACCAGATTAAGCCCTTTTCATGATAGAACTCTCCTGTCTGTGGCTCTGATTTTTTCCCTTTCTTGATTGCTGGGCATGTTTGGCAAGGCATGGGTCAGGAGAGTTGGTAGACTTTTCTTTTTCACCATGGAATCTTAAATAACAGCCTGAATTTCTCAGTGATGGGAGTCAATTAAAAGGTTATGCCACTCCTTAAGGCCATCTTCTGACCCTGTAAGCTCCGGACAGTTTTTCTAGCAAGTGATATTTTAGAACAAAAACAGACCATCTCCTAAGGCACACCTACCTTGATTTTAAAGAAAGATGCCACGGTGTTTTCTATCAGGAAGGTTAAACTCCTAGGATTATATGAAAACACTCATTTTAACCCTGCTAACCCGTGCAGATTTCATTCGGCTTCATTTACCTTCTCTCTTGCCCTATGCTAAACCATCTCTGGCTTCGATGAAAGACTCATGTCTCCATTCATTTCCTATCTTGCTGAATTGCCTTCACATTTCCTATCATCTGCACATAATCCTATTCTTTCCATTATTGTCTTAATACCAAGAACAGCACAAGATAATGGATAGGCACTGTAATAACAGCATGGCCTGTAGGAGCCCCTCGAGGGAAATATCTTTGATGCTGGTGGAATATTAATGTATCCTAGGTCCCCGATCTTCCTCTTTCACTTCATCTTCTGTTTTCTAAACTACATAATGACTTTCATATACATGACAAAAGCATTAGAACAGAAAAGCTTCACTGATGAACAGCAGGGCTGTGTGATATTAAGGAGTTCTATTCTAACTTCTTTGTACAGTTTTTGACCACCATCTGAGACTGTGCGTGCAGGTAATTTCTGATTTGAATAGATATCAGTGTAAAAAGCCATAATCATATTGTGTTAATGCAAATACCCATCAAAGGCACTGCATGAAAATAAATTAAAATATAATTCTTCAATAATACACGTGTCCATAGGATGGTTTTGGACAGATTAAAAACAAACACCTTGATATCACTTAGACAAGGGAGTGGATTGTTCCCAGAGAGGTTAATCAGCAGCAGATTATGAATGAGAGAATAAATCAAAGCCACCTACATTAAACCTTGTGGATTGGGTTATGGTTACAATTTGTTGTACATAATTTTTCAATAAAAGGGAAAGAATTGATTTTTTTCTAAGCATAAATAATACAGCCTAGGAACTTCAGTAGCAAATATAAAAGACTGTTGGGGTAGAAGTGACTGGGTAGCACTGCGGTCACATACTTTGGTTTCCTGGGGTGAGGTGAGCATCCTAAAACATCTGTAAGAAATGCAACTTTTGAAACTCTGCCTTCTTTCCTTTTTCCTGCTTCGCTTATAGTTTCTTTTTTGTGCTAGTGGTCATTGTATTATCTGTAAAAATGTTCACTGGTAAGCTGAGATGCTTATGAAAAGATGCGTACCCAGGGCATCTTGAAAAGGCACAGATAGGAAATGCCCCAGACATTTCCCTGAGCTTCAAAAGATGCATCATAAGCTTTCTATTTCCATATGAAGGAAACAAGAATGTTGTTTGTGAAAGCTTTTTAAGTAGATGATTTTCTTTCTACTTAAATGGCATAAGAAGAGCTGATGGTTGAATTTCTGTCTACTAAACATACTATTTTTAATAATTTTATATAAATGCCACTGGGAAGCATTACAAGGGTTTTATTTGTCTTCTGTTTGCCTTAGTTTGGGTTTTTTAAAATTTGTTTTGAATCAGCAAGGATTTACTAAGTACTGCTCTGTTCCAGGTACAGTGTTGTGCAGTTGGTTTGAAAGATGATTAATATAGACATGTGTTTCCTGACTTAAAGCAACTCACAGACCGGTATCTAATGAACAAAAGCTATTCTTATTTGTTGGTCAAAATTATATTGTGGGCAGAAACTGTACTAAACACAATGAAGGACCTCAAGTTATAGATCCTGCTCCAAAGATATTCTCAGGCAGCAAAAGATGTATACACCTGTAGTCATAATGTGAGGTTAACCATATATATACTGTAGGAGGAACAGGTAATGTTATCAAAGGGCATGGTGGTGCAAGTCTTTAATTCTAGACCTGGGAGGTAGAGGCAGGTAGATCTCTCTGAGATCGAGACTAGCCTGGTCTACAAAGCAAGTCCTAGACAGGGTCTTGCTGTCTCAAAAAACAAAACAAAATAAAAAAGGCCCCAAGGAAGGAGGATTGATTATTGAGACTTAAGAACCAGTGACAAGGAAATGCTCCTAGAACAAATGACATTGGAAAGATCTGGCAGAATTGAACCAATGGTAAAAACTGGTGGGAACATGAAAGCAGGTTTATGCAAAGGAAGCAGTGCCAACAAAAACTTGAAATCCATGTTTCAGAAATTGACCTACGTGGATTAAGAAGGGAAGAGTAGTGGGGGGTATGACCTTTGATTCAGAGTGGTAAAATACTCTAGAACTCACATATTTCCAGTTGGTAAAGGGGAAATCACTTTGGGATTCTGCCCACTGGAATGGTTTGCAGATGATCAGTCTAGCAGTGCTGTGTAGCTTGGAGGAGGTAAAGCAAGACCTAAGCTGGTATGGTGGTGGTATGACTTCTTAGAAAGGACCCAAGTAACAGAACAAGGGAGAGTTCTCAAAAGGCTTAAATACAGTGAACTTATTTGAAAAGGTCATGCAATGATGCCAAGACAGCAGCCATCAAATGACATGTTTCCTTACTATATATTTTCATGCGTATGAATGTAAGCACGTGTGTGTGTGTGTGTGTATGCCTGTTATTGTGTTGCAAATGCACCCGTGTGGATGCCACACACATATGTGTGTGCATATGTGAGAGTGAGAGTGAGAGGTAAACTTTGGGTTCTCAAGGACCCACCTGTTTCTTACTCCCTAGCACTGGGATTGTGTGTATGTCATCATACTTGGCATTTTAATGTGGATTCTGGAACTTGAACTCAGGTCCTTGTGCTTGCAAGGTAAACACTTTATAAACTGATCCATCATTGTAGCCCACGTCCCTATTTCATAATGAAAAACTAAAACTTTAAGAGAACAGTCACAAAAAAACTAGCTCTGTGAAGTCAGGTTGTCTGCAGAAAAGTGGATAAAACTGGCAATCATTATGTTAAGCTAAATAAGTTGGATTCAGAGATACAAGTATCACATGATTCTTCCTATGGAATCTAGTTTTAAAAAAATATTTTATTATTTTTGTTTTATGTGTATGAGTGTATTGCCTGCATGTATGTGAGCTCACCCATATCGTGCAGTGCCACGGAGGTCAGAAGAGGGCTTTGGATTCCTCTGGAACTCAAGTTAAGGACGGTTCATAGCCGCCATGTGGGTGCTGGGAATTGAACCCGGGTCCTCTGCAAGAGCAGTCAGTGCTCTTAACCACTGAGCCATATCTCCAGTCCTGAGTCTAGATTAAAAAAAAACAATGACGTGAAAGTAGAAGGAAGAGAAAAAAGACAGAAGGAGAGGATGGTCGTAAGCAAGGGTACTGGGGTTTGAATATGATCTAATGATGCTATATGTATGAAAATGCCACAATGAACAATTAGCATATGCTAATGAAAAGCTACTTTAAAAGAAAGAACTTGCTCTAGAATTTCTGTGTGAGCTCCTCCTGCAAGTGCAAAAATCAGCGCTGCAAAATGGAAGCTGGAGCCCTCATAGAGAAAACGTGCACATTTTCTCACTAGGTTGTAAATCTCTTGGCAAAGAGGAGAGCCTTTCCCTGTTTTTTATCCCAGGAGTACTAGTTCTTAGGAAAGTCGTGTCTTAATTCAATTTACAGGGCTTCGTCAGAACCTGGCTTGGAAGCCATGAAAATGGCTCTATCAGCAGGGATTCCACCAGCATGGATGTAAAATTCTCAGCCCCACTGAGAGAAACAGTAGCTCCAATAACCAGTCATATGACTCTCTGATCATTGTAACTTCATGCAAAAATAATGTGGCCATGACTGTTTAGTGCACTTAGCAGTGTGAAAGAGGTTAATGATGAACTGGGACACTGAGACTTCTTTAAAACCAGTCCTAAGGAAGAAAAATGATGTAACACACAACTTCATGTAACTGAACTCTGGAAACCCGAGTTCATCACTTTAAAAGCCATTAAGGACAATATTATTGCATTTACGTGATATTTTTCCCTTAACAAGTCCTGCCTTGTGACCTAGACAGACATCATTTGTAATGTGAGTGGAATTGGCACTAAATGCTTAAGACGGTGTGTGGTGTTTTCAACATGGCTTAATGGCAAAATGTTTGAAAATGCTTTCTTTTCAGTGCAGGATGCTCTCATTTGTGGATAGTTTCTCTCTCTTACTTCTCCAATGCAGAACCTCTTCTCTTGAGGTGAGAGGTCACCTGGTTCACTTCCCCTTTTTCTTTCTCCTTCTGCCTGAGCCTGGAGGCCCAGGTTGGGGTCCAGGTACTGCTTTGGATGGTGGGAATAACTCTGCTCATCTTTCTCTCTCATTCTTCCTCTCTCTATTTTAGAGAACCCCCTTCTCCCACAGAACAGAAGGCTTTGGAGAATGTGAAGCACATGATCTTCAGTGTTCATGTGTCCACTCTCAGTTCTCCTGATAACCCTAGCAGCAGATGGTGTTATTATCATCCTTGTTTTGAAGGGGAGGAAGCAGAGGAAAGCAGAAGCAAAGTGACGTGTTTAAGGTTGTGCTTTAGAAGTGACAGAATTTGCATAATCTAGTAACTATGAGATAATGCTGACTCTGAAAGTGAGTCAATATGTTTAAGTCAGGACCCCTTCATAGGGTCGCAGCCTACAGTGTGAAACGTAGTGAGCAAAAATGCAGGAAGGGAGGATGACAGAGGTGCCCAATGATGTCAATTGAATCCACATTGTTTGGTGAATGATGTTGGTTGGTTATGATACTTTTCCTGGGGCTGGAGAGATGACTCAGCAGTTAAGAGCACTGACTGCTCTTGCAGAGGACCTGGCTTCGATTCCCAGCACTTACATGGCAGCTAACAATTGTCTGTAACTCCAGATCCAGGAGATTCGATGCCCTCTTCTGACCTCTGAAGGCATTGCATGACATGGGTGCACTTACATCTCTTCTGACCCCCAAGGCATTGCATGACATGGGTGCACTTACACACATGCAGACACTACATAAAATAAAGAATGTAGGTTATTTCAGATATATATGAAATGTTTTATAAATATTAGCCATGTTTATATTGAAATTATTTTTATGTTGTGACTATCACCTACAGATAGGAAACCCATGACAGACCAAAGTAACAATTGCACCAAAGTCCAAGTTGATGAAGCAATGAACTCTCATTGGGGTTACTAGCAGAAATGTGGATGAGGGGTTTCATATGGAAGCAGGGACTCCAAAGCAACTATATCACTGAAAAGCTGATCCCAACACAAGACATAACTCATAAAAGCTACAACCCTGGAGCTCTCTGTACAACTTGCAGGCAACTCAGACAGGTCCAAGACTCTTTTCTCTGTAGCCCTGATGGTCAGAGTCTCCTCACAACCAACATAGTTTATTTCTTCTGTAAAGTTTGGGAGAGACCTAGAGTCATGCAAGTTTCCTCTTTCCTAGACATGTGCTTCAATTCAGATGAAATTAGTGTACAACGAATGGCTAAAGAAAATTAATTAACTAATTGGATTTGGTTGGTAGTGATTTGTACCTTTCTTCAAATATGAAAAGGATTTGGAAGGTGATGTGACTCAGGCAGGACCAAGTCTATGAGCAAGAAAGGTCCATAGCAGGTAGCTTGTGCTAACTTGAGAGAACAAGAAATTTCTAATCATTGAGGTTGTCTTAATGAGCTCATGAATGAGATATCAAAGTCTTCTTTCATTCATACAGTAGCTGTTGAGTATCAAGCCAGAAGTAAAAGACTTTTTAGGACATAGTCATGAGGGAATAGAGCAGGTAAATTTTATGTCTTCAGGGAATCCCTATTTTATTTGAGTGAGACAAATAAATATATTTAATTTATATTATAAATATGTAAATATGAATATTTAAGTGATACTGATTCCTTGTGATAAATGCTATGAAAAAAAGTAATCAAGGTGGGAGTGATTCACATAATGTGCTAATTTATGTAGAGTTTAATAAAAACCCATTGAGAAAGTGATGTTTCTTCAGAATATTTCAAATACTGACAGGCAGTGTCTGTGTTAGAACCTGGAGGAAAGAATTTTGAGCTACAAAAAGAATAAATCCAAAAGTCTTAATGTGCATGCGCCCCAGAGTCAAGTAGGCAGTGGGTGGAGTAGCCAAGAGAGAATGTTGTGGAGGGTGAGGTTGGAAAGGAAAGACGTCGGACATGGTAGATCATGGAAAAACTTTTATATAAGGATTCCCGTTTCCTCTTGAGAAGAGGCATGGTCTGATGTAATATATCTTTGAAAATTAATAACTCCAAGGCTAGGAAGAGAACTCGGTCTATAAAATGCTTGCTATGCAAACATGAGAACCCAAGTTCAGTCCCCAGCATCTCAGTAAAGAAACCTGAGCAGGGGCTGGAGAGATAGATCAGCCCTTAAGAGTACTGATTTCTCTTGTCAATCAAGGACTGGGGCTCAATTCCCAGAACCCACATGGCAGCTAGCAACCATCTATAACTTCAGTTCCAGGGGGTCCAATGCATCCTTTGCAGGCATTGCACAACATGGGTGCACTTACATACATGCAGGCAATACATTTATACACACAAAAGAGAAATAATAAATAGAATATCTTCTAAAAGCTGTGCAATGTGGGGCACACTTCAAATCCCAGTTCTGAGGAGGTAGAGATATTGGCAGATCCTTGGGGCTTTCAGGTCAGCCAGCCTAGCCTAATCAAAGAGTTTCAAGTCAGTGGGTGACCCTGCCTCAAACAATAAGATGAACAGTACCTCAGGAAAAATGAGATATGTGCCCACACATACACATCAATGTACATATACATATGTATACACACATACAAAATCACTCTGTTCTTTATATAGAAGCCATGGACAGGCAAACTAGTTTAGACAGTATTATGATACTAGCCTTGTATTATGACTTATTTGTCATGTGATCAAAGATATTGACTGTTTTATATCCTTCAAATTAGACAAATACTCTTTGTGATTTGTGATTCTTCATTTCCTTTTATGATTCGAATTTTTCCCAGTGCTAAAAGGGTCATGCATAAAATTTCTGTTGATGTTAGAAAAAAATGTAGCTCAGTTGGGAGGGTGCCTGCTTAGCCTGCGTGAACCCTTAGATTCCATCTCCAGCACCACATATGTGATGGCACATAGCTGTAATCTTAAAACTGGGGAGAGAGTGGCAGGAGGAACAGGAACATTGGGAGGCTCACAACCAATGAACTCTAGTTCCAGGGGGTTGAATGCCCCCTTCTGGCCTCCATAACCTTCCCAGAGCCAGGAAGCATGTTTATGACCCCATATTACCAACCAGTGTCTTCCTAGTTGAGATTCCTAGGAATCCACAAGGAAGAAGAGTGAGTCCTTTTCTGCCTGAGAAAGGGAAGATCAGTTAATCCAGAGAGCTCCCTCCTAAAGCAGAGAGTTTATTATGAAATGCAAATTACTTATCTTACTAGATACAAAGGCTCAGTAAAAGCCAATGGCAAGTTCAATACATCCATTGCTTTTTAATGTACAGTAGTAGATAAAGCATAAGGTGATATGGCAATTTCTTCCTACAAAAACTTGCATAAAAGCTAGGGAACCAACTCTGAGCTCACAAAAGGTATAAGTACAACTCCAGATAGTGGAGGAGGAAGAGGCCAGAGTGGGCATAAGTTACATAAAGGTTGACAACTCTTTCAAGGTCTATTAACAGACCTTCAAATGGCTAAAAAGGCCTCAGGGTTAAGTACTGGCATTCTTAGAGCTGGAAATGTCTGTGCATCTTGAAAACTGAAGAAATAGCTTAGTGAGGTGTCTGGACAAAAAATCAGAAGATAGGAGTAAAGGAATTCCAAACCCTGAAAGTGTTTGGATCTGTGACATCTTACAGAAAAAACAGCAACACATTTTCTTCTGAGAGAAGACAGAAAATGACAAGGAAAAGCAAGCGTCCTACTTTTCCCAAGGGAAGACTGTCTCCTGACCCCTAAAAGCAGGTAACATCTATCCATGACACCACCATAAATGAAAGCTTTTATCATGCATATTCTTTCATGGTTTTAAAAGAACTTTCTGGTTTGAAGGCAAAATAGTTCACTAATACAGATGTGATAGCTAATCTTGTAAACTTGACTGAATTAGAATCACCTAGAAAACATACCTCTAGGTTTGTCTGGGAGGGTGATTACAGAGTGGTCAACCTAGGGATGGAGGACCTACCCTGAATGTGGACAGTGCCATCCCCTGGGCTGTATCATTCCACAGACACCAGTACTCACTTCTCTCTGCTTCCTGACTGCACATATATTACCAGGCACACCACTTCTCTCTGCTTCCTGACTGCACATATATTACCAGGCACACCACGCTCCTGCGGCCATGTCTTCCCCACCATGACGGACTTTATTCTCAAATCTCGTGCCCCAAACCCTTCCTTCCTTAAGTTACTTTTGTCAGTTATTTTGTTACATAAAGGGAGAAAGTAATTAATGCAGTGTATTATCATATAAAATTTGGTAAATAATATATGTGAATAAGCTACTTGACTATTAAGAATACTATGATCTATTATGTCTTATAGAGACATAAACCATATTTACTAAGCTTAAAAATGAATGCAACCCCTGCAGATAGCTTCAGTGTAGCTAGATATGGTTTGATTAAGGCAAATGGGATAAGGTTGGGCAAAATGATCACTAGACAGGAGCTTCCTTCTCACATTTTGCTGTCATCAATTTTTCTTTCTTCAATGAATCCACAGACCTTTTGTTATATTCAGAAAATATACAAGATGTTTAAAAGTCTTAGTGCTTTCAATACGTTTTTCCATTTGGCTATAACACCCAAATCACAGTCCATTCCTGTTGTAGCACAGCTCACCCCCAAGGGAGAACCTTACAACATTTAGAAAATGGAAGCCTTTCATCAGGCCCAAGAAAGAGCTAATTGCAGAGCATATTTTCTTTTGTTCTTTAAATATACATGTAACATCGTTGGACTTACTTAGCAAGAAGATGACTTTCGATAAATTTCAGCTAAGTAGGAATATGGTTTTGAAAGTTCGCCACCTTTCACAGGCTGTCTTAAAATGACTTTCTGCTATTTCTGTAGGTAGGTCACACATTAACTCATTTTACTTTCAGATGCTTAAAAATTATGCGGGAACAAATCCTCTAGGTCTTAGATAATGTAACATAACAACTGGAAGACAGTGCATTTTAAACTGATAATGAAAAATCTTTCTTTTCATATAAACTCTTCAACCATCCATTTCTCACTGCTCTAGAGGACAACTCTAGAGAATATTCAAGTCATGAATGAGCCTTCCCTTGGCCTCCACTACCTTTTCCGGTGAATATACAGTCCATTGAGAAGTGTGTTTAAAATATCAGGTCTATCGCCCAACTCTGTGCTAGATAATGGGAAATCTATCTGGGGCACTTAAAATACAGCTGAGAAGACTACTGAATAACTCAGAAGGGTATAGAACCAAGTACTCGGTGAGCAACTCAAAAGCCATGGATTCTTTCAGAGTTTAGCACTTTTGTATTTCACTCTGTCATTGGGAAAGAGGGAGAAAGTAAAGCTGGGAAAGTGAAGATAATCTTTCTAAGAGTCACACCTAATTAGGCTCAAGAACTAGATTTTAACACTGTGCACACTGTGTAAATGTTTATCTTCTTTGTTTAAACAAAATAAACTCATGTTGTTTGAGTTAAAAGAGAGAGAGAGAGAGAATGTTCACATCAAGTACTTGCTTTGAATGCTCCAGACTAAAAGTGGTACTCTATTTATGTGTACTTTCCCAGTTTCCTTGACTACACGATTCCAAGTATCGACAATTAATGCATTTATCATACACTGTGCCCACAGTTGATGTCATAACACACTTGTAGGCTTGTTTATGTACCTGAAAAACGAAGACAGTGATTAAGAAAGCAGCGCTGTTGTTTTCAAGTGTTTTCCCTTATCATCTTAAAAACTTATCTCTGTTTCTGTTTCTCCTAACTTTGGAAAGAATAATCTTCCATTATCTATGTGTGAAAGAAATTTGTTCTCCTTTATCTTATTTCTATGTGATATTTTCAAGTTCACAACATTCAGATAGATCTCTAATAATATTGCTATGTTATCTGATTTTTGGCTTTAAATTTTCAAGTGGAGTATAATCCCCAAATTATTTTAATGTAAAATGCTCTCTTGAAAATGTCAATAGCTATATATTATATCATAGTTCTGCATATTTGATATGTGGCTATTTGTTTAACAACAGCCTTTAAAGGAGAAATACTTTACAATAGATACCCTTTATCTTTTGCAGTCAGAATTTTGTTTTAAAATTCTGGTAAGTTTACTTTAAATATTTTATTGCATTTATTTCTTTATTGTGTGTGTGTATGTATGTATGTAGCAGGGACATGCATGCCACTCTGTGTGTGGAGGTCAGAGGAAAAACCTGTGGGAGTCAGTTCTCTCTACCATGTTGGTCCTGGAGATTGATCTCAGGTTGTCAGGCTTGGCAGCAGAACTTTTTACCCACTGAGCTATCGTGCCCACCCTGATAAATTTGCTTTAACCATAACTGTCAGACTTGGATTCATTTAGAATAATACATAAACATTTGAATTTATTATTGTCTATTTTGTCAAAATATATTTAAAGATCCTCTATATAAAGTCATTTATTGCCAGTTTTATGCTGTGCTTTGAATAATATCTAAACTGTAAATTTGGATATATTCATGAGAATAGAATTTGTCAATGTCTACTTTATTGTTCATAAGTATTTTCCATGAGATTCTCTTTAGGTAATGTTTTATAGATTCATAACTTCATTTAAATGGATTCAGAAATAGTTCCTCTGAATTAGCTAATATGTTAATATACATTTGAATGAACTATTTCAGCTTGTCCTCAAGTAATACACACATACACAGTTCTAAAGTCCTTGAGCATAATTTGAAAAAGAAGGTGCAGAGGTACTTTGGGGAGATTAGTCTTTCGTGATGATGCCAAGCCACTGCACCTGCTGTTGTTCCATACAGCTCCAGTGGATCTTCAGAAGGAATGAATTATACTTGGCCTTGGTCCAGAGCACCTTTAAAGAGACCAGTGTGTGACATCTCTGTTCCTCCGGCTTCTAAATCTGAGTTTAAACTTGTCACTGAAGACAGTATTTTCCTTCCCAGAGCTTGAGCTTTGTTTGTTCCTCAGTATGTCTTGTGTTGCCCTTTGAAGCTCCAATTCATGCTTTTTAATTTGGTGTTATTCTCTTCAATTTTCAGCCTGGCTTATGAGAGTGGCATCTGCCAAAACCACTGAATGGGGTGCTGTGATCACCCTTTCTTTATGCTTCTGTCTTTGTTTTCTTCACACAAGACATAAAAATGCTGCCGTGCCTGATGATTTACATAATACCCAAGTTTTCTGGACAAGGTTGGAGGTAGTGAGATTCCTGTGGGATGCTCTCCTGGCTTCCCTGAAGGCCTTAAATTAGGATATTTTCTGCCTTTTCCATGCTATGGTTTGGATCTGAAATGTTCTCGACCTGTGTCAGTGGCTTTGTTCTCAGCCACGGTGCTGTGGGAAGGCAACAGTACTTTAATAGGTAAGACCAAGTAGGAAGAAGTTAGGTGACTTTTGAAGGGGATATTGGACCCCATTTTCTGTTTTCTTCCTGTCTCTCTTTGCTTCTTGACTGCCATGAGGGAATCAGATCTCCTCTGCCATGTGCTACTGTCATGATGGGAGTATTATTTTACCAATACAGTAAACAGTAGCTAGAAAAATAAGTTGTCCAAATGCCCAAGGAGCCTAACTCAGCTGAAGAACACAATCAACTTACGAATACCCTCAGGACCATCCATAATGTTGCACATGGGACTGCTTATATTTAAATTCTAAACTGTACACGATTAGTTAGATCTTTAGTGATTATAGTATATTTCTAAAAATGATCCATTGAATTGTATCAAACAGTGCAAAGGGGAGGGTACTAGTTCTAATAAATTTAAGTACTTTAAATCTGTGAATTTAGCATTGATAAATATATGAAAGGAAAGTCAAACATTACTATTTGGAGACAACCACTATATGTGGTAAGTTCATTAACATTTGGAAAGGAAATAGAATTCTATGATGTTTCAAGCAGGGAAAAGTACAGAAGTTTCTACGGTGCTTAACATTTTGCACTAGAAGATTCTGTGTCACCAGCTTTTATCATCCTATTTGGTATCTGACTGTTGGAGGCTTTGGATTCTTGTAAAAACACATACTTGTGGGTTTTGCAGTCCAACCCTTTTCATCTTGTTCTGATTCTTTTCATGCATGAACAGTTGTGTAACTTTTCTCCTATTTCCCCCGTAATGCTTTCCGTCTCAAACTGGATGTTTTTCACTATCAGATAAACACAAGCCCCAAGGAAGATTCAAGTGTTCATCTGCTGCCACTGGGTTCCACCAAGGACCTCTCACCCCATCATACACTTATCTTTTGCTTTGCAGAATCAAAACCAGCAGTGAGGTTTAAACTCAAACTCAAGATCCCCCTGCCTTGGTGAATATGCATTTTTAAAGATTTGCTGCCAAACAATGGTCCGTAATGTTTTGAAACCATTTTCCCTCATGTTTCATGTACTATGGATGGTTTTCCATGTCAAACAACTGTGGATCCTTTCATTTTAGTGATATTGATATTTTGTCCTCCATTTAGGGTATACCAATCTCAGTTTATCAAAACAATCATTTTCTTTCTTTTAAAAATATTTTATTTATGGGACTAGAGAAATGGCTCAGTGGCTAAGAGCACTGGTTGCTTTGCAGAGGACCTGAGTTTGAGTCCCAGCACCCACATAGCAGCTAACAACCATCTGTAACTCCAGTTCCAGGCAATCAGTTGCCCTCTTCTGACCTCTATAGGCATTGCACACTGGTGCAGGCATATTTTAAAAAATATTTTGTCTATTATTTTCATTTTATGTGTTAGAGTGTATTGCCTGCATGTATGTGAGTGTACCCATGTCATGCAGTGCCCGTGGAGGTCATAAGAGGGTATCAGATCCCCTGGAGCTGGAGTTACCAAACGTTGTTAGCAGCCACATAAATGCTGGGAATTGAACCTGGGTCCTCTGCAAGGTTAAGCAGTGCTCTTAACCACTGAGCCATCTTGCCCATCTTCATACTCCTGTTCCAGTGTGATAGACTAAAAAAACTATGCAATTTCATTATTGATTGCATTTATTTCCTCATAGAAATGTTAAAAAAACATGGAATATTCCTCTGAGACCTATTTATCAATACTTGCATTATTATCATTTTTAGAAGGAAAATAAAACAACAATGTTAATCTGACACATTGATTTAAAATAACACGAAGTTGCTTGAGTTCAGTTTTTCCACATTATGTGTTTTCAATTGGTTCTACTTGAACACTTGTGGACCCATCCATTTTCTTTTGTTCTTATTAATTTTTAGCATGTATTGACAATGATTTGTGAATTCTAAGAAGAATGTACCCTTAGTAGTTAGGTTTGGTAGCATATTTCTATATATCTCAATTATAAAAAACCTGATTCACAGAAGAGAATCATACTATACCACAGGAAACAAACCCAGAGCGATTATGGGAATTACAAGACAAGCCTTCTGTATTCCCAAAGGCACATGATGCTAGGGAATTTTTTCAGATAGAAATTGACCTTAAATAATTCATATTACTTGTTTTAAGGGAACTATAGCTCAGGTATGAAGTATTAATTTTTGATGTTTCAAGTTGTAGCTCTATGTCGTATTGTGACATAAAATGTTGTATTCTAGCACATGAAATGGATTCATGTTACTTTTAATATTAGCTTGAATGAAGAAATTTCTACAGTGACTTCTCACTTTTATAGCAATGAATTCAATTTCTTTATAACAAATAAAAGACATTGGTTCAGTGGTTAAGAGCCATACTGTTCTTGCAGAGGACCCAAGTTTGATTCCCAGTACCAATGTCAGAAAGTTCATGAATGCCTGTAACTCTACCTCCAGGAGGATCCAACACCTCTGGCCTCTGCAGCCACTTGCACTCATATGCACATACCCACATAGTCTCTCCCTCTCTCTCTCTCTCTCTCTCTCTCTCTCTCTCACACACACACAAAAAAAAAACAGAGACACACACACACACTCACTCACTTAAAAAATAAATTTAAGAAAGACATTCATCTGGATAACTTGTATAATTCTTACCAAAGACAAGACTTCTATAATATACATTTATACCATTTTTTATTTTGATTTAGACCTTCTTCTCTACCTGCCTGTCTATACCCTAGTATACCCTGCCTGATTCATGTATTCTATTAGATGATAGATAGATGGATAGATGGATTCAGAGAGAGATAGATGATAAATAGATAGATAGATAGATAGATAGATAGATAGATAGGTAGATAGCCCTATCAAGTCAGATTTATGTCCCTAACAGTCCTTCCATGTAGCTCTGTATATTGGACCCTGTTCACCCTACCCAGGGTCACACCCTTAAAGAAGACTGACTCTCACTCTCCTTGGAGCTATGGGCTGCCAATAGTTCCTCAGCAAGGTTGGGATGTGTTCCCCATTTCCCTACTTCTATGCTGGAATTTTGTCTGACTTGAGCTTGCATTGGTCTTGTGCCAGCTGTCACCATTGCTGTGAGTTCATATGAGTAACTTACCAGCTGCCTGGAAAACTCTGTTTCCCTGTGGTTGTCTACCACCTCTGGCTCTTACGACTTTCCACCATCTCTTCTGCCATGATCCCTGAGCCCTTAGAGGCAAAAGTTTGATATGAGTGTCCTACTCAGGGATAAGCACTCTGCATTCTCTTATTTTCTGCACATTGGCCAGTTGTGGGTTTCTGTGTTAATCACCATCTCTTGCATGGAGAAACTTCTGTGGTGAGAGTTGATAGATGCATTAATCTATGGGTATAACAATAAGTCATTAGGTATAGGTTTAACACTTTCCATTTTGCAGGATAATAGTAACAGGCTTTCCTCTATGGTCTGTGGGCTCAAGCTTATGAAGTAGAGTGAAATCAGTGCGGAGATTCAGGATTAGAATCATACAGTATGATGTTTTGGTGTGTCTGGATTATTCAGCCAATGATTTGAACATTGTTATATCTGTAAGCAGTTCCATCATTTTAAGGCTAATGAGCTTTCTGTTGTATGAGTCCATCCTAATTTACTTAGTCACCAGTTGAAGAACACTTGAGATGCGCCCAATGCCTTGTTGTTGTGAATAAAGCTCCTGTGAGCTTTCATGTGGAACTTTCCCTTCATTTTTTTTTTTCAAAATAGAGATACCCTTCAGAATATACCCTTCAGAAATAAAAATGAAAATTTCAGTTGTTCCCCATCTTCACCAGCACTTGGTTCAATCCATCTTTTTCACTGGAGTCATACCAATGGATGTTGTTTTCATTTACTTTGTATTACTTAATACAGACAATATTGAGCATCTCATCATATTGACTCTTTGTTTATCTTTTCTGTGAATTGTCTGTTCAAATGTTTGCACATTTTTCATTAGGTGGTTTCTTTCCTTATCACTGAACTGTAAGAATTCACTATTCATTTTGGGTAGCAATTCATTTTACATCTATGTGCTGTGAATATTTTCACTCACCCTTGGCTTACGTTTTCATTTTCTTAAACTTGTCATTAAAACATCAAAACATTTAATTTTGTGTAAGTCCATTTTATACTATTTCTAAATATTATTGATTTAGTGTTTCACGACTTTAAAATTTTAATTTTTCTACTATTTTCTTCTAAATGTTTTAGGTATTCTTTTAATTCAAGATCCTATATGAATTAATTTTGTGTATTTATGAGATAAAACTCAAAATATCTTAGGTAGTTCTATTTCTTTCACTGTTCCTTTAGTTGTCTTCTCCTTCCTCCCCTTCCTCTGCTTCAGTGACTTTCCTCTTCTTTGTTTTCTTCAAATTGATGCCTCATTGTTTCAGTCTTACAGCAAAGATTATTCGCTGAGGAAATGAGCAGCAGTCCCCAATCTTAAATCTTTTTTTTACTATGATGTAAATAAAACAATGAATTAACATCATAGGTGTGGGTTTGCTCTTCTTACTACCTGATCCATTTGCTTATTTATTTGGCTTTGTCAATATTAACCTCGTCTTGATTACTTCAGCTGCAATAGAGTAAGTATTAATGTCAGATAAAAAGAAATTCACCATCATTTTCTCATTTTCCAAGATTCTAGTACTTTGTTTGTTAAAAACTTTTAGAATTAACTCATCAATTTCAACAAATTATCTTGTTATGATTTTGTTTAGCATTATGTTTAACATGTAGCTCAATTAGTGACAATCACAATGATTTCAACAGTACATCTTGTAATCTAAATAGTTCCCTGTTCTGTTACACTGCTTTAATTTTTTTCAGCATCATTTTACATTTTTCAAGGTAGGACTCTTGGAAATATTTGAAATTTATCCCTGAGTATTTTGAAATTTTGGTTGATTCTATAAATTACAGTTTCTAATATTTAAAATTCCATTATTATTATATGTAGACTTAGAAGGGATTTGTGCAAAGGTCAGATATTTTGTGTATCTATGTTTAACAAGGATAGCGAGTCACACTTAAAATTTTAGTAACATTTACCACTGAATCCATTTTTTTGTAAATATTTTATTGAATTTTTTGTATTTCATACAGAACATCTGAATCATCTTTATCCCCCCTTGCCCACTGGCATCCTTCCATAGCCCCCCAACACTGAATTTTATGCGTTCTGTTATTTGTGTTAAGGCCTGTGGTGTCAAGTTAGTATATGAAGGAAGATGTCCCTCAGTACAAGTTCATTGGTGGTCTAATCAACCTATCTAGAGTCCCTCCCTTTAAGAAGATCAGCTCTTCCTCACCCAGCTGTAATCAGCTTCCAATAGTTACACAGCTAAGATAGGGGTCTGCTGCTCATTTCCCCAGTTCTATGCTGGGTTTTTGTCTTCTTGAGTTTGCATGGATCCTATACACACTGACACCACTGTTGTGGGTTCATATGAGCAAGGTTCCAGGAGCCTCTAAGGCTCTGTTTCCACGTGGTCATGCACCTCCTCTCCTAGTTCTTACAATCTTTCTGTCCCCTCTTCCTCAATGGTCCTCGAACCCTGGGTAGGTAAAGTTTAATATAGGAGTCCTGTTCAAGGACCCACACTCTGTAGACTGTTAGTCTCTGCACTTTGGCCATTTCTGTTCCTTTGTGTTTATGGCCCTCTGTTGGATGAGGAAGTTTTGTTGATGAGAGTTTAGAGATTCATTAGTATTCTCTCTATCCCTACTTCCACTACGTTCCATGATCCTTAAGTATAAAAGTGCCATTGTAGATGTATCACTTTCTACAGTTGGGTGATTCACAGACAATCTCTGGGTGTGACCAGTTGCAGAACTCTGTAATAATCTCCATCTGTTGCAAAAGAAGCTTCTTTGATGAGTGGGACTGGCGTAACTGTCAGTAAATATAAGAATCCATATTTAGAACATAGTAAGAAATTACATTAGTCTAGGTATGTGATGGCCTTGGGGTTTACTCTAAGATCCATGACCTCTCCAGCCATGTGTTTTGGCTATGTTTACAGAACCACACATGAGTTTCCTCCCACTGAGTGGGCTTTAAGTCCAGTTATGTAGCTGTGGATGTTGATTATTCCCAAGATATTGCCCCAATACAGTTCCTTGTGCCAGTCATTGTTGTGGTAATTAGGCCTTAAAGCTGGGGTTGGATCATTGATTGATGTTCTAAGGGAGACCTTAACAACTTGCATAGTAGTCTCAAAAACTATAAAAGCTAGGCTTCAGGGGAGGAGGCTTCCATGTCAGTTCCAGCTCCATTGCTCCAAATTCTGTGTCCAAATTATGTCCTGTCTGCAGCAATAAGGTCTTACCTTCAATTTCTGGGAGGCAATCAAGGGCTGTTTCAATAGCTTGCGTAATTTTGGGAGGCTCTTGGGCTATGCTGGTCAACAACTCAAAGGGAGGCTTCTCCTGTCTGGCACTGTTTCTTGTTCCTTAGCCTTCAGCTATACATGTGGACTCATGAAGAGATATTATATGTGCAATTTTTCAGCAGGTTCTTGAACTAACATGTTTCCTTCTCGGTTTTCATACCAACTAAGCCTTGTTTATCTCTCCTTTTTCTCTCCCTGTCTAATCCTCCCTCCTCCCTCCTCAGTTAAAGTACCCCTATTTTCCCTATTTCACCCTTTACTAATATGTACTTCTATGGTCCCCCCTCGCTTGAGCTCCTTCTTTCCCTTTACCCCCATAGTTCCTTGTGTAACCCTTCTCCTCCTCCAATTTAAATACCCCCATTTTACCCATTTACCCTTGATAACATCAGTCTCCTACCGTTCTCTCTCAGTCCACTCCTTTCCTTTTACCCACTGCCTCTTTTCTAGTTTCTTGCCTCTTGCAGTTACATCAGGATATACACTCAAATATAAGGATTTGGGGCTAGGACCCACAAATGAGGGAGAACATATGTTGTTTGTTTTTCTGAGACTGTAATTTCACTTAGAATAACTGCTTCAAGTTCCATGCATTTACTGGCAAATTTCATGATAGCCTTTCTTCACTACTGAATAGAATGCCATTGTGTAAATGTACCACATTTTCATTATCCACTCATGAGTTTAGGGACACTTATGTTGCTTCCATCTCTTAGCTATTGTGAAAAGAGCAGCAACAAACATGGATGTGCAAGTGTCTATCTCTGCAGTAGATGAGTCCTTTCCACATATGCCAAGGGGTCGTATAACTGGATAATATAGTAGGTTCATTTTAGTTTTTTATTTATTTATTTTTTTTTTTAAATTAAGTTCTCCACACTGCTTTCCAGAGTGGTTGCATGAGTTTGCAAATCCACCAGCAGTGAATGAAGCAGTGAACTCATCTTTACCTGATAGTTGTGTTTAGAAAAATTTCAGCTATGAATTTGTTAATAGATATAGCAGTATTCATATTTTAATATATCTTTTTAAATGTTGTTTTTGGTGATTGTGTCATTTAAATAATTGATCCAGGATGGTGGTGTTGGATGCCTCAGCAGATAAGAGTGCTTGCTGTGTAAACATGAGGACCTGAGTAAAAATTCCCAGCAATCACATAATATGCCTGTAAACATAGCACTGGGCGGTGGAGACAGGGGAACCAAGAGCTTCCTGACCAGCCAGCTTAACTGAAACAGTGAGTTTCCCTTTTAGTGAGAGACCCTGTCTTAGGAGAACAACTAGACAGAGGCAGACACCTGGCTTTCTCCGTTCGCCACATGCACACTCCTGGACCCACACTCACATATACTCACCAAATAAATAAATAAATAAATAAATAAATAAATAAATAAATAGATAGATAGATAGATAGATAGATAAATTAATTAATTAAATGAATCTAAATATTTTATCTGTTTAATCTGGTATTTCAGTTTTATTAAAATAATATCTTCATAATATTTCTTTGTTTTCAAGGTTTTAAGTTCTATAATGATATTTCTTTTTTATTCCTGATTTCCCACATTTTTCCATGTTATTATTATTTCTAGAATTTTTTTTTATTTTTTCTGATGTTGTGTAAGAATATCCTCTGGTCTAGATTTTTCTTGATTCATTTACTAAATTCTATTTATTTCTCTTATATTTATCTTTATTCTGCTTACTTAATTTTCCTTTTTAAAAATTTTTTGTTAAGATTTTGTATATTCCATACCACAGTTCTTAATCAAATTTAGACCCCTTCTCCCATCCGTGCTCCCCAAACCCCACCAGAACTTATGTATTCCGCCATACATGTTAAGTCTTATCCAGTCAAGCATTTATAACCAGATGTCCTTCAGTGAAAATTCCTCCACTGGAGTCTATGTCAGCCTACCTAGAGATTGTAAGTAAGGCCTACTCTCCTTCACTAGGTAGTAATCAGCCTCCAATAGTTTTCAGACTAGGGCCAGCCCACCACCCACTTCCCTTGTTCCACCCTGGGCCCTTGTCTGATTGAGTTGGCATGGGTCCTGTGCTGGATGCCACCATTGCCACAAGTTCACATGTGCAAGCTTCCAGTGGCTTGAAAGCCTCTGCTTCTCTATTTTCATAAACCAGTTCCTGGCTCTTACAATCTTTCCACCCCCTCTTCCACAATGATACCTGAGCCATGGGTGGGTGAGCATTAATATAGGAGTCCTATCCAAGAACACACACTCAGCAGTCTTTTATTCTCTGAAACTTAGCCAGTTGTGGCCTTCTGTGTGCATTGTGCTCTGGTGTATAAGGAAGCTTCACTGGTGAGAGTTGAGGTAGCACCGGCATTCTCTTCACCCCCGTTCCACTATGTTCCTTGAATTTTAGACATAAAGCTTTCAGTGTAGATATTTCACCTAGGGTTGGGCATCTCTCAGATGTATATTCTCGGTATCAGACCAGTTGTGGAACTTTGCAGTAGCCTCCATTTGTTGCAAAAATAAGCTTTTTTGATGAGTGGTGTACCATATGTTTGTCTGTAAATATAAGGGTCTATATTTAGTATATGGTAAAAAATTTCATTTGTCTTAGAGATATGGCAGAGAGAGGGTTTTCTCTAGGATCGGTGACTCCTACAGCCATGTATATTTGGCTATAATTACAGTGTCATCCATGAGTTGACTCCAATTGAGAGGGCTTTAGGTTCAATTAGATAGCTGTTGATTACTCCCCAGATAACAGTGCTACTACAGCACCAATAGAGGTAGCTTGCTGTGCCAGTCATTATGTTTATTCGGCTTTAGGACAAGATGGCACCCTTGATTGATTTTTTTCCCTTAGCAGTTTGCATAGTATCCTCTAGGACTATGAGAGTCTTCAGGGGAAAAGGCTTCCAGGTCAGTTTCTGCTCCATTGCTCCAAGTCCTTTGTCCAAATTATGACCTGTCTTCAGCAGTAGGATCTTACCTTCAAGTTCTGGGAGATAACCAAGGGCTCCAGGAATAACCTCCATTATTTCGATAGTCTCTTCGACTGCTCTGAGCAACCACTCAAAGGGAGATCTCTCCTTTCTGGCACTATACTCCTTGCCATACAGCCCCAAAGTATACTCCTGCACTTATGTTCAGCCCACTATGTGTTTCTCAGGGTTCCCCTAGCCAACACAATTCCCTCTGTCCTCCCAGCTACCCATGATCTAGTCACCTTTCCTTTTCCCATCCAACATCCCTCCCCAGTCCAAGCCCCTCATAACACCCACCTCCCCTAAACCCCCTCTCCTGGGTTCCCTCCTCCCTCACTCCTATGGTCCCCTGAATTTCCCTCCTTTCCCCCTCCCAGCTGAATATTCCCACACCCCGACTCCATACCTGTTCCCAAATATCCCCCTCTTCAGAACTCTTTCTTTCCCTTTACCTCTGTCTTTCCTTTCCAGCTTCTTGGCTCCAGCTGTTACATCAGCATATACACTTACAAGTAAGGGATTGGTGTTATGACTAGCAAATGAGGAAGAACAAAGCTCGCTTGCTTTTCTAAGTTTGTGTTACTTCACTTAGTGTAAGAGTCTCTAGTTCGATCCATTTACCTGAAAATTTCATAATTTCTTCTTTTCTAACTGCTGAGTAAAACTCCACTGTGTAAATGCACCACATTTTCATTATCCATTTGTCTGTTGAGGGACATTTAGGTTCTTTGAAAAGCTAAACAAGATAGACAGATCCTTAATCCAGTTAACCAAAATAAAGAAAGAGCAAATCCAAATTAATAAAATCAGAGATGCAAGTGGAAACATCACAACAGACCCTTCAAAAAATCAGAACATTATGAGACTATTTCAAAAGCCTATGCTTTATTGTTTGAAAATCTAAAAGAAATGGATGAATTTCTAAATTCATGGAAACCACTAAAGTTTTTCATTTTAAATCTATCTTATGATAAAAATTTAGGTCACTGAATTGAGACCTTTCTTTTTTCTTCTTACAAGAATTATAATGCTAGGGGCTGGAGAGATGGTTCAGTGGTTAAGAACACTGACTGTTCTTGCAGAAGACCCGGGTTTGAATCCCAGCACCCACATGGCAGCTGACAACAGTCTGTAACTCCAGTTCCAGGGGATACAACAGCCTCTTCTGTCCTCCGCAGGCATTGCATGACACGGGTGCACTTACCTAAATGCAGGCAGTACACACATACACATAAAGTAAAAATAATAAATACAATTTAAAAAAAAGAACTATAATGCTAGAAATTTCCTTCTAATTTTGTCTTGGCCTGAATCCCAAAACTTTTGTTATACTTTAATTTCATTTTTGTGTGGTAAATGACATATTTATTTCCTTTGTGATTTCCTCTTTGATTCTTGAATAATTTCAAACAGTGCTGTTTTTTATTTCTAAATGCTTATGTTAACAGGACTTTATGGTTTTACTATTTTTATATTTATTGAAATTTAATTTTTGTCTTAAAACACAGTACATAATATTGAATATTCTGAGCACATTTGAAAGTTTGTGCACTGTACTATGGTTAGGTGGTTCTAGTATTTGAATGTTTTATCTAAAGAGAAAGTGCAGGAAATGTGTAGGAAACGTAATCTCCAAATTCATACTGGTGGAATTTAGAAGTGGAGGGTTTAGTAGGTAATTAAGATTTAATGAGGGCATGAGGTGGGGCCTGAAATCTACTTGTTTACATAATATAAGTACTCTAGTTTTATTTTATATTTACATTAATGATTACCTAAGTGTTCCACTTCTGTTCACAAGCTATTATCACTGAAATATAATGTAATGGTAAAAACCCATAGGCTCATAAGTCAAATTAGTGAATATGAAGTTTGAAATAGAAAATATAATATCGGACTCTAGTAAAAGGTTCCTAATGGCATGGCACTAATTTTTATTTGCCATAAAATAGAAGATAACACACAAACTCTCATATGTTTTGGGAAAAAAGAATTTCTCATTAAATAATCAATAAATTACTTGCATCTTGAGGTAAGCCCTAGAGAGGTGTGCAAAGCACCGTCTCCTATAACACTTGAGGCATAAGATGTCATTTTACATATGATTGCACTCTTACAGTTTACTAATGTAAATGTAAAATACTTCCTTAAATAGCAAAGAGTAGTGTAAATAAATGGGATTTTTTTTTTGGTTTGTTTTTTACAAATAAGTATCACGCAGGAAAGCATTTCATTATGAAAATAACCCAGAAGCATTTAAGACTGCATTTATAACTCATCACAGAAAACAGCAGTATCATTCATCTATAGAATACATGTACCACATTCGTCTATAGAATACACTTACCACATTAGTCTATAGAATACACTTACCACATTCGTCTATAGAATACACTTACCGCGTTTGTCTATAGAATACACTTACCACGTTTGTCTATAGACTATACTTATCACATTAGCCTATAGAATACACTTACCACATTAGTCTATAGAATACAGTTACCACATTTGTCTATAGAATACACTTACCACGTTTGTCTATAGAGTACACTTACCACATTTGTCTATAGAATACACTTACCACATTTGTCTATAGAATACACTTACCACGTTTGTCTATAGAGTACACTTACCACGTTAGTCTATAGAATACAGTTACCGCGTTCGTCTATAGAATACACGTACCACGTTCGTCTATAGAATACACGTACCACGTTCGTCTACAGAACGTCTGTTCTTTGCTTTCTCCCTAGTTCCTGAGAACTTGACTTGAATCTGGTGAATAAGATAGCGAACGTGAAAACGAGTCTCTACTATACACTTGAAATCTGGTGGGGAAAATGGAAAATATACAAAGTGAGAGGTGGTAAAGCTTGGACGAGGACTAATTCTGTCCCTGGATCTTATTGTTTTTACAGGTTCACTCACTAGGTGTTTGAAGAATATTCGGGGTGGGGGCAAGGCAGGGGCAAGGAAGCTGGTTGAGGGAATATTGCAATAGCAGTGAAGACCAGAAACAGTGGGACTCTTGCCAGATGATGGCAGCAGAAGTGGATGTAGTGAGACATGATTGGCTGCTGGAGATACAGGTAGAATCGATGTGATTGGGTTGAACACAGAATATTCAAGAAAAAGGTAAGTCAGGGGTGGGGGGGGGCCAAGGCAGGGGCAAGGAAGCTGGTTGAGGGAATATTGCAATAGCAGTGAAGACCAGAAACAGTGGGACTCTTGCCAGATGATGGCAGCAGAAGTGGATGTAGTGAGACATGATTGGCTGCTGGAGATACAGGTAGAATCGATGTGATTGGGTTGAACACAGAATATTCAAGAAAAAGGTAAGTCAGGGGTGGCACAGAGGTTTAGGCCTGAGTAACTAGAAAGTAGATTTTCTCTCTTCATAGCAAGTAATTAAAACCTAGGTAAAATAGTGAGACTCTCAGGTAGCACTAGAAACTCACTTGAGATTGGTGGTTAATAGGTATTATGTGCTTATTTTTCTACGAATAAACACCTCATCCTAGTTTATGCTTAGAACTGACAGTTTCATTTAATCATGTCTGGGATACCTCTAGGTAAGCAGAATACTTGGGAAGCAAGGTACAGAGGGTTTACCCAGAGATGCAGTTACAATAACAACCCACAGCAGACAGGCTTGCAGAAGGAAGCAAGTATGAGGAGGACAGGTGGACAAAGACCATGAAGGTGGCACAGTCACAGAAATGGAAGAGCCAGGGAAAACAAGGAGGATTGTAATGCAGGTACAAGAAAGGCAAAGTTAGAAACAGGAAATAGAATGCTGTCATTTACATCGTAGAGAAAGTGCAAACACAGCTCATGGACAAACTTTAGATTTGACATGGCTGCTGCATTCACCTGCAGCCTGATTGGAATGGGGCCTGAAGAACCGTGGAGAACTGTGGTATTAAAGAGATTCCAAATAACGAAAGCCCAGGTGAGTCCAGGCCTGATGTCACAGGCTAGTAACTCCAGCTAATCTGGAGGCTGAGCATGACAATCCCAAGTTCAGTTCAAGGCCTGTGTGGGCAGCTTAGTGAGACCCTGTCTCAAAATAAAAACAATTTAACAAAAGCTGTAGATCTATCCCAGTGATGGAGCACTTGTCTGGCATGCTAGAAGTCTTAGCTTCAAGCCACCCTGGAAATCTCTGTTTGCAGCCACAATAGTCCATATTCTCTAGATGTCATTTGTGTAAACAGTGAGAGCCAAACATGCAATTGTTAGTAATCACAGGCTTATTCTTTGTTTAAACGTGAGAAGAAAAACGGTGGTAGTTAACCCATGCTAGTTACTTCTGGAAAACAACAACAGAAAGAAAACCAATTGATTCTTGAAGAAAGGGAAATTTGAGATTTCATAGTAATCAAGGACTGGGAGAGTCTCTGGCTTCAGCACCCATGCATTTGTATGTGCCTTGCCCTTGCTATAATTTTCACACCTGATGTTCTCTGACTCTGATGTATATTGATGATTTGATATACTGCAATTACACAATGATAGTGATCAGAGAGGATCACACTAAAAGCAATAACTTCCATTTTTTTGGTCACTTATCACACAGGTGGAATGTCTGATATGTGCTAGAGAATTCATATCCAAGTATATAGATATGCTGTTATTGGGACATACCCAGAAAAGAAGGGATAAGTCCCTTAATACATAGCCTCACTGTACTGGGATACTTGTAAGAGAATATATGTACAGGTGCTCTGAAGATCCCAAAGAAGGTATATCTAAGACTTCCCATGGGTCTAGAATCTACATCCTAGGGAAGAGGATATTTAAATGGATTGTAATAGAACAATGAGGGATATTAGACATACAACCTTTTAGACAAGTGCTTCATTTTTTTATTATTTTCACTTTATGTCTATGAGTGCATTGCCTACATGTAGGTAAGTGCGCCTGTCATGCAGTGCCTGCGAGAACAGAAGAAGCCAATGGATCCCCCAGAACTGGAGTTACAGACAGTTGTCAGCTGCCATGTGGGTGTTGGGATTCAAACCCAGATCCTCTGCAAGAACAACCAATGTTCCCAACCACTGAGCCATCTCTCCAGCCCCTGACAAGTGCTTCTCAAAACAGCAACATGGTCAAAGGCAGGGAACATTAAAAAGCTCAGAAGTGGACTGTCTAGACTGTGAGCTGCTAGTTGTTAAGGGAATGAATAAAACTATGGAAGCTGAAGGGTCAGATGAGGTTCTAAGGGTAGGGGCCAGATAGAAGCTGGACTGCGAGAATCTGCAATGGATCTTATTAAACAGGCAAAGAACAAGCTTTGCAAGACAGTGTCATTTGCTGGAGAAAACTAGACTTAATAAAAATAATCTCTAGTCTCTTTCTGTCTCCCTTTCGTTTTAATTTTCTTATCACTTTCCCTTAAGATTGAAACCTTGGGGCTGGAAAGGTGGTTTCGGGGTTAAGAGCAGTTGGTGTTCTTCCAGAGGACCTGGGTTTGATTCCCAGCACCCACATGGCAGCCCTGTCGCCCTCTTCTGGCCTATGTGGGCACAGCACACATCCCAGTAAACATATGGGTAGTCAAAACACTTGTACAAATAAAAATAAATAGATCACTAATAAAAAGAAAAAAAAAAGATTAAAGGCTTGTTTAAATCTAAAGTGCTCACATCTTTTTTCTGATAGTGAATTGAGAAAGAAATGAAAATTCTTTTCTCCATGTGGTTTTCTCCCACTGTGGTGGGTTGCAGTGCTTGCTTGATGTAAGGTGAGATCTAGGAATCTCAAATATACAGAGCAGAAGGCAACTGTGAGCAGTCTAGAGGCTGCTACTCCTCAACACAGCCATAGACCTATCCACATATCATCCTGAGAACAGAAAGTTGGACCTTTATCTTTCCTTGAAGACAGCACCTCCAAGATTTCCTGGGTTTTCTGAGTTGTTGCTATGATAGGTTTGGTTTCAGTCTGGGCAAAGAATCTGCTTCTCAGATCTTGTGAAGTCTTCCTTACATTCTGCAGAAGGTCCTAAGTGCAGTGAACCTTGCAATGCATTCTTTAATAACAACTTTTCTCTCATGAGATTTGAATGCAGAAAGGCCAACTGGTCTCAATTCCCATGTAATTTAACCATCAGGAACTCTCAGTTTTACATGATGCTCTGGTTTTGAGAATATTTAATAGTTGGCAAATTTGCTTTTGCTAGGAAAAAAAATCAAAGTGATTCATAAAATTAAATTCAGAAGGGTCATGCACAGAGGCCAGTGTGGTTTTGATTCCCTGTTTTTTCTCCTCTCCTCTTTGTTGACAAAAGGTGAACACTCAAACGAAAAGGAAATTTAATATGAAGCTGTCTTAGGTGCAGAGGCACAATACCCGAATAATATTTTGTGAAGCCATAGGTCTTGCAATACAATATTTATTGGAAAGAATAAAATATTTCCTTCTAAAATACGTGTGGTATGAATACTTCATTTCTTGGTGCATCTGGGTCATGCCATCTTCTGAAAATGGAACAAATCTCAGCTGGCCATTTGAGGAAGAAGAAAACAGAACACTATTTTTTTATCTTCTTAATGGAGAACTCCCCATCACTAATATATCTGTAGACTAAAGTTGTTTATGGCTTGTATGCTTCTGAGAGCAGAAAAGCCAGAGGAAGATTTGATAACTCCACTTTATGGGAATGAGTCTGCCTTGACTGGACAGAGGGAACCAGAGTTTTATAGGATTTTCACCAACTGAAGTCACTCAGGAACATGTTCTGACCTGTGATCACTCATGAAATTTATTGCTACTTAAGCTTATCTGCACAATGTGGGACTACTCAATGGGTAGATAATTTAATTAAAAGATCATAGCAAGTTCATCTCAAATATTTCACCAGAAGATAGGCCTATGGGGTTGGATTATGTGCTACCACCAAGCAGTATAGTCCCTGAAGGTAAGAGAGAGAGCTCTTCCAGGGTGGGCCTGCAGAACTGTGATGATTATTAGCACAATGCCTGGAATTTGGATTGAGTGAGCCACGGGGTCATTAACCAGCTGATACTGATGTCTCCTCTAGGACACAGCCTTTTTTCCTGTTGGGAAGCATTCATTTCAAATATTGAAATTATCTGGTCTGGGGGGGGGTGGGGAGAGATGGAGCAAGATGGCTCAAGAGGTAAAGGCACTTGCTCCCAATCCTAAAGATCTGAGTTCAATCTTCCGAACTCACACAGTGGAAGGAGAGAACCAATTCCTGCAAATTGTCCTCTGGCTTCCACTGGTGCACCATTCTAGATACACAGACACAGACAGAGACACATATACAGACAGACAGACAGACAGACGCACACACACACACACACACACAGTAAAAAAAATAATGAAATTGTCTATGGGGAAAAATTGGTCTTAGTCTGAATCCAAACTTAGGTTTCACATGAGGTTGCTTGAGATGGATTTAAAACATATGATGAAGAATAAATTGGAAAAAGAAAGGAAAACCACAGAAAGTAATAAGTGGGTATTTTCTCCTGAAAAACTGAGAAACAAGGTTTTGCCAATGGAGGGGTAAAGTGGGACTGCTTTGGAGATTCTAAAGCAGGATGGGACACTACCTGTTTAAAACAAAAAGCTGAAAAGTGGAAGTGTGGCAGGAGCTGTAGTCCTTAGCAAGCCTCTAGATCTTGCAAGCAATTATCGGCTGGTTTCAGAAAATACTGGTGATGGGACACTTTCTTTCTTTTGACGTTAACTGTATCTTTTGACACATTTTAAATCATGAGGGGTTTATGTCCTAGTGCTTTTTCTACATCTCAGCAGTACCCAAATACCTGTCTAAATTCAAGAACATGTACAGCTCAGTAAAAGTGAATCTTACTTTGGGTTACAAGGTGTGGATTATTCCTTTGGTCCACAGACAGTATCTATAGTTCCTGTGTGAAAGTTTCTTTCTGGTTTTTACTTTTATTGAAGTTAGGTACTCGGTTATTATTTTCATCGTTCTAATCATAACCTTTTTTGACACTGTACTTATCATCAAACAGTTTTTCTTAAACTCACATTATTTGTATCTAAGCTTACTATCTTATTATATATTGACAGTCCATCTAGCTTAGTCTTAATGTAACCCGAAATCTGTAAAGGTGTGTTTCCGGGTTCTAGAAATGAGTTGTTGAATATCAAAAAAAGATTTAACATTTGATCAAGAAATATCGGGCATAAACAGGGAATATCACCGAAGAGGGGACAGGGAGATGACTAGAGTCAGGGGATGGGAAGAACGTCTTTGAAATGCTGTCTTCTGTATGAAAGGTGGATTCTGCAATCATGAACACAACTGTTTCTACCTGCCCAAGACCTACCACCCACAAAGAAGACATGAGCAAAGGAAATAGGAAAGAGGGCATCAAGAGTCAGAGTAGGGTAATAGAGGGTAATGTAGGGCTGGAGAGAAGGCTCAGTGGTTAAGGGAACTAGGTGTTCTTGCAGAGGACCCAGGTTTGATTCCCCGAACCCACATGATAGTTAACAACTGTCTGTAACTTCAGTTCCAGGGGATCCAACACCCTCTTCTGACCTCCATGGGTATTTCATGACATGGGTACACTTACACACATGCAAGTAATACACTCATACACATAAAGTAAAAATAATAAATAAAACATAAAAAACATAGGGTAATGGGAGGTCACTATATAGGATCACAGCACAGTCTGTATGATCACAATAAATAAAACATAAAAAACATAGGGTAATGGGAGGTCACTATACAGGATCACAGCACAGTCTGTATGATCACAACACAGTATATACACACATGAAAGCATCAGAAATAAAAAAAAAAGAATGAAATATGTGCACACAGAATCAGATAATACTTCTTGAAACTATACCCATTCATTAATACATACAATTAAGTTCATACTGACTTTAATTCATTTCTTTAACAAGCTTTTGTTGAAGCCCTACTATGTGCTTGGAAGCTGAAACATCAAAAATTAATTGTACCTATGATGTCTTCAAGAAACATGGAGCTTATTAGAAGGTTGAAAAACACCAGTATAGCTAGTTTTGAGATAAAGTAGAAAGCGACATATTGTAAGCAAATAAGGGCAAATTGAAATGAGAATCTAGAGGGAGAATATTTTCAACAAAAGAAAGCTTCAGAGGCGATAATTTAGTTGGACCTCGGGCAACAGGTTCGATCTGAGCCTTTCTAGGCAAAAACGGCCGCACGCCAGCGCCTCTGAGAACTCTGGATTCCTAGATCTGGTTCTTCCTTGAAAGCGCGCTCTTCTTTTGTTTATGAAACTGGGGCATGGAAGGCTCGCATCTCATCAGCTGCTGTTTCGGCAAGTTCGCCAAATCAGAGAATACCAAATTCAGAACCACTAAGGATTTTATTTATGCACAATTTCATAGAAAATTCTCCTTTGGCATCAGTGCTTTGCATGACAGAGTGATGCATGCTTGTAATCCCAGCTCTCAACTGACTGAGGCAGGAGGATTGCTGTGCATTTTTTGGCCAGCCTGTGATACATAATGAGACAAGGTCTTGAAAGGAAAAAAAAAAAAGGAAGGAAGAATAAAGGAATCACAGCCAGATAATTTATGCAATAGATTAGCATAAATAAATCAAAGCTATAATCCTCTGTATTCCCACCAGGAAGGCAAAAATGAATACTGATAAAAATTCTTAAAGGTAGCTAGGCATGATGGTGGATGCCTTTAATCTCAGCACTTAGGAGGCAGAAGTAGGTGGATCTCTGTGAGATCAAGGCCAGTTTGGTGTTCCTAGCAAGCTCTAGGCCAGCTGGACCCTGTCTCCAGAAAACAAAACAAAACAAAATCTTTATAGATAATCTAGACAGTGAAATTATATTTTTGGTCTGGAGAGACAGCATAATTCCCAGAAGCTAGTGGGCCAGCTAGCTTGCCTCAAGCAAGGTGGAAAAGAGAACTGACACCTGAGGTTGTCCTCTGACTTCCGTAAATGTACCATGGCATGAACGCAGATGCTCACACATGAACACTCATATACCTGAACACACAAACACATATGTACTACACACATGTTCACACAGACAGAAAGATCATACACCCAAAATAAAAACATGTTCTAAAATCAGAAGAAAAATATGAGGATGTCTATGATAAGGAAATGGAAGGCACAAAAAAAGATGTTCATTTAATAATATAATGCAAACCATCAATGGGTAATGTGGTTCTCTTTGCTGTTTTTTGATAATCAAAATGTACCCTAAATTTAAAGAGGGAAATTTGTTAGTGTTGTGCTAGGTTAAGTTAGAAATTCTGATTTGAGTTTTTCCTATGTTTATAACTCTTCTCGTCTATATTCTTTCTGTGTTTCCATTCCATCTTCTGGACTTCAAGCACCCACTCATTTCCCCAGGTCTTCACTTTCAGAGAAGAAATTAAGTGAAACTGTCACTTTCTTAATGTGTCACCTACGGCACACCCCCCAGTACTGCACCTTTGTTAGTGGTGCTTTCTCTAGGAATTTTTCACGTTTTTTGTACTTTGGCGTTTTAACCATTATGAAGGTAATCATAGAGGGTTTCCCTAAGCTGCCAGAGATTCTGAGTGCCCTCCCCCTTTGATAAACAAGGCCCCTCATTCTTATGTGTGGTAATAATTTGGTGAATAACTGCAGATCTCGGGTAAGATATCAGCCATGGGTAGTTTTTCTTCAATATTTATCGGCAAGGACAATTCTGGATTCCCATAGGAAGAAGGCACTGTCCACCCCAGACCTTATTCCCTGGAGGCTTTCACCAGTAACAGTTTTCCTGGGGAAAACACACATTAGAGTGCTTCTCTTGCAAAAGCTCACAGCACTTCATTGAGTCCAAATCTTCCAGGTGCAAAGATCCATTACTTGGAGCAGTTACTGAGCTACATTAGCAGCCTTCCAGGGTGTAGAGATGGTAGCAACACTATCATCTGTAGGTGACACAATATCCCAGCCCTCTGCAGTTGAGTTTCCACCTCGAAATTAATTCCAGGATCTTTTAATAAAACACTTGTTTCATTAGCTATGGGAATGTCAGCTTTGAAGTTTAGGGCCTGACATTGGGCTTAGTCAGAACACTGGAATTCTGATTTTATAGATGATGGAAGACAAGTAACATGGGAAAACCAGGAGTTCATTGTCATTGTGTCTTTTTTAGTGGTATAAAGCTAGGTGCTATGACAGTTATGAAGAGAGACTATACTATTAGATTTGAGTACCCATTACTACTTAATAACGGTTGAAAGTAAGTAAGGATGTTGTGAGGATTAAATTAAACAATAAATATTAGCTGGTAGAATTTATCACTTGGCAGATAGTAGGCATTGAAAAAATGGATCCCTGCTGTGATATTTGTACATTTTGTAAATTACTTTTATGCAGTGTTACTTAGCATGCTTTCAAAAAGAAACCTCCAAGAGAATCTAAAGAAAGGTGTGGGCTTTTAGTCCTCAAAAGTAGCTATATTTCTTAACCTTGATGTCTTTCAGGGATTTTGTAAACTTTCTTAAGTTATCAAATGTGGTGGCAAATTGTATATGCTAATGTGTTTAGTCTATGGTGTACAGATGTTGGATCACCAATCTATACATTCTTGTGAAATATTGTTTTAAATAAAAGTGACCCTTAAATTAGTAGACTTTGAGTGAAGTAGATCCCCCATCCATTATATGAGTTGACCCTGTGCAGTTGAAGGCCTTCAAGGGTTCCTGAACAGGATGAGATGCAATCTGGCCTACCTCAAGACATTCACTCCAAAATTTCCCATCTGCCAGATGGCTGTACCAGTCCTCACAATTGTATGAACTAAATACGAGAGAGAGAGAGAGAGCAATTAATCTTGAGATCACAAGCATGAATAATTGATATTCAACATATTGCATTGTCAATGTGTTTGGGATATAGTTATTCAATAAAGTACATGAGATATTAACCCATTTATTACAAAATAGTCTTTGTGTTATATGGTGTTGCTCAATGGTAAGCTAATATAAGTGTTCTGAGTACTTTAAGACAGGCCACCCTAAGCTACCCTAACTATAAAGTTTGGTATACTAAATAAAGATTTTGCTTACAGTATTTTCACCTTATAACGAGTTTATTACTAGCTAATCTCAATTAAAGTTGAGAAGTATTTTTTTAATTGAATTGAGAGTCAGGATTAATAGGATAGGTAGATAAGATGAATAGATGCAGGACTGGTAAGATGACTCTGTGGGTAAAGGCATTTGCTGCCAAGCCTGATGACATGACTTCGATCCCTGGAACCCATATGGTAGAAGAAGAAAACTGACCCTCATAAACTGTCCTCTGACCTTCACACACGTGATATGGGACCCATACAAACACATATACATACATAAAGATTAAATAAATATAATTTTTAAATGATGAATAGATACAGATGAATCTATCAGTAGATGGAAAAGAGGTCTCTGTCCATGTCTCTATGACACTCTCTTTCTCACTGTCCTAGTGATTGTTTCTCAATTAGATAGATGATAGATGATAGATAGATAGATAGATAAATGATAGATGATAGGTGATAAATATATAGATAGATGAAAGATAATATCTGCCTATATCTGTATTTTTATATCAATTTCTCCATCATTTTTATTTTCTAAGGTTTTATTATTTTTAATTAATAATATTAAATGTGTATTAGTGTATTGCCTTCATGTTTGTAAGTGCACACCTGTCATGCAGTGTTCATGGAGGTCAGAAGAGGGTGCCAGTTCTCCCGGAGCTAGAGTAACAGAATATTGTTAGCCACCATGGAGGTGCTGGGAATCGAACCCAGGTCCCCCACAAGAGCAGCCAGTGCTCTTGAGCCATCTCTCTAGTCCACTCTCTCATTTTCCTATGTACCCTTTCATCAGTTCTGCTAGTTCTGTTTCTCAGGACAGTCTTTACAAACATCCAGTAACTAATGCACATGGGCAATTAATGAATCCTTTTCATTTAATCTCACTTCGAATCCTCTATAGAAGATATTTTGGAAGAAACTGATTCCCATTGTCTAAACATCACACCCTGCATTTCTCATAGAATGAGTCTCTTGCTCCTCCAGCAGTTGCTAGTCAGGAGATAGACAGTGGCTCATTTGGTGTTAAAGCACAAAGTAAACATTTCCTGTAGCTATTGGAATAGATGTTTTCTATTTTACTTTAAATTAAAGTCCCGAATGGCTAGAGAATGCAGCAATGTGCTGGGAAACACTTAATGACAAAGATCAAAATGCCTTGACCTACTGATGGGCTCTTTCCACCCAGATTGCACCATTGTCTGAAGAATTCAAGTGCTGACTCCAGTCGTCTCGTATGTACAGGACAAAGGTCTTGTCAATGTCTTGGGGAAAATAACCAGTGAAGGAAATACAAATTAAGCTATTTCCTGTTTCATATGCCAATTTTAAAGATTGTCCATTTGAAAACGCTTTTAAAATGTGATGTGGCATTTTGTAGATAAAAATGGAATGCTTATACATCTTTAGGAGTAAATATTCATGAGAATTCCTAAAAGAATCAATAATGAAGGGGGGAATGAATCAAAAGTTAATAATAATAATAATATCACTAAAATAAAGGTAACTACAGATGAAATTATTGAGCACAGCCACCTGCAACCAACTTAACATTTTCAGGATATTTTAGCCAAAGGTCTACAAGACCTAAATCATCACTGGTCAAGGTAATTGCTCAGAAAAAATTGTTGTCAATATCCTAAATACTAGATGAATGGCCAAGCCAGTGGTAAGAACACTTTTATCAGACTTTTACTATTTTTACAGTTCTCTGGTGGAAGTGTCCTGTTGAAATTCACCCAAATAGCTTGCTGGTCAAAGGGAAGTAAGTAAGCACGCTTGCCCCTTTGCACTGCTCTTTACCTTTACCCAATGTCTGTTGTCACCTATGACTTACTTTGTAACCAATTTGTGACAGTTTTTTTAAATCTGTGAAGTGGAAATAGTATCTGCTTTTTCTCATAGGAACATTGTGGGGATAAATGAGATAAATCATTTGAAGCGCTTTGGGCGGCACTGATGATAAGTGCTGTTATTTCAAAGCATTCTTATTTACTGCACAAGTGACTTGTCACCATTCCTAATCTGTATAAAGCACTTTGAATTCCTCAGAGAAAGACTTGATATTGAGTGAAATTTTAATACAAGTGGATAATATGTACCGTGTAGACTCTATTCTGTTAGTGGGCCCTTACTATGATGAGAGGAAAATGCTACATGCTGTGGCAAAATAGATTAGGAGAAATATCAGGCTATACCTGATCTTTTGAACTTGTTTTCTAATAAGACCTAAAAATTATCCCAAGAAACATACTTAGGCGGAAGACAAATTATTCGAATAGAAATACTTGGTCTGTATCACAAAAGCCCCATCTGATCTTACTAATGTAAAGATTACGTGAGGATTGGTGAGGTTGCTTAGTAGGTAAGGGTACTTGGTGATTTGTCTGAAGACCTGAGTTCAGTCCCTGAGTCCTGCAAGGTGGATGGAGAGAGCAAATTGTTTTTCTGCTGGCTGTCCTCTGAACGCCACTCATGTACCATGTCACATGTGCACATATGTGCACACACAGTAAGTAAATGTAACAAAAATTAACATTAGTTGAGTAAATTAACAGTTACTGTTTGCAACTGGATTAGATTCTGGTAATATAAAACTGATAAAAGCAGGAAAACCACTAAAGAGGCAATAAAATCAGGTATAAAGAAAAAAATATGGCATGACAATCTAATCAGTTGGATTAAAAATACTGGTAAAGATTCCCAACAGCAAGAGCAACAGCAGTTCTAACCTTTACCTATGAGCAGAATAAAATGTTGAGCTCTCATTTGAGCCTAATGAAATCCAGAATGCCTGTGAAGGAGCTACCTCCATGCCCCTGATCAGGAGAAGATGTGAATAGACCTGGATATTTTGTCTTTGCCATTTATGAGGAACATATTGAGTGTTTGGAAAATGGAAAAAAAAACGGAACAAAGGCACAGAGTGGCAGGGAGGGACTTCCTGAAGTTGGGGGCCCCAGAGTATCAAAGGCAGAGCAGGAAGTGGTAGATTCAGTTAGGCTGAATCAGAGAACGAAATACACCTCACAGAAGGCTCTTTAGTCAAAAGAGTATAAGCTTAGATAAGCTTAGATTTGAGATTAAAATTGAAGAGATGGAAGTTAGAGGATATTTCTTCTTATTTACTTCTTATTCATCTTTATCTGGAAATACTTAAAGTACAAACATATGTTTGTTACAAAAAGTGTAATAATCAGGAACTAAAATAGAGACAATTGAATTTCTCTTCAATCCCACCACCCTAGAAAACCAATGTTATGTGTGTGGCTACTTCAAAGAATGTATAGTTTTCTACAATTTCTTTGTGATGGTGAAGTAGTTCCTTCCATGGGTTATTCACCCCGAGACTGAAGCTAATAAAATGTCAGCCTAGAAAATCTGAGGCCTCATCAACACGTGACAGCTGGTGCAGGCCGTGAATGTAGGTGCTATCCTTTTCGGGGGAATAAGAAGAAGGGAATGTGAGGTCCCGATACAGATTTCACAACCAGAAGCAGCGTAAAAAGACAGTAAATGGGTTTGAGTAGAAATCACATCTTGAGAATGTTAGACGTGCATTCTGAAGACACAGAAAAGGAAATCATTATTAGAGTATAATAATTTCCTTAGATTTGTGAATATTATTTATCTATAATGTTATTCTTCAGACCTTCAGTGACAAGCATCTAAAGAAGTAAGTGAAAGATGCTGTTCACTATTAATATTCAATCATGATGTGACATTTGGCTGCCCTACTAGAAAAGAAAAAACAAAACAAGGAAAATAAGGGAAAAGAGAGGGGAGAGGTTTGGGGTTTTTTTGTTTGTTTGTTTTATTTTTGCTTATTTCTAAAATGTGAAGGAAATTGCTACTGAGTAAGTATTCATTTTAGTTTATGAAAGAACAAGGGAAATCTCCTAAAATATGATAAATATGAAAGGTGAAGAGAGAGAAGATGTGGTAAATTTCTAATAATTATACGCATGTATACGAATTAAGATAGTACATTTCTTGGCAATTGTAAATAGTGTTCTATCTTACTTTTATTCAAGTAGGAACAAACCCAAAAGTATACAGCTTTCAGAAGGTAATATAGGAGCAAATCTATGCGACCTTGGTTATTGTGGAAACTGTTAAGATCTCCATAACATAACTCATGAAAACGTCACTGGTAAGTGGGGCTTCTCAAAAATAAAAAATAAAAAACTACCATGAAAAAATTACTGTCAAGAGGACTAGGGAAACAGCTGTGTGGTAAAGCACTTCCCATGCAAGAGTGAGGTCTGGGCTTTAAATCCCCAGAACTCAGGTTAAAAAAAATCAGACAAGTAAGGCAGTCACTTGCAGCCCTAGTGTTCCCAAGAGTCAGAAATAGAGGATCCTAAGCGGAACTGGCAAGCTCTGGGCTCAGCAAGAAACTCTGCCTTAATAAATAAAGCAGAGTCAAGAGAAACATCATCTGTGACCTTCAGGCCTCTACACATATGTTGACGCATATGCACCTGCTCTTGCACAGCACATATACTTGTGCCCATCCACATGAGAACATGTATGCGCAAATGCACACATACCACATACACATATACACCCACAAAAAAATTAAAAAGGAAAATAACCAGACAAGAATAATTGCCAAAGGTCTATATAATGAAAGACCCTTCCAAAATACATGAATAATTTTCTAAATTTCACCAAAATTTTACTGAGTTAAAAATGGTCAGAAGTCACATCCAGACAAGAGAAATATAGCTTCAGTCCACCAAACATTGCATTTAAGTAGCAGATGTTAAAAACCTGGTAGAATGTAGCAGACTGACTTAAATGTCCACGGAGATTAAAACAATTAGGAAGATTCTACAAAGAAAATTTGGTATAGAAAAGAGGAAAACACAAACTTCAGTCTGCTCTATGCTTTCTGCCATGAAAAGGAAATATACTTGCATGTGACCAAGAAATAAAATGTGTGAGAATGAAGGCATTTGATGTATCATGAACTGTATTCTGACTCTCAGTTTTCCTCTTGATTTCTTTGATTTCCATTATAAATTTTAGGGTTGACCATTTTCTTCTTAGCATTGTACATCTGTAGCCCAGATATGGCTGAAAAAGTTTGGAACTATAGAAGCCAAGTTCAATTTACCATCTTGCCTTGTATAGCAGGGGAGTAGAATGTTGTCCATCAGATCGCCAAATCTATAGCAAGGAAACCAAGAATTTGAAAGATAAGCTTTCTTTTCTAATTTTTATTTTATGACTTGTTTGTTTCCTTCTATATTGAAAGGAACACATAAATATGTCTCTGATTATGAAGATGGCAGCAACTATTCTTAGTAGTTAAGTTTAGAGCAGTAGTAGTTATGAACAGAGTCATCTTCTTTCTTATACCACACAAATGTGTCCAAATTTCCTGAACGAGTTCAGACAATAGACCAACGAAGTATCTTTCTGATACAAATTAACACTCATAGAAAATATATCATTTAATAATTATGGAGCTCTTTTTAAAGGTTTCAAGCTCAGCTAGGGAAAACAAACTTATCAAATTAGATGTTTCATTGGTTCATAGTGAACTCAAATATGTCTGATTCCAGGACTGCCTGTGAACCAGCCTCTAAGTCCTCTGGACAAGGCATTGCCACAGCAAACATATAGAACTCTCATTGACCAGACCTAAAAATATTAGCATCTTCATCACATTTACTATGACTCCAAATGCTACATACTAAAGGTAAAAAGTTAGCAGCATACAGACACACATCAAAAAGATCATGCAGCATGATCAAATTGGCTGTATTCCAGAGATGTAGGGATGGTTCAATATATGTAAGTCAGTAAATGTAATAAATCATGTAAATGGATTTAAAGCCAAAAATCACATGATCATTTCAATACACACAGAAAAGGCCTTTGACAAAATTCAACATGCATTCATGAAAAAAGTCCTAGAGGGAATTAGATTGGAGGGAACATATCTCAACATAATTAAAATAAAACAAACCCACAGCCAATGTCATTCTAAATGAGGAAAAATTAGAAGCATTACCATTAAAATCAGGAATAGCTTTCTATTATCCTCACACCTTTTCAATGTATTACTTGAAACTATAGCTAGAGCAGTAAGACAGGAGAAGGAAATAAAAGGAGTACTATTTGGAAAAGAAGAGGTCAAATTATCCCTATTTGCTGATGATATGACATTTTACATAAGAGATTTCAAAATTTTCACTAGAAAACACCAAGAAATGCTCAATACTTTCAGTAATGTGGCATGATACAAAATCAATACAATGTTCCACAACTGGTAAGCACAGAGAATAAGTATCTGTCAGAGATTTAGCCCTAAATGAAACATCTTAAATGCAATCTCTACACATAACATGAATGCATCTCTCAGCTCTCACCTGAGAAATTTCCTTATGCAGCAGATGTTGATTAACACAGAAACCCACAACTGGCCAATGGGCACAGAGCAAGAGGCTACAGAGTGCTTATCCATGAATAGGACACCTATATCAAACCTCAGCATCCCAAGACTCAGGGATTATTGTGGCAAAGGAGGCAGAAAGATTTAAGAGTCAGAGGTGGCAGATGACCACAAGGGAACAGTTTTCCAGAGAGTCAATCAGTTATACATATGAACTTACACAATGGTAACAGCATGCATAAGTCCCATGCAAGCTCAAACCAGACAATATCCCAGCAAAAACATAGGGTAGTGGGTAAGAATCTCAACCCAACCTAAGGAAGTTTTGGCCACTGATGGCTGTTGTGGGGCAGGGAGTGGAGGGACACTCTCTTACAGGGATGTAACTCTTAGTGGATTAACCAGACTCCAGTGGATGGACCCATACTGAAGAACATTTGGGGACACAAATCAGACTTTATAGGCAATATATTATATATAATACAGTACATTAACTTGGGCATGGGGCAGTTAGGGGAGGTGTGGATAGAGAAGGGATCTATATATCAAATTATATTGTATGAATATCACAAACATTCAATAATTTTTAAAATTAGAAGTAGTAAATCTAGGAACTGTCATAGTTCCATAAACACTATTTTCCCATACCATAAAGAAGGATATGTCTTACCAAATAATGGAGAGAATTGGCTCTTTCCACATTTATAATGATACCTGAATGGTATCATTTTTCTAAATTCATCTACTGGCCAATGCTTTCGTTTCAACTCCACTGGCTCTTTTATAATTTTTTTTTTTACTAGTTTATTGAGCTTGTTAACAGAACATAGGGTGAGGGTTTATTTACAGAAGAATGGGTGCCCCCTCCCATTCATGGCTGTGCTGGAAATTCCGCACTTAAATTTGATCCTGGGACTTCCTGACAGCTGCACAAAATGGTGAGAGAGGTGCCTCATGGTATTCTCCGCTTATATATCCTTAGCACCTCCCCAACATGCAGCTAAGGTTGACTGATTGGGTGGGGGGGTAACTGACTCTCCCCTTGACTCTTTGATGAGTGTGGGAAGGAAGTGTGACTATAGTTTTCATAGTGGTCGGAGGACACTTCCAGTTAACACTCAATCTCTTCCTCTGGCTCTTACATTCTTTCCACCAACCTCTTCTGCAAAAGTCCCTGAGCTTTGGAGGGGGTGGTAGGTGTGAGATGATCTTCCTATCATTGTGACAGGCACTGAACATTCTGTTTTCCATAGGCTATTGGCCCATTTCAGTGGGATTTGGTGTTGGATTAACAAATGAGGGAGAACATGTCTCTTTTGTTTTTCTGTGTCTGTGTTGCTTCACTTAGCATAAAAATTTCTAGATCCATCCATTTACCTGCAAATTTCATTATTTCATACTTCTTTACTGCTGAATAGAACTCCATTGTGTAAATGTACCACATTTTCATTAACTACTCATCAGCTGGAGGTTACCTCCATCTCTTAACTATTGTGAAAATAGCAGCAACTCACATGGATGGAAAGTGTCTCTGCAATAAGATGAGTTCTTTGGGTTTATTACAAGGAGTGGTATAACCCAGTCATATGGTAAGTTCATTTTTAGTTTTTTAAAAGTTCTTCACACTGGTTTCCATAGGGGTTACATGAGTTTAAATCCTACTGGCAGTGAATGAATGTTCCCCTTCCTCCACATCCTTGTCAGCATTTGGTATTGTTTTCTTGATCTTAGCCAGTCTAACTGAGGTAAGGTGAAACCTTAAGGTGGTTTTAATTTGCATTTCCCTAATTTCAAATGATGTTGAACACTTTTTAAGATGTTTATTAGCCATCTTTATTTCTTTCTTTGAGAACTCTCTGTTTAGATCTTTAGACCATGTTTTAATTGGGTCATTTTCTTTCTTGCTTCTTTGTTTTTTTTTTTGAATTTTTATATATTCTGGGTGTTAAACCTCTGTCAGATGAGTCACTGAAGAAGATTTTTTCCCACTCTGTGGGTTTTTCCTTCACTCTCTTTATTGTTTCCTTTGCTGTACAGAAGCATTTTAGTTAAATGAGGCCCCACTTGTTGATTGTTAACCTTAATTCCTGAGCAACTGCTGTCCAATTTAGAAAATCCTTTCCTACACCTATATCTTGTAGGTTACTGCCAATATTTTAATCTAATAGTTTGAGAGTTTCCAGTTTCACATTGAGGTCTTTGATCAATTTGGAGTTGACTTTTGTGCAAGGTGAAAGACAAGAATCTAGTTTCATTCTTATATAGGTGGAGATCCAGCTTTGCCAGCACCATTTGTTGAAGATGCTGTCTTTCCTCCATTGTGTGTTCTTGGCCCCTTTGTCAAATATCAGGTGGCTGAAATTGCGTGTACTCAGGTTTGGGTTTTCAATGATGTTCCATTGCTCCATATGTCTATTTTTTTGCCAGTACCATGACTTTTTTATAACTATGACTCTGTAGTATACTTTGAGATCTGGTATAGTAATCCTCTCTAGCATTGCTCTTTGTGCTCAGGGTTGCTTTGGCTGTCTTGGATCTTTTGTACTTCCATATGAATTTAAGGATTTTTTTTCTAATTCTGTGAAGTATGACATGGGACTATATATATTTTGGGGGGGTCTTTTTGAGACAGGGTCTCCCTGTAGCCCTAGCTGTCCTGGAACTCACTATGTAGAGCAGGCTGGCCTTGAACTGACAGAGATCCACCTGCCTCTGCCTCTCGAGTGCTGGGATTAAAGGTGTGTGCCACCACACCCAGCTTGTCATGGGAATTTTGATTGGGATTGCATTGAATTTATATTTTGCTTTTGGTAGGATGGTCATTTTCACAATATTAATTCTTCCAATTCATGAGCATGAGAGGTACTTCCATTTTCTGGTGTCTTCCTTAATCTTTCTTTAAACACTTAAAATTATCATTTTAGAGATCTTTGATATCTTTGGTCAGGTTTACTCTGATACACACACACACACACACACACACACATATATGTGTGTGTGTATGATGAATGGGAGTGTTTTCCTGTACTCTTTCTCCAATTTCTTGAGGCTACTGATTTTTGTAGATTAATTTTGTAACCTGACACTTTACTGAAAATGTTGAGCAGTTCTAGGAATTATCTAGTGGAACTTTTGGGATCTCTTAGGTATAGTATCCTATCATCTGCAAAAAGGGGTAATTTGACCTCTTCTTTTCCAATTAGTGCTCCTTTAATTTCCTTCTCTTGTCTTATTGCTCCATCAAGAGTTTCAAGCATTATATTGAAAAGGAGTGGAGATAGTGGACATCTTTGTCTGTTTCCTGATTTTAATGGGAATGTTTCCAATTTTTTTCCACTTAGGATGATGTTGGCTGTGGGTTTGTTGTATATAGCTTTAATTATGTTGAGGTATATTCCCTTCAGTCCAATTCCCTTTGGAACTTTTATCATGAATGCATGCTGAATTTTGTCAAAAGCCTTTTCTTCATCTATTGCGATGAAGATGCGGTTTTTGTCTTTGAGTCCATTTAAATGATCAATGACATTTATTGACTTAGGTATATTGAACCATCTTTGAATATCTAGAATAAAGCATACTTGATCATGTTGAATGATCTTTTTTGGGATGTGTGTCTGTATGCGGTTTGCAGGTATTTTGTTGAGAATTTTTGCATATGTGCTAATTAAGGATATGGGTCTATAGTTTCCTTTTTTGCTCATGTCTTTACCCAGTTTGGGTATTAAAGTGATGCTGGCTTCATAGAAGAAATTTGGGAGTTCTCCCTCTGTTTTTATCATTTTT
>NW_008338999.1:2027548-2036900 GCF_000622305.1 Nannospalax galili
TTTTACTTTGGTGGTTCCCATGATTTTAGATATCCATCCATTTCTCTTAGATTTTCAAATTTGATAGCGTATAAGTTTTAAAAATATTCCCTTATAATGGTCTGGATCTTTTGGGTGTCTGTTGTGATGGCTCCCCTTTCATCTCTGACTTTGTTGATTTGGATTTGCTCTCTCTTTCTTTTGGTTAACTGGGCTACGTGTCTGTCTATCTTGTTTAGCTTTTCAAAGAACCAGCTCTTAGATTCATTGATTCTTTGTATTGTTTTCTTTGTTTTTGTTTCATTAATTTCTGCTTTGATTTTTGTTATTTCTTCTCCTCTGCTAGGTTTGGGTTTCATTTCTTCTTGCATTTCCAGAGTCTTGAGCTGCAATGTTAAGTCATTTATTTGGGCTCTTTCTAATTTTTTAATGTAGGCACTTAGAGCTATAAACTTCCCTCTTAGGACTGCTTTTCAAGTGCCCCAGAGGTTGTGTTGTATTGTATTGTCCATTTTGTTGAATTCCAGGAATTTTTTTACTTTTTTCTCAATTTCTCCTTTGACCCTCTCATCATTTAAGAGTGTGTTTTTTAATCTACATGAGTTCATGTAGTGACTAGGGCTTCTTCCCATGTTGATTTTAAGCTTTATTTATTGTGGTCTGATAGAATGCATGGAATTATTTCAATTATTTTGTATTTGTTGAGGCTTGTTTTGTGCCCCAGTATGTGGTCAATTTTTGAGAAAGTTCCATGGGGTACTGAATAGAAAGTGTATTCTTTGGTACATGGGTGGAATATTTGGAAGATGTCTGTTAGGTCCATTTGATGTATGGTGTCATTTATTTCAAACGTCGCTCTGTTTATTCTTTGTCCAGTTAACTTGTCTAATGGAGACAGTGGGGTATTGAAGTCCTCTACTATTACTGAGTTGGTGTTAATCTGTTTCTTAACATCCTGTAGTGTTCTTTTTATGAGTTAGGGTGCACCCGAGTTTGGTGTATATAAGTTCATGATCATAATAGCTTCTTGGTTAATTGTTTCTTTAATCACAATAAAGATAATAGAATTACAACCCTTTTATATTCTTTTCCATCCTTTCATCTTAAGGTTGTGCTTGTCCATGGAGGTGAGATGGGTTTCTTACAGATAAAATAAAAGATAAATTTTGTTTCTTAATCCATTCAACTAGGCTGTGTCTTTTGACTGGGGAGGTTCAGTCTATTGATATTTAAAGTTATTATTGAAAGATATGCATTGCTTGCCATCATTTTTATTACTGTTTGCAGTTTTTGTCTAATTTTGTGTTTCCATAATTTTTTCCACAGGAAACCTTTATTTAGTTTCTTTCATTGCCCCTGGGGTATAGTTGTTCCTTTCTCCATTCTTTGTATTGCTTCAAGTATTCTTCGAAGGGCTGAGTTTTTAGATATGTATTCCTTTAGGCTATTCATGTCATGGAATATTTTTCTTTCCCCCTCAATTATAACAGACATTTTTGCTGGGTATAGTATTCTGGGCTGGCATCTATGGTCATTTAGAACTGGAAATACCTTGGACCAGGCTCTTCTGGCTCTCATAGTTTGCATTGATAAGTCAGCTGTAATTCTGATGGGCTTTCCTTAGTATGTGACTTGTAGATTTTCTCTTGCTGCTTTAAGTATTCTCTCTTTGTTCTGTAAATTTAGTGTTTTTACTATGATGTGCCATGGGAGTTTCTTTTCTGGTCCCGTCTATTTGGTATTCTATGTGCTTCTTGTATTTTTTGGGGATCTCTTTCCTTAATTTGAGGAAATTCTCTTCTATAATCCTGTTTAAGATCTGATCAACTCCATTACCCTGAAATTCTTCTCCTTCCTCTATGCTTATTATACATAGATTTGGTCTTTTCATGGTGTCCTGCATATTCCATTCCTGTGTTTTTTAAAAATTTCCATACTCTTTGCTTGAGGGGTTCAGTTCTTCAACTTTATCCTCCAGTGTTGATATTCTGCTTTCCATTTATTCATTCTAACAGTGAGGTTTTCCCTGTTGTTTCAAGTTGGCTGATTGAGTTTTCACCTCTTTCTTCCTTTCAGCCTGTTTTCTTCAGTGTTTCTTTCTCTTGTGAATTCATTCAGAATCCCAATCTTCTTTTAGTTCTTTGACTTGTTTGCTCGTATGTTCTTTAAATTCATTGAATTCCTTGATCATGTTTATGACTTCTTTTAAATTCAGTGTCATGGGTTATCTCTAGGGGGTTCTCCTTGTAGAACTCTTCTACAGGACTGGTGGAGTTTGGTGGGGACATCGTGGGGACAATAATAAAATGGCTTTCTATTTTAATATTTTTTCTTTGTGACTTTGGCATGTGAATTTCTTTTGTTGTTTGGGATTCTGGTATGAAAATCAAGTCTTCTTTTCTTGAGTTGAAGTTTGCTTCTGTTTGTACTATTGGTGTGTCTTCATTGTTTTCTTATTTGTTATGTTAAGCTGGTTGGTCTAGTTTTCAGGTTGTCTGAGATTTTATTTTGGAGGGAACTGATGGCTTCAGATCAGCTACTCAGAAGCTCCCACAGAAACCCAAGTCAGGCTCCATTCAGGTACATTCAGGCTTCCTTCTAATGTTTGGACCCCTACTAGCAGGTACTCAGAGTACAACCTGGGAAGTTCCCTAAGGGGAGGCCTGATTTTGGCACTCTCAGGGAGTCTGCTGAGTTCTCAGCCCCTACATCACACAGGCCAAATCAGGCCCTCTCATACTGTCTGCTAAGGTCTATTCTTTTTCACTTTTAAATGAGCTGGAAAGTAATCCGGATAAAGAGACAACAAATTACAAGTTAGCAGTTAATGCTATAATTATGCACATAAAATATATTTTACTAATTTTTTCATAAACAGCTTCACTTAAGATACAAAGATTGCTTTTCTTTCATAGCCATCTTCCACCAATTGTCAACCCTTCTTTTTCTGCAGCAACAAGAGGTCAATTTCTACCATGGAGACAGCAAAACAAAGATTATTACATGTAAAAAAATTGTTAAAAATCAAAGACGAACAGATAAATAATTACATGAAAATGCGCTCAGCATCATTAGGATAATGTAAATGAGAATCATGAGATATTACAATGCACGCATTAGCATGGTAACTGTGGTGGTTTGAATGAGAATGCCCCCAGAGGCTCCAAGTATTAGGATATTTTGTCCCCAGTGGGTGGTGTTATGTTGGGAAGTCTTAGAAGGTGAGGCCATGCTGAAGGAAGCATATCACTGGGGGTTTTGAGAGTTCTTAAACCTTCCCAGATTTACAGTTGCACTCTGTTTCCTGTGCCTGTTTGAAGATATGAGAGCTCTGCTTTCTGCTCAGACCACCTTCTGCCACCCTGCCTCCCCACCATGATGGACTCAATTCCTCTGGAATTGTAAGCTCAAATAAACTCTTCCTTCTATAAGTTACTTTGATCAATGTTTTATCACAAAAAAGTAGCTAATATAGTAACCATCTATAACATTGAAAATATCAGGTACTAGTGGGATGTTGAGCCATAGCTTTTAAGAGCCTGACTAACTCACTACTGATGGAGATGCAAACTAATATCACCACATTGAAGGATAGTTTGACAGTAACTTATAAATAGTAAACATGCATGCACTATCAAAATATCATATTCACTGAGATTTATATGTGTTGAAAGCTTATATCTACACAAAGCTTGTACTCAGGTGTCTACAGTATCTTTATTCATAATTGAAAAAACTTGGAAGCAGCTGCAACGTCCTTCCATAGGTAATAAGCTAACAAATCCAGACAGTAAATGTTGTTCAGAAATAAAAGTGAATGAGCAATGAGATGAGAAAGACATGGTGGAATCTGAAGGTGTATTTTAAAGTGAAAGAAGCCAGTCTGAAAAGGCTACAAAGTGTCTAATTTCCAGTTGTACGACATTCTGGGAAAGGTAAAACTATAGATACTGAAATATCAGTGATGCTCAGAGGCTAGAATGTGTGGGATAAATTGGCAGAACAAAGAGTGTCCTTAGGACAGCGCTAATATTTCTGTGTAGTTCTGTAAGCATGAATACATGTTATTAAACATTCAGCCAAAACTATACAAGGTATGACTTCAGGAACAAACCCCAGTGAATAGCAAAAACTTTGGGGGAGAATGAAGATTTATTGATTAGAACATACATACCCCTGCATGCAAGCTAGAGATGGTGAGGGAAACTGAACTTCCATAGGAGCATGGGAATGTTGGAACTCTAGTTTTGACACAATTTGGATAGAAATCTAAACTTCACCTAAAAAATTAAATTCCACTTTTAAAGTAAATTATTTGCAAAGGTATAAAATATATAAAATATGAAATGAATGAATCTATTTCTATCATATATCAAAGTGATAGCATTCATATAAATTCTAATACTTCCTAGTCGGTAATACAGATGTCTACGAGAGAGATAATCACTAACAAAAGGAGGACGCTGGTGAGACAGAAATCTTTATGCAGTCTGTGAGGTTGGTCTCTACTTTCAAGTTTTCTTCTTAGGGCAAAGAGATCAAAATGATGTTAGTCGTTTTTATAGCATCCCAGATCATTTTCTATCATCTTATTATTCTAGTTTTGTGAAATTATTGAATTAATTTAAAAACTGTGCTATACTTGGTAGACAGCAAAACAGCCTTGACTTAGCTAGGACTTAAAACTTCCACAGATGGCTTTTTCAAAGTGCTTTTAGCCTAGCTTTTCTAGTAAGCCTGGGGGAAGTGTCACTCTGTGCTTGGTAAAAATTCTCTCATTCCTGTAGTTGAGGCCTACGTTGCCTGTCCTCAGAGTGTAGTGAAAAGGCAAACTTTCCCACTTGTCTCCTCTTTAGTAGCTCTGCTAAGGGTGTCAGTGTTGAGAGTTGCTTATTTTTGGAATAAGTGTTAATGATTTTAGATTTTTTTCTGTATACACTGTTCCAGCAGTGAACAGATTCTTAACAAATCTCCAAAATAAACTCATTTACCAAGGCTTTCTCATATTTGTCATTTTGAAAGACTGAATAAACATCAGAAAAGGAGCTATCCAAGTTATGTTGCCAAATATGTGCATGTCCGAGGCCAAAATTTCTTCATATTTGAATATGGATATGGAGCCTCACGTGCTAGATATTTTAAATTCTCTTTTATTTTACCTTATTTTCGTTGCTACTCCTTCATTTGTTCCAGTTTTGGTAAATTTAAAGGTAGCTCTGCTGGCTTCTTAAAGAAAGATCTGCTCTAGCAGACTGAAGACTGAGCTATTTTATTTGGAAAGCTTGGTTTCATACCAGAGAATTACTAATTGTGGCTCAGACAGTCCTTTCCAGATGGCTTTAGGTTGATCCAAAACACAAAAGGACCCAATTGGTCTAAAGCTTGGATGAGAGTCCCGGAGAGAATGGAGGAAAGTTAGAGGGGATTATTTCTGTTGCTGGAGCTCCAGCCACAATATCTATAGAGCTAGGCTAAATGGGTCAAGAAGAGGACAGAACACACCTTCAGTTCCTGCTTTCTTCTTTTTGCCCTTCTTGAAAGAAAATCCACACAAACATTTGAACTCTTTTTCCACTATAATATTTCCTTGTAGAAATAAACTGTTGGCCATATGCTTCAGGGCCGATTCTCTATCATCCTCTTAAAATTTATGGGATGGGTTCTTGTTTCAGATCAAGGCTGACTTAGCTAGACCCCCCACCACCCCATGACCATCTTCATACTCCCACAACTAACCTGGGGATCAGCCTGGTGAATTAGCCAGAACCCCTATTTACCCCACTGTCATCTGCATACTCATGGTCTCAGATATGATTACCCACCTCACACACCAATCTAGCCTGCAATCATCCCTGTCCTTCTGATCAAAATTCAATGGTCAGAATATGAAGCATTGACCATCTAGCTGTCCATACTTGATCTGAAATCAACTGAGCTAGGACAACAACAAAAACATAATCAAACTTCCACTCAACAAAGGCAAGCTAAATTTCATAGCAGACACAGAACCAACAAAACAAACCCATATGCTCAGCTCACATCACAGAAACACAAACAATATGAAAAACCAAGACAGCGTATCACCATCAAATCCCACTGGTCCAATAGACATGTTCTACAATAAGAACTACTTAGAAGAACCCCAGGACACAGAACTTAAAGGAACAATCTTAAACATGATCATTGAATTCGAGGAGTTTAAAGTGCACATAAACAAATGCCTCAATAAACTCAAAGAGCGTAGGAATAAACTCTAGTGTGAAGCTCAGAAAAATGCAAATATACAGCTAAATGAAATGACAAAAACAATTTAAGACTAGAAAAGTGAATCCAGGGAAGCAGTCATTGCCATCCTAATATCTGATAAAATAGACTTCTAAATAAAATTATTTGGAAGAGATAAAGATGGACACTTCATTTTCTTATTTGTGGATCCTACCTCTGATTCTTTAGATGTGAGTATATGTCCTGAAATGCAAAATAAGCCAGGACACTAGAAAGAAACCATAGGGGAGGAGAGAAGAAGGAGCTCAAGAAAGGAGGATAGTAGGACACAGGAACTGTCAAGGGGAAAATGAAAAAAAATGGGGATACTTTAACCAAGGAGGAGAGAGAAGAAAGAAAAAGAAATAATACTTAGATTGCCTGGAAAACTATAAGGAAATATATTATTTCATATGCCTACTGTGCAGCTAATAGGTGACGAATATTAAGCCTAATTGACTTGAGGAAGAGAATGCTACGATTTTTTTTGATGTCATTTTGTGTTAGAGCGCATATTGCAGTGAATAGTGTGGTTATTGCGCCTAGGCATAGTGTTAAAGTTAGGATGGTTTGATTGTTTTGTGTTAGTGGATAAAACCAAATTATTAGGAATACTCCGGCTACAACTATTGTGCTTGAGTGTAATAGGGCTGACACTGGTGTTGGGCCCTCTATGGCTGAGGGAAGTCAAAGGTGGAGTCCGAATTGGACTGATTTACCTGCTGCAGCTAATTAGTTGTCAACTTGACACCCCTGGGTGGAGGGAACCTCAATTGGGGAATTTCCTCCATTGGATTAGCCTGTGTCCAAGTCTGTGGTGAAGTTTTCTAAATTGTTGAGTAATGTGGAAGTGCCCAGCCCAGTGTGGGCAGTGCTCCCTCTAGGCAGGCAGTCCTTTATTGTACAAGAAAGCAGGTTGAGCAAGGGCCAGAGGAGCAGGCCAGTAAGCAGAGTTCCTCCATGGTCTGCGCTCCAGGTTCCTGCCCTGAGTTCCGTCTTGGCTTCCCTTGATGATGGACTGTGCTTATAAGGCAAATAAACCCTTTCCTCTCCAAGTTGGTATTGGTCAGAGTGTCACAGCAATTGATCGCAAACTAGAACACATACTTAAAAATACACATATAATATATATGTGAGTACACGTGTATAAATGAAGGCTATATAACAAAAATCACAGTGCCAGGCAAGGGGAAACCTCCCTTCAATTTTTTGCTCAGGATAGTCCAAGAGACTTACAAAATAATATAAACTATTTCCATAGCCCTTGACTGCCTCCCAAAAATTGAAGATTAGACCATTTTGCTGAAGATACCACATACTTCAGACACATGATGTAGAGAAATTGAGCTGGATCTAACTTGATACTATAAAAACAGCCCAATACATGTGGTTGAAGAGGTCGTAGACCCCCATAGGAGAAACTACTACTGTCACTTTCCTAGAAAAATGTGATTTTGTAGTATCATCTAAATATGTATTTTTGTATTTAGAGGAAGTGTAGCTCTTACCACTCACCAAAGAAGTTTCTTTTTGCAACAGATGGAGATTATTGCAAAGTCCCACAACTGTTCAAAATGCAGACAGTAAGCACCTGTGTGGTGCATAACCCCAAACAATAAACCTACAATCACCCCTAAGATTCAGAGAACATCAAAGAAGAGTGGGGAAAGATTCTAAGAGCTAGAGGAACAGGATGCCTGCTGCTAGGTAATACATTCTAGTTATGATATGGAAGCTATACAAATGAAATCCCCACATTGTGGTTGCATAACAAGGTCTGAATAATAATAATAAAACAAATTAATACGCCAAGGTGGATGGGAAAAATAACAGAGTCTCACCTCTAGATGAAGAGCTAGAAGCAATCAAGGGATGCTAAGGGAAGGAGAATTAGTTTTCCCCAGGGCTCCATGATAGGTTTCCTAATCCCCAGTGGTCATCCCTAACCACATGTACACACAAGCACCACTAAATGAACTCAGTGCATTTCATATATATATATATATATATATGTATATATATGTATATATAATATTAATCAAAGAAGACAAGAAATTGAGAGGGAGTGGGGTGATATGGGAGGATTGGTGGGGAATTGGGAGGGATGGAAATAGTGCAAAGACAATACTCATATATGAAATTCTCAAAACTAAGAAAAATTAAATAAAACTAACTAAATAAATACAAAACAAAAATAAGAAAATTTTAAAACATCCTGATTTCTATTGGTCCTTCACACTGCTTCAGTCTCCGTGATGGGGGGGGCGGGGTCAGAAGAGGCTTCTCTGCTTGCTCTACCCACACGTGGATTTGGAATAAGGGCAACGGCAGTCTCAAAGAATGAGTTTGGGAGGTCCTCTCCCGCTCAGGTTTTGGAACATCTGAGAAGAATCTTTCCCAACATCCCTTATAAACGGACAATTCCTTAACGAACCACAAGCCAATCAAATGGGTTGGCACATGCACAGGAAACTTATCAACTGAAGTGCCCCAGGAAGCAGACTCAGGGCATACACTACACCACACAAACACAATGAAGGGCAAACATCTTATGACCATCTCCATAGATGCAGAAAAGGCACTTGATAAAATTCAACTTTTATTCATGATTGAAAAGTAAACTGTGGGGCTGGAGAAATGCTCAGCTAGTAAGCACACTGGCTGCTCTTACAGAGATCCCTAGTTACTTTCCCAGCACTCACATGGTGGCTCACAACTGCCTGTAACTTCAGTTCCAGGGATCTAACCCCCACTTCTGCTCTCTGAGCACATTACATGCATGTGACACACATACATACAGGCAGGCAGAGCATTCATACACATAAAATAAAAACTAAATATTTTTTAAATTAAAATAAACTCAAATTATACATAGAAGGTAATTAAGGCTACATATGGCAGCCAACTTGACATCAAATGGAAAAATGCTGAAAGTGTTTCCTCCAAGCTAAACAACACCACTGTGACTTACATCATTTTGAGTTGTGGTAGTTCTAGACACTTTATCCAGAGCAATTGGACACAGGAAATAAAGGCATATGAATAAGAAGAAAGAACGCCAAATTATCCTTCTCTGCGGATAATTCTACATATAGAAAGACCTAAAATC